>NC_043015.1:28465835-28532716 GCF_006345805.1 Octopus sinensis
TTATGTGCGACCTTTTTTTTTTTGCCCCCAGGTTTGAAATGGAAAAAAAAAAATAAAAATAAAAAAAAATAAATGAAAATGAATAAAATTCTGATTGAAAAAAAAAATTTTATGGTGGAGATAATTTGAAATAAAGAGTGAACAAAGAAATAGATTTGGTTTGCTTCTTATTTTTTCTTTCTTTAATTTTAATTCTTTTTTTTTATTTGAGGTTTCTTGTTTCGGTAATTGTCTTTTGCTGGGGAATCACCCGTTTGTTTGAGCTGACATGGAGATTAACCCTTTCGTTACTGTATTTATTTTGAGATGCTCTGTGTTTCTTTCAATTACTTTGAATATAACAAAGAATTTACTAAAATAACTTAGTTACCATTAGGCTAGTATTAAGAACATAAATTATGACTAAGGTTTGGTGGAAGATTTTAATTCAAAACTTATGAAAACAAGACAGGAGTGGCTGTGTGGTAAGTAGCTTGCTAACCAACCACATGGTTCCGGATTCAGTCCCACTACGTGGCATCTTGGGCAAGTGTCTTCTGCTATAGCCCCGGGCCGACCAAAGCCTTGTGAGTAGATTTGGTAGACGGAAACTGAAAGAAGCCTGTCGTATATATGTATATATATATATATGTATGTGTGTGTGTTTGTGTGTCTGTGTTTGTCCCGCTAGCATTGCTTGACAACCGATGCTGGTGTGTTTACGTCCCCGTCACTTAGCGGTTCGGCAAAAAGAGACTGATAGAATAAGTACTGGGCTTACAAAAAGAATAAGTCACGGGGTCGAGTTGCTCGACTAAAGGCGGTGCTCCAGCATGGCCGCAGTCAAATGACTGAAACAAGTAAAAGAGTAAAGAGTAAGACATTTGTACTTAGAGCCAGAAGTGGTTTCAGCCGGGTTGGTAACAAAAGGGTTAAAAATCATCATTTTAATGTCCATTTTTCTATGACAAGATGCCCTTCCTGATGCCAAATCTATTTCTAAGGAAAGTAATATTTTCCCAAGGCCAGACATATTTTTGCAGAACATTGGAAACCAATGACACTGCTTGTATGCAGTGATACACATTTACAACTATCACACAATGCCAAGACAAGAAGACACAAAATACTCATACATACAAACATACATACATACATACATACATATATATATATCTACCGTAAATCCTCAAGTATAATCCGCATTTTTTCCCCAAAATTTCAAAGTCAAAATCCCTAGTGCGTACTATAAACGAGGTTAAAAATGAAAATTATTTTCTAAGCAATGTCCGAGTCTCTATTTTCTGTCTGGCAATGTTTATTCAGACACATTTTGTGATGTCGGGCGCAAAAATACTTCAAGCTAAGCCTGAAAGCAATGAAGTCATTAAAGAATCATCCATAACTTGCAGTAAGCAACATTTATTAAACGTTATTACTGTTATTTCTTTATTTTCTGCAACCAAAATGCACAAAAAAGCTACACATTTGCATTATGTTATATATACAATAATAATAATAGAGGACGTTACTGGATACATTTTTGCAAACCAAGGACGTTATATAGACCTCCTTGACTCATGTTAGAGAAGGGGTGCATATTGTACACAAGGTTTAGGTTTTTCAGAGGTACAGCCCCCTAAAAATCCCCTGTGTATTATACTCAAGGGCGGACTATACTTGAGGATTTACGATATATATATATATATATATCATCATCATCATCGTCATTGTATAATGTCTGCTTGCTGGCATGGGTTGGTCAGTTTGACATGGAATTGGCTAGCAGGGTGCTGTCCAGACTCCAGCTGTCTGTTGTGGCATAGTTTCTACAGCCAAATGCCCTTCCTAACACCAACTACTTAGCAGAGTGTGCTGGGTGCTTTTTATGTATTTATATATATACTGGCAGTACTGCCCGGCGTTGCTCGGGTTTGTTTCGACCCTTTAGAATTGGAATTTTTGAAAAGTAAAAATTTTGCATTATGTAGCTTGTTATTCTCTTTAAGTGAACATTTTTCTGGTTGAAATACACCGAAAAATGGCGACACAGCAGTAAAAAAATTGTAAAAAATAAAGTTTTTCATAGAAAAAAAGCACCTTTTTGATGTAAATGATTTTTGGTATTAGCATGGTCTAGTTTGAATTTTATCTTCTACGGAATGAAGAGCAAGCCTTCTTCTATCATACTCTCAATTTTGGTCAACTTGCACCGCAGGGCCTCGGAGTAGATAGTGTTAGTTGAAGGCTACCAAATCTGCCACACCCAGACAACTTCAGCTTTATATATAGAGAGATTAAGAAAGTAATGAGTATATATATGCTTATGACAGCCCATCAAAGGTGATGACAGTGTAGATCCAAGACATCCAGCCTGCTCCATCTCCAGCACATTGTTTTTCATAGGAGTGGTTGACAAGACCGATATGAGATGGGCATATCCTGTGGCAGATAGGGCAGCGAGCTGGCAGAAACGTTAGCACTCCGGGCGAAATGCGTAGCCTTATTTCGTCTGCCATTACGTTCTGAGTTCAAATTCCACTGAGACCGACTTTGCCTTTCATCCTTTGAGGGTTGATAAATTAAGTACCAGTTACGCACTGGAGTCGATATAATCGACTTAATCCGTTTGTCTGTCCTTGTTTGTCCCTTCTGTGTTCAGCCCCTTGTGGATAGTAAAGAAATAGATAGGGCACTGAAGGTGATTTGAAACAACTGGTGCAGGGGTTTGATGACAACGGCTCATCTTCTCTTCATACAGTCTTCTGCTTTCAGTTTCAAAGCTCTCTAATCCAGCATTACAGATGGACTGCCATGCCTTCTGTTGACAGCCCAGGGCTCAAACCAATTGGGAGGGACACAGCATAAAATGAGAGATGGCTTGGAGTGATCATGAAAATAGTGGTAAGTAGCTTGTTTACAAACCACATGGTGCCGGGTTCAGTCCCACTGCATGGCATCTTGGGCAAGTGTCTTCTACTATAGCCCCGGGCCGACCAATGCCTTGTGAGTGGATTTCGTAGACGGAAACTGAAAGAAGCCCGTTATATATATGTATATCTATATATATATATGTTTGTGTGTGTGTGTATGTGTTTGTGTGTGTGTGTTTGTCCCCCTAGCATTGCTTGACAACCGATGCTGGTGTGTTTACGTCCCCGTAACTTAGCGGTTCGGCAAAAGAGACCGATAGAATAAGTACTGGGCTTAAAAAAGAATAAGTCCCAGGGTCGATTTGCTCGACTAAAGGCGGTGCTCCAGCATGGCCGCAGTCAAATGACTGAAACAAGTAAAAGAGTAAAGAGTATCCATGAGGCCTTTTCCTGGTCTCAATATTGTTGAAGAGGATCATCTTCAGGAGCTGTTTAATCAGCATCTGAAACACATGGCCAACCCAGAGGAGGAGAAGACAAAGGATGCAGGCCTCAACACTGTATATCCCAACTCTCAGGAGGATTTTGGTATGTAGCGCCTTGTCCTTTCACATGAGGTTTAGGATAATTTCGAGTGATCTGATATGAAAAGCTTCTAGTTGTCTGGTCTGGCACTGGAAAAGGGTTCAGCTCTCAGACCTGTGCAGAGGGTGGATACTCAGAGAACTCGATTAAATGGAAACTTTTTTGCTTGCTCTAAGGTTCTTGTTCACTGAGTCTCCCAAAAGATGCAAAACAGCTTCTGAAGATGATCCTCTTCAACAAGATCGAGACTGGAAAAAGGCCTCATGGGCGTCCAAAATTTTGTTTTCATGATCACTCCCAAGCCATCTCTCAATTTATGCTGTCCCGCCCCCAATTGGTTTTAGCCCTGGGTTGTTAACAGAAGTTAACAAAGTTGAACTGACAGATTCCAGTGTTAGAGATTGTGCTTTTGAGATAGCAAAATGAGTGTGCCTGTGGTAGAGAATTATCAACAATAAAAACGGGATGAGGTGAAGGTGAGTACATCTAAAACCATTATGACCCAGTAACATTTTACATACTTTCATTCAACCCCAGGATGGCAAAAGAGTTGACAAAGAACAGTAGAAATTGCATTCACCTCAATAGACGTCATTGAATGGTTGAAATTGCGGAAATGCAAGAAATTTAACAAGAAATAGCTTACAAACTACAGAATTTTCTCAAGAAAGCCAAGAGAAAAAGATGTTTTATGTAACACATTCTACCAGTGTACGAAGTTTAAAAGTGTTTAGTTACAAAGAAATTATTTTAAAAATCTGCCGGTCAAAGTGAAAAGATCCCCCAAAAATATTTGTTGCGACTATGTTTGATGAAATTAAGTATCTTCAAATGAAATCTCAATTGTTACGCATTTTGCGATTTGTTGATGAGAAGGAAAAGCCTTGAAAAAAGGTTTTTTCTGATACGTCAATGTCAGTAAAGCTAGAAAAGCTGCATCGCTGACAGGAGTTTACTTTGCGGTACTACTAAAGAACAATGGTCCCGGTGCGCGCACTCGCGCATCCGCGCTAGCTAGTCATGACTAGTCAATCCTTACTTTGTGTTTTTGTGTTTTATTTACTTTGTTTAACAAAAATTATTTGCTTTGTGTAAAAAAATGATTTATTTTGTGTTATATTTACTTTGCTAAGGTAGTCGTTGTAGGATCGACTAGTCACGACTAGCTAGCGCGGATACGCGAGTGCGCGCACCGGGACCGCTCTTCTTAAGTAGTACCTTAATTTGCTGGGTGTGTAAAGGAATTACCTTCTTCTAAGTGTATTCTATAACACTAAAAACCATTTCCCCCTAAATATGCGCTGCTGAAATTAGGGTGCATCTAATATGCATGTACGTTTTTTATGTCATTAAATACGGTATTATATCTTACTAAGGCGGCGATCTGGCAGACACGTTAGCACGCCGGGCGAAATGCTTAGCGGTATTTCGTCCGCCGCTGCGTTCTGAGTTCAAATTCCGCCGAGGTCGATTTTACCTTTCATCCTTTCGGGGTCGATAAATTAAGTACCAGTTACGCACTGGGGTCGATATAATCGACTTAATCCGTTTATCTGTCCTTGTTTGTCCTCTCTGTGTTTAGTCCCTTGTGGGTAGTAAAGAAATAGGTATTTTGTCTGCCGTTACGTTCTGAGTTCGAATTCCGCTGAGGTCGACTTCACCTTATATCCTTTCGGGGTCGATAAATAAGTACCAATTACGCACTGGGGTCGATATAATCGACTTAATCCCTTTGTCTGTCCTTGTTTGTCCTCTCTGTGTTTAGCCCCTTGTGGGTAGTAAAGAAATAGGTATTTCGTCCGTCTTTACGTTCTGAGTTCAAATTCCGCTGAGGTCGACTTTACCTTTCATCCTTTCGGGGTCGATAAATAAGTACCAATTACGCACTGGGGTCGATATAATCGACTTAATCCCTTTGTCTGTCCTTGTTTGTCCTCTCTGTGTTTAGCCCCTTGTGGGTAGTAAAGAAATAGGTATTTCGTCCGTCTTTACGTTCTGAGTTCAAATTCCGCTGAGGTCGACTTTACCTTTCATCCTTTCGGGGTCGATAAATAAGTACCAATTACGCACTGGGGTCGATATAATCGACTTAATCCCTTTGTCTGTCCTCTCTGTGTTTAGCCCCTTGTGGGTAGTAAAGAAATAGGTATTATATCTTACTGAAAGAAAGACGTGTATTAAATACGATTTATGGGACTTTGAGTGCTCAGATCCAAGGGAAGTAACTCTGAATTAAAGACTTATAATTAAAGGGAGGCAATAATTTATCTTTCATTTTACGTATTATGAGCGGCTGTACCAGGCATTACAGGGGTTTATTAATATATAAAAAAACTAGCTGTATAGCCCGGCGTTGCTCGGGTTTGTTTCGACCCTTTAGACTTGGAATTTTTGAAAAGTAAAAATTTTGCATTAAGAAGCTTGTTATTCTCTTTAAGTGAACATTTTTCTGGTTGAAATACACCGAAAAATGGCGACACAGCAGTAAAAAAGTCGTAAAAAATAGGGATGTTCATAAAAAAAAAGCACCTTTTTGATGTAAATAATTTTTGGTGTTAACATGGTCCGATTTGAATTTTATCTTCTACACAATGAAGAGCAAGCCTTCTTCTATCATACTCTCAATTTTGGTCAACTTGTGCTGCAGTTATATGCTTGAAAATATAGTAATTTGAAAAAAAAAAATTTATAGTTTACCAAAATAACTTAGTCTTTATTAAACTAGTGTTTAAGGCAGTGAGCTGGCAGAATTGTTAGCATGCTGGACCAAATGCTTAGTGGCAATTTGTTCATCCTTATGTTCTGAGTTCAAATTCCACCAAGGTCAACTTGGCCTTTCATCCTTTCTGAATTGATGAAATAAGTACTCGTTATGCATTGGGGGTTTGATGTAATTGTCTAGCTAGCTCTTTCCTTCAAAATTTCGGGTCCTGTGCATATAGCAGAAAGGATCATTAAACTGGTATTTGAAATATTCATTAACAAGACATTTTGATAGAACAATTTAATTTAGCAGCGTGGAAGGTGTTTGTAAGCCATTTAAGAAACACACAAAAACCGTTCGATTCACTTCAACATTTAAGTTTAATTTGTCAAAATATTTTCATCGCTTTAAGACCGTGACTGTTCACTGCAGCACGGTCTAAAGCGACGAAAATATTTTGACAAATTAAACTTAAATGTTGAAGTGAATCGAACGGTTTTTGTGTGTTTCTTAAATGGCTTACAAACACCTTCCACGCTGCAATTGTTTTCGTTTCAGCACACGATCTCAGATCAAATCACTTGCTATGCGAGTACATCTCTGTAATTTAATTTAGACCATTTTAAAGCAGGAATTTTGTATCACGGAACCAAAGGAAGTCTCGGGAGGGCTGGTATTAAAAGTGCCCGTTGGATTTTAGCATCTACCTTGCCAGAATGATGATTCACGGTTACTAAGGATTAAAAGAGGAGATGAAAATGAAAGATTTAATTATCTTATTTTATTCAAAAAAAAAAAAGCACATTGTAGAGGAACAAATAACAATATATGTATGAATGTTTAAATGTTAAAATAATATAAAACAATGTTTATTTATTCCAAAATTTTGTCCAGACCCTTTATGTTTTTCAATACATACTTTAATAACTTTAAAAAAATTATTTACTGTAGATAAATCTTTCTCATAACAAGGCAGACCTCTTTAAGGGTGGCGTTAGGATTGAAAAGGTAGGGACAGATTTGCAACATTTACTAAAATTGGGAGGGGTGGTTTCAAGGCATTTAAACTTGCCTAACACCATAGTGCAAAAACACAAAAAAAACAAACAAACAAACAAAAAACAACAAAAAAAAAGCAAAACAAAGAACAAAAAACAATCCCCTTTTTCCCTGCAAAAACACTAAGTCTGTTTTATTTTCTCATAAATAAAAAAATTGTGATGGGGAAATGAAGGTTGCACAAAAAAATTTTGCTAACAATTTTAGGTGAACTGTGGTAGTTGCCACTTTGAAAATCTCTGCTTCAGACTGTGTTGCATCTGTTAATGCTGAGATCCATCAATCAGCTCTGCATCCAATGGACGTATTCTGATGTTTCTAATAAAGCTTCATTTGTTTGCCTATGTTTTCCAATAAACTCTGCTTAGTTATCCTTGGTTTTCATTTCTTTTTCCTGAATTTTTCCAATTGTTAAAATAAAAATAATTTATAGACACTTTAGCAATACTAAAATACTAATCACACTCAGCTCTTATATCAATGTATATTAAATATTTAAACTTTTCCAAGGATCAGGTTTGATTTTTGCGAGAATTTCAGTATAGACAGTCGTGATCTGAAATTGAAAATAAATCGAAATTAAGATTTAGAAACTCTCATAAAGTTATAGGTTTCGGAATGATTCTAATTCAACAAATATTAATTTTTGTAAAATAAAATTTTGTCATTGAAGATAAAATTAGATAAAAATTAACATTGGGTTGTCTATATGAATTTGCTTTCGTGTAATTCTTTATTGCTGATGTGTGAAGAATGTGTGATTTTAAAATATTTTAGAATCACACCCAAACTGTTAAAGAATAACCTACTTGTTTTTCATAAGTATTTTTCAATGTTGATAAATGCCTCTGGAATTTCATACCAAGTGCACACCATTTTTCTGCTTCGACAAAATTACCAGAACTGTGAAGATAAATGACATTATATTACATAAATATATTCTCTCATATAAATAATAATCTATTAAAAAAACATAGACAACTATAAGTGCAGGCATGGCTCTGTGGTAAGAAGCTCACTGGGTGGTACCTTGATCAAGTGTCTTCTACTATAGCCCTGGGATGACCAAAGCCTTACGAGTGGATTTGGTAGATGGAAACAAAGAAACTTGTTGTATATCCACTCAGAACTAAACTAATAGCTTAGGAATGAAATTTAGGATTTCTTGGTTTTCTGTGAATCATCATCATCATCATCATTTAGTGTCCGCTTTCCATGCTAGCATGGGTTGGACGGTTCAACTGGGGTCTGGGAAGCCAGAAGGCTGCACCAGGCTCCAGTCTGATCTGGCAGTGTTTCTACAGCTGGATGCCCTTCCTAACGCCAACCACTCCGTGAGTGTAGTGGGTGCTTTTTTACGTGCCACCGGCACAGGTGCTACACGAGGCTGGCAAACGGCCACGATCGGATGGTGCTTTTTATGTGCCACCGGCAGGGGGCCAGGCGAGGTTGGCAAACGGCCATGATCGGATGGTGCTTTTTACGTGCCACCGGCACAGACAACTATAGGTGCAGGCATGGCTCTGTGGTAAGAAGCTCACTTTGCAACCATATGGTTTCAGGTTCAGTCCCACTGGGTGGTACCTTGATCATGTGTCTTCTACTATAGCCCTGGGATGACCAAAGCCTCATGAGTGGATTTGGTTGATGGAAACTGAAAGAAGCTTGCAGTATGTGTATGTTTGTATGTATGTATATATATGTCCTGTTTTCCATTTTTCTCTCTCGTTGTTTGCAAATTTAACTCATTTGTTTCCGTATGTTGGGTCCTTGAGCAAGACACTTTATTTCACGTTGTTCCTGTCCACTCAGTTGGCAAAACTGAGTAGCTCCTGTATTTCAAAAGAGCCAGCCATGTCACATCCTGTGTCACGCTGAATCTCCCCAAGAACTACGTTAAGGGTACACGTGTCTGTGGAGTGCTCAGCCACTTGCACGTTAAATATCACGAGCAGGCTGTTCCATTGAGCGGATCAACTGGAACCCCTATTGTTGGAGTGTCAGCTATATATATATCTTTGTCATCATCATCATCGTTGTCGTCGTTGTCGTCATCATTATCATCATCATCATCATCATCATCATCATCATCATCATCATCAACATCGTCATCATCATCAACATCATCATCATCATCATCATCGTCAGCATCATCGTCAGCATCATCGTCAGCATCATCACATCATCATCATCATCATCATCATCATTGTCGTCATCATCATCATCGTCATCATTGTCATCATCATCCACGTCATCATCATCATCACCATCTACGTCGTCATCATCATCACCATCATCGTCATCATCATCATCACCATCATCGTCATCATCATCATCACCATCACCGTCGTCGTCATCATCATCATCATCATCATCATCATCATCATCATCATCATCATTTAATGTTTGCTTTCCATGCTGACATAGGTCGGATAGTTTGACAGGATCCGTTGATCAGCATGATTGCATTTAAACTCCAGTGCTGCTTTAGCATGGTTTCTATGCCTGGACGCCCTTCCTAACACCGACCATTTTATATGATGTGTACTGTGGCACCAGCACTAGTGAGTTTGCCTCGGTACCTCAAGACAAGAAAAGAAAAAACATTCTCTACTGAATGGGAGTTCGTTTGAGACAGGAAGAGGTGACTTTATGCCAGGCGTTGAGGATTATGATAGAGGGACAAGCACAAGAATTTTGTTAAGAAGTGATACATCGCTACCTTGCAGTACATATATATATATATTCTTGTTACTTGTGAGTATACCCTAGCACTACACCATCTCTCTTCTGCTTTCTCTCTCTCTCTCACTAGGTAACCGCGTACCTCCTCTATAGCAAGACACCTATTTCTGCCTCTCTATCTCACTGTTACGCTCTAACCTTTCATCATTTGATACTGGATCACCTCCTTTAATGACCCTTCTGTTGTGGCAAGGCACCTGCTTCTGTCTGTCTGTTTCTTTGTCACACTCAAACCGAAATGCCCTGCCCTTGTCTTGTGAGTAACTTGGTTACCCTGCCAGTGGTGGTGCCATGTAAAAAGCACTGAAGCACTGAGTCCACTCCGTGGAGTGGTTGGCATTAGGAAGGGCATCCAGTCGTAATATCCCTGCCAAAACAGACACAGTGGCTTTGAGTGGATTTTCTACCTGGCTGGCTCCTGTGAACCATCCTACCCATGCATGCATGGAAGATCAACATTAAACAATGATGATACACACACACACGACACACATACATATATGTATATATGTGTGTGTGTGTGTGTATGTATGTGTATATGTATATATATCAATGCAATCTCATAAGAAACATTAAGAAAATCAATATAAATATTTCTATGATATCAGGAGTTCAAAGACCCTGCATAGTTTTTTTACTTCTTGTATTGAATTGTCCTCGAATCTATCAGAGTTTGAAATTTTTCATGAAAATAGCATTATGAAAGTGATATTTATTTATTATCAAATCTTTATAATCTGATAACAAACCAGTATTATTCTTCCAAATCTTTCTAAATTCCTAAAGTGGTGTATTTGTCATCATATTTCTTTTTTACAATTAATAGGAATTAATCTTATTGACTCTAACAATATATAAGTTCCTCTAATGGAAAGATTTTGAATATAAACTGTTTGGAAATAGAACTGTGAAATTCAGAGAGGCAAAGATCTTTTATTACCTGTAGAAACATATTCCAAAATTCCAAGCTTTGGACATCAACCAAAGAATTTCCACTTCAGGATATTTATCCTAATGGAAACATATTTAAAAAAAAAAAAAACATAGTAAGGAATTAGCCAAGAAAAAAAAGTAAGTAAAATATGTAAGTAATTAGCCAAGAAGAAAAAACAAAAACAAACAGGTATACAGTTCTATGAACATTTCAGGTATTCATTATTTCTCTCTAGAAAAAGGCAATGAGCTGGTAGAATCGTTAGCAAGCCAGGTGAAATGCTTAGTGGTATTTCGCCTGTCTTTACGTTCTGAGTTCAAATTCCGCCGAGGTCAACTTTGCCTTTCATCCTTTCAGGGTCGATATATTAAATTAAGTACCAGTTACGTACTGGGGATTGATCTAATTGACTGCCTCCCCCGCCCCCAATTTCAGGCCTTGTGCCTATAGTAGATTTTTCATATCCCTCCCAAATTTATTGCATTTTTAATGCAGCACATCCATAAGAGATGTTATTTTAAGATGAATACTGCAATAAGTGGTCTATAAACAGTGTATATACATTAAGTATGATATATAGATGGCTATTATTAACTAGAGATTAATTTTTTTTTTTTAGTAGGGGAATTGAACTGGTTTTCGTTGGTTTGTGAACCACAGCATAATAATCTGTAACCCTAATATTACATATAATCCTCCACCTCCCCCCTTCTCTCCTCCTCCTCTCCCTCCTCCTCTCCCTCCTCCTCCTCCTTCCTCCTCCTCCTTCCTCCTCCTCCTCCCTCCTCCTATCCCTTCTCCTCCTCCTCCTCATCATCATCACCATCACAATCACCATTGCTGCCACTGCTGATGCTGCCACCATCATTATTGCTGCCCTCACCACCATCACCACCACCATCATCATTACCTTGATATTTGAGTAGAATTGATATATATATATACATACATATATATATATATATATATATATAGTAATACTAAGCAATAAAGGGTTTAGCAACGAGTTGCCTTACCACATACCGAATTTAGAAATAGCAGTCAAAGAGTTATAGCTATTTCTTCTACTAAAAAGGGAGATCTCAGTAAAAGATCTCCCTTTTAGTAGAAGAAATAGCTATAACTCTTTGACTGCTATTTCTAAATTCGGTATGTGGTAAGGCAACTCGTTGCTAAACCTTTATTGCTTAGTATTACTTAAATTCTCCTCGAATGAGGCTTTTACATGCCGAAGACTACTTGGTGTTATTGATAATATTCCAAATTAATTAATTCACCCTTCATTATTACGGATAACTATATATATATATATATATATATATATATATATATATATATATATATATATATATGTATGTATATGACTGACCTTTGCCTTTTGTTCGATGAATTCGAAAACTTCTTCAAAATATGTAAAGAGATCATTTTGCGTTGCACCAATATTTGAGTTTCCGAAATGTGATGACCTCCAGTTTGGGCAAAACACAACTCTATTATGCTGTGGAAGTTTTTACTGGAGTTTATAAGAAATTAAACAAAATGTATTTGATAAATAAACATGTCAAACAAATGCATACACACACACACACACACACACACACACACACACACACACAGATATACACATTTACACACATTCACTCACACATACACACACATGCAAGCACACACAAATTCAGATATAAATATTTACACACACAAACTTAAGTATACACATTGTACACACAGACCTACGCACATACACATGCCAAGATTAAAAATGCAAAAACACAATCAAAATATAATAATGAAGAAAACGGATTAACGAGCTTAATGGGCTATGGATGGAAGCACTCCATCGGTTACGACGACGAGGGTTCCGGTTGATCCGAATCAACGGAACAGCCTGCTCGTGAAATTAACGTGTAAGTGGCTGAGCACTCCACAGACACGTGTACCCTTAACGTAGTTCTCGGGGATATTCAGCGTGACACAGAGAGTGACAAGGCTGGCCCTTTGAAATACAGGTACAACAGAAACAGGAAGTAAGAGTGAGAGAAAGTTGTGGTGAAAGAGTACAGCAGGGATCACCACCATCCCCTGCCGGAGCCTCGTGGAGCTTTTAGGTGTTTTCGCTCAATAAACACTCACAACGCCCGGTCTGGGAATCGAAACCGCAATCCTATGACCGCGAGTCCGCTGCCCTAACCACTGGGCCATTGTGCCTCCACAATGGGCTATGAAAGTAAATAATGATAGGAAAGATTGGTGAATGTCAAAGGTTTATCAACCTACCTTACAGCCATAAAATCAGGTAAACTTGATTGTAGATGTTTCCTCAATGCTAATTTTAAGGCTCTAATGCTGAGATTTTTATAATTAGCTGGAGGGTCAACTGCTAAAGCTATAATTAAGGATTAGAAAAATTATATACATGCATGCATATATACATATACATATGTGTGTGTGTGTGTGTGTGTATTATATGCAGTATAACAAGCACAGACATGGCTATGTTATTAAGAAGTTTGTTTCCCAGTCATGTTGTCTTAGGTTCAATCAGTACCTTGGGTAAATGTATTCTACTACAGCCCTGGGTCAGTCAAAGCCTTGTGAGAAAGATATATATATACATATATACAACGGGCTTCTTTCAGTTTCTGTCTACCAAATCCACTCACAAGGCTTTGGTTGGCCCGAGACTATAGTAGAAGACACTTGCTCAAGGTGCCAGGCAGTGGGACTGAACCTGGAACCATGTGGTTGGTAAGCAAGCTACTTACCACACAGCCCCCTCCTGCGCCTTTCATTAACCAGAATCCAAAACTTTGTATTTTATAAAATGAATACCGGGTCAATATATGTGCTCCACCTGGGACTTTGCTACAGTGTATAGAATAAACAAAACTGGCTTTGTTATATATTTAAGTTAACCAAAAAAACACTATCTTTCAATTTCACTACACTGTAATAGTATCTGATACTAACCAGCTATTGTTTCAAACATTTTTGCATCACTGTAAGGCATCATTACTGCTCTTTCGAGAACTGATTCCAGTATTGGATCTTTCAGTTTGGCTCTGGATTCAAACTCATATAAAAGAAGTAATTTATTAACAGTATCTTTTTTATTTTCATTATCTGAAAAAAAAAAAAAAAAATTCAGGAAAAAGGAAATACCAGGAATTAGAATGTAGATATAGAATCAAGAAAAAGGTGTTTAATGTAGCCCTTGAAAAAACTAGCTATAAAATTAACCCCTTACCCAACAATTATTTTGAAAATAAATGTATTTTTTCAGACATATTTTTTAATTGTTTTATTTTACTATGTTTTGAATGGTGATTTCGAGGTATATTTCAAACCTTATTTATTATGAATTTTAATTCAATAATATTGATTTTAAATTACCGCTTTGGGCAGAAACGAGTTAACCCGTTTTTAGACGAAAGAACTCGTTTGCTGTCGATTTTGGCGAGTCTATCTTTTGACGAGTTAACTCGCCAGAGATAGAAAAAAACGATTTCGGTCAAAACGCATATATTCGTTTCTGCCGGGTAAGGGGTTAAGACATAAGATCAAAGAATTGAACAATATAAGATCAGTAGATTGTTCTAACGGGATCAGAAAAGGGTTTATCAGCAGTTGGACAGGAAGGTTAACAGCAGCAAGAAATATGATGCTGAAGAAAGAGGTTTTGGAGTAACATCTGAGATAATAATAATAATAATAAAACATTGTGTACAGTGCTCAGGTGCACTACAACTCATCTAAAGTGTATATATAATCAGGTGTAGTTTCGGCGGATTTCGGAAAGCATGAGGGCCTTAAAGGATGCAGTGTCATGGCAGTCAACAACTGATGCAGGCAGTTTATTCCATGCTTCAGCAACTCTGAGCATGAAAAAATGGAAAGGATCATAAGAAAGATGCTGAATGGCTGAAGGAATTAAGATCGGAGAGAAATGGAGTAAAATAGAATAATATAAAGGTAACAGCCGAAATGGTGACTGAGCAGACAACAAAAGTTCCAAACTAGAAATGTCCAAGTGTACTGGATGAAAAATTTCCCAGCTTTACACAAAAGAATAGTGGTGTAAATGGATGAAATGATCAACAATTGGGTGAAAATTCCAAAGTGGATGACCACAGGCGCAGGAGAGGCTGTGTGGTAAGTAGCTAGCTTACCAACCACATGGTTCTGGGTTCAGTCCCACTGCGTGGCACCTTGGGCAAGTGTTTTCTACTATAGCCTCGGGCCGACCAAAGCCTTGTGAGTGGATTTGGTAGACAGAAACTGAAAGAAGCCCATCGTATATATGTATATATATATATGCGTATGTGTGTTTGTGTGTCTGTGTTTGTCCCCCTAGCATTTCTTGACAACCGATGCTGGTGTGTTTACGTCCCGTAACTTAGCGGTTCGGCAAAGGGGACTGATAGAATAAGTACTAGGCTTACAAAGAATAAGTCCTGGGGTCGATTTGCTCGACTAAAGGCGGTGCTCCAGCATGGCCGCAGTCAAATGACCGAAACAAGTAAAAGAGTAAAAAAGAGAGAGAGAGAAAATAGTTCTTGGCCAAAAGGACCCTGGTAAAGGTAATGTAATGGATAATTACCAATCAATCTTCTGTTTACCTTTGAGGTAGAAGTTGACAGGAATAATATCTAATTGTATGTATAACTTCCTGGAAATGAATGATAAGCTATCAGTTGGACAGAAGGGATGCTGGAGGAAAAGCCAAGGGACAAAGTATTAAATTCTGATAGATATAATGGCACTGAATGACTGTAAGATAAGACATGCTAATCTGCATATGTTGAGGATTGGTTTATAAGAAAGCTTACAACTGATCCCTTATTCTTGGATTTTAGGAAGTCTTGTACATGCAAGTGCTACCAGTCAAAAGCTCCATATACCGGAAGCCAGCAAGTGTATGGGGTCATCAGGAGAGAATGCGTGCCGTTTCGGGGGCTACCTCTCGACGGCATCAATGCGCCCCCCCCTCACTGATACGAGGCCCCGCTTGCTAGATCAGCTGGTTATGAAGAACTCAATATACTTCTAGCCATCGCTCATCGTCTCTTTTTAACCCAATCCAGTGGCTAGCCTTCTCCACTGTAGATTGGATATCAGTCATGGTGGTATAACATTTTGAATTTTATTAGGAGATAGATGAAGGATTGGAATAGAGAATTAACATCATGTGGAGAATTTTCAGGGAGATAGTCTGTTAGCATTGCTGTTTGAGATTTGTATAATCTTCCGCACACAGATATTACAGAAAGTAACAACTGAATTTTTTAAAATTCCTTAAAAAAATAGGAGAACTCACCGTTAGATATTAGTTTTTCACTGAGGATTTTATTACATACAATTCTACAACTGCTTACATAATTAAGGGCTTCAGTTAGTAGGGTGTTCTGTAAGTAGTAAATACATATATAAAGTGAAAGTTACTTTTATTATCTGATATGTTGTCTGGATCCAAAAGGATAATTCTTCAGTATTCTTTACATAATTAAGCTAGCATAAAACTGTTTCTAATTTCTTGATGCAGGAGAAATAAAAAAAACAAAAACAAAGTTGGGTTCAGCAGAATTTGATTCAGAACTGAGAGATAAATAATCCTTTCTACAAGGCCTGCAATTTTGGGGGAGTGGACCAGTCAATTTAATTGACCCCTGTGTTTCATTGATACTTGATTTATTGACACCGAAAGGATGAAAGGCAAAGACAACCTTGGTGGAATTAGAACTCAGAAAATAGTAGTAGATGAAATACCTATTTCTTTACTACCCACAAGGGGCTAAACACAGAGAGGACAAACAAGGACAGATAAACGGATTAAGTCGATTATATCGACCCCAGTGCATAACTGGTACTTATTTAATTGAACCCAGTGCATAACTGGTACTTATTTAATCGACCCCAGTGCATAACTGGTACTTATTTAATCGACCCCGAAAGGATGAAAGGCAAAGTCGATGCTGGTAATGATCACACTCGAATTGTGCTTTTTATGTGCCACTGGCACAGAAGCCAGTTAGCTGCTCTGGCAATGATCACGCTCGGATGGTGCTCTTAGCGCTCCACTAGCACGGATTCCAGTCATCGAATTTGATTTCGATTTCACTTGCCTCACCAGGTCTTCGCAAGCAGAGTTTAGTGTCCAATGAAGGAAAGGTACGCACAAGTGGGCTGGTTACACTTATCTTAGAAGATATTTTGAATCTTCCCTATGCAAGAGCACACAAGGAAACTGTTAAATACGAGGGGCGTTCAATAAGTAATGCCCCTGACCCACTTTCATTTGTTTGATCTAGCTGAAATTTTGCATGTGCAATTATTTATATCTCTATAGATTAAGTGGCAAATTACAGCTCTGAACTAATTGTGGTTTCTGATTTACAGGTGTTTGAACTGAGTCAAGTGTGAAATGGAGCCTGTTGAGTGTCGAGCAGTGATTCGGTTTTTGTATTTGAAAGGACGCACACCACGGGAGACTTTTGATGAAATGAAAGTAACTTATGGTGATGATGCCCCATCATATGACCTTGTAAAACGCTGGCATCATGAATTCAAACATGGTCGGAACTCTGTGGAAACAGCTCCCAGATCTGGTCGCCCCCTTCTGCCATTGATGAGGCATCTCTCCGTCAAGTTGAGGCTGCCATTTCGGAAGATCGACGCATAACTATTCGCCAAATAGCCCATGAGGTCAAGATTAGTACCGGGTCTGTGGAAACTATCATTCATGACCATTTGCATATGAAAAAGGTGTCTGCCAGATGGATTCCCAGGTTGCTCACACCTTTCCAGAAGCAAGAACGCGTCGATTGCTCGAGGATGAATTTGGAGATGTGCCAAGAAGATGAGTCAATATTTTTCAAAAGACTGATTACACAGGATGAAACCTGGGTCCATCACTATGATCCAGAGTCCAAAGCCCAGTCAATGCAGTGGAAGCACCGTGACTCACCTCCTCCAAAGAAGGCAAGGGTGCAGCCCTCCGCTGACAAGGTCAGGCTCACAGTCTTCTGGGACCAGGACGGAGTAGTGATGACAGATTTCCTGGCAAAGGTGTCACAATTACAGGAGTCTATTATGCTTCACTTTTGAGGAAATTAAGAGAAGCTATCAAAATCAAGGCATCCTCCTCCTGCAGGACAACGCTCCGATCCACAACTCGCGTGTCGCCAGATCAGAAGCAGAGGCATGCAGCTATGAACTCATCCCCCATTCCCCCTACTCTCCTGACCTTGCACCCTCTGATTTTCACCTCTTGCCTGCCATGAAGTTGTTTTTGAAAGGAAAGCGTTTCCCAGATGATGCAGCCTTGATTTCTGAAGTCACGTCGTGGTTGGAGGACCAAGATGGGGTCTTCCACAAAAATGGTCTTCAGAGCTGCATCAAACGGTGGGAGAAATGCGTAACTCTGGGTGGTTCCTATGTATAAAAAGACTAATAACTGTGCCAAGTTTCGTTGCTCTACTGCTATGGGAAGTGGGCCAGGGGCATTACTTATTGAACGCCCCTTGTATAATATAAACTTCAATACAAATAACTGAAATTTAGAAGCTTTACCTGTTGGCCACAGAAACTGTATAAATATTTAATGTTGGTTGGCTAACTAGCAACACTATTTACAGTTTTGAGAAAATGTTCAAATGTGTGAGGAGAGAAAAAAGAATTAAGAAAATACTTCATTAATACATAAACGAAGAATGCCTTAAGAGTTTATTCGTTAGATGAAGTGGTACATTGCGTGACTATTGATTAAATTAAGTTGCTTTAGGAATAACGAAGACAGAAAGAAGGGAAATGTGGTAAAGAATATGTTTTAAGATGTTAGGAATGAATACTTGATTAATATTTTATAAATAATGTTGTTTAATTTGATGATATTTTGTGAAAATATAACTAGCAATCACACTTTAACAGACTTTGAGAATAATATGAGTCTGATGTGTTTAAATAATAGAATACTGTAAAATAAGCGATGAGTTTAAGAAAATATTTGAGACCATTGTCCAAGACAGTAGATTGGCAAAATCATTAGAACATTGGACAAAAAACCTTGCAGTATTTAGTAACTTATACTTATATTCTGAGTTCAAATCCCTCCAAGGCTGACTTTCTTTATTTTCCATTTGAGCTCAATAAAATGTTTGGATTGATTTCAGAAGTTGATATAATTCATTGTCACTCCCTAATCAATAGGGTTCATCACATATTGATTGATAATTCATCATCATCATCATCATCATCATTTAACATCCGTTTTCCATGCTAGCATGGGTTGGACGGTTCGACCGGGATCTGGAAAGCCAGGAGGCTGCACCAGGCTCCAGTCTGATCTGGCAGTGTTTCTACAGCTGGATGCCCTTCCTAACGCCAACCACTCCGTGAGTGTAGTGGGTGCTTTTTACGTGCCACCTGCACAGGTGCCAGGCGAGGCTGGCAATGGCCATGATTGGATTGGTGCATTTTACATGCCACCAGCACGGAAGCCAGTCAAGGCGGCACTGGCATTGGCCACGTTCAGATGGTGCTTTTTATGTGCCACCAGCACAGGGATCACAACTGCAGTTTCCATTGATTTTTGATGTTGGTGTACTTGACTCAATGGATCTCCTCAAGCACAGGGTTGAAACGGTGTTTCTTTGATAATTGTGGATAATTGTGGTCAGGGAAGTGAAGTTTTTTTTTTGTATTGATTGTGAGATCAGTATGGATTAATAATAATACTTTCTGGCATAAGCACAAGTTCTGAAATTTGTGAGAGGTGGTCAGCTGATTCTATCAACCCTATTACTTAACTAGTAATTTATTGATGGTTGAATCAATAACTGAATGGAAATTTTTAAAAAATACAGTGTGAAATATAAAGAAAAATAAACGAAACGAGAAATGAGGGAAGCTTTTAACAATGCAGAGATAAAGTTGAAAAATCTTTATATTTTGGGTGCAAAGGCCCATCTTCACAGTTGACTGTATCCTTTTGAAGATAGGTCTTTGCGCCCGAAATTACAGGTTTTTAAAACTTTCTGCATTATAAAGAAAAGTATTTTTTTTCCTTCTTAAAAAATTACTATTAAAAAAGTTTACTGAGAAGAGTTTGCAGGAATTATATAACCAAATTCTTGACTTACTTTTTCATCTAAATCTGAAGTGGTTGAGGCAAGCTGAAGGTAAGCTGCAGCAACAATTAGGGAACAGGTCTTCTGCTGTGTCATCGAATCCAGATCGGAAGAACACAGTGTTGTTAACTGTAACAAACAAACCGAGAAAATAACAATAAAAACACAATTCAAAACTTGTATAAAATACACACGAATTATATTTGAATTATAAATCTATTTTTGATATATCTGTTACAAAATGTGTTTATATGGTATATTTTTTCAAGCCCATTCTTCCTATTTGCTGTTTAATTCATGTAAGGTCATAGCACTGACTACCTGTTGAGTTTTTGAGTGCTCTTGGTGATTAAAGATTTTGTTTAGATGAACAAGAATTGAACTGTCTTGGTTAATTGTCACCATTCTCGTTGTCCCTCCCACCACTGCCACCAATGCAACCATCGTTCCCTGTTTGTTGATGGGGCAAATGACAACAACATCACTGCTTTCAGAGAAGCACAAATGTAAACAAACACTAAGACATTCACACATGAGCACATACAAACATAGAGAGATACAGATGCACATACATATACATACATAGATACATACAAACATACACACATGCCCATACATAGATAGATACATATGTACACACATGCATATACATTCTTACACATTGATACATATGTACACACACACACACACACACACACACACACACACACATACATACATAATGAAAAATCTATGAGAAAGATATAGGATATAATTTTTTTGTGTAGGGGTTCTTTGAGACATGTAATTTATTTTAAGGGTTATGCAAGGGTTAAAAGGTTGAGAAACACTGTTGCAACCCATAGAACACCAATTTTCTTTTGTCTACACAAAATTATTTTTCAGTATGTTTATAGCAGTCTAAGGCATTATAAACAACACAGGCGGTGAGCTGGCAGAAACGTTAGCACGCCGGGCGAAATGCGTAGCCGTATTTCATCTGCCGTTACGTTCTGAGTTCAAATTCCGCCGAGGTCGACTTTGCCTTTCATCCTTTCGGGGTCGATAAATTAAGTACCAGTTACGCACTGGGGTCGATATCTGTCCTTGTTTGTCCCCTCTGTGTTTAGCCCCTTGTGGGTAGTAAAAGAAATAATTATAAACAACACATCAAAGTTATGTTGGGTGTGCTAATAATTAATGTTCTTATCAAATTGCTTATGAAAGTAACGATATAAAATTTTATGAAGCAGGTAAAAGCTTTAAATTTTACCTTGTAACAAATAATGAAGAAATCTCTTAAAAAATCTGGGGACTTTTCTGATTGAATTGCCAAATTCCAAGCTGCAAGAAACATTAATATAATACAATATCCCAACAAACATATAACTTGTTCTTCATTAAATTATAGATTTAACCCTTTAGTGTTCAGATTACTCTGTTAAATGTAATACTTTTCCACTCAAATGTTTTGAATTAATCATGCATTATCTTATATCTTTGAGGTTTCAATGATGTGATTGTTTATATTTAGAATGACATTGACGGGTAGGTGTGAGAGGACAGATATTGCCAGTTTGAATATAAAACATGTAGAATATCTGGGCCAGATATGGCCAGTTTAAACACTAAAGGGTTAAAAACAGATGAAGGATGACAGAATGACCAAAATGTTCACTTCGCAATTGTAAAGTCTCAGGCTCAATCCCACTCTACAGCACTTTTAATTTCAGGCTTCAATTGATCCAAGCTTTACATCTTAATATTTATTTCTTTACTACCCACAAGGGGTTAAACACAGAGGGGACAAACAAGGACAGACAAAGGGATAAAGTCGACTATATTGACCCCAGTGTGTAAGAGGATGAAAGGCAAAGTTGACCTCGGCGGAATTTGAACTCGGAACTTAACGACAGACGAAACACGGCTACACATTTCGCCCGGCTAAACACCAAATGTCATATTTTATGCAAGATTTCAATATTTTGTTTCATTTATCAATTTGTGTTGCAGATTCCTGATGTGAAATCCTGTGTTGAAACAGATATTGTTGTATTTTGGGAGGGTCATTTTTTTTTACCAAATAAACACACACACTATATATTTGTTCTTCACTTGCTTATTACTGTTCTTATCTTTTTTTTATTATCTTAACTCATGTCCATTGTCCGGAAATCCTTCGTCACACATCTGTGACCTCTTCAGTGACACTTTTCATTTTCATGTGTGCTCTTGCTCCACTTACACCATTCTGTTCTATACAACTCTTAACTCTTTAGTATTTAAACCAGCCATATCAAGGCCAAAAAATCTACCAGTTCTATGTTCAAACCGGTCAGATCTGGCCTTTCATACCTTTTTCTTTTACTTGTTTCAGTCATTTGACTGCGGCCATGCTGGAGCACCGCCTTTAGTTGAGCAAATCGACCCCGGGACTTATTCTTTGTAAGCCCAGTACTTATTCTATCTGTCCCTTTTGCCGAACCGCTAAGTGACGGGGATGTAAACACACCAGCATCGGTTGTCAAGCAATGCTAGGGGGACAAACACAGACACACAAACACACACATGCATATATATATATATACATATATACGACAGGCTTCTTTCAGTTTCCGTCTACCAAATCCACTCACAAGGCATTGGTCTGCCCGGGGCTAAAGCAGAAGACACTTGCCCAAGATGCCACGCAGTGGGACTGAACCCGGAACCATGTGGTTGGTTAGCAAGCTACTTACCACACAGCCACTCCTGCGCCTAACCTAACAATAACATTTTAAAACTAAACAATCACATCATTGAAATCTCAAAAGCTATACAATAATGCATGATTAATTCAAAACAATGTGAATAAGTAAGTATTACATTAGACAGAATAATCTGAATTCTTAAGGGTTAAAAGATGTTTTTCTCAGGACTTCAGAGTTTGTAATTCTGTCCCTGTTGGTGATCTTGAGTATTCTGCATAGACACCATTGGTGGGATGCATTTGACGTTTGAATGACCTCAGCAGTAATTTTCTAAGTTTCTCCTGCATAGATGGCTGTTGGCAGGACAATGGTCTGATACAGCAGGAGCTTCATACAAGGAAAAAATCACAAACTCTGAAGGGCTGAGTTATACAAAGAACAGAAGTCTATATTGGTAGAAGGCAGCGAGCTGGTAGAAACGTTAGCACGCCGGGCGAAATTCGTAGCAGTATTTCGTCTGTCGTTACGTTCTGAGTTCAAATTCCGCCGAGGTCAACTTTGCCTTTCATCCTTTCGGGGTCGATAAATAAAGTACCAGTTACACACTGGGGTCGATGTAATCGACTTAATCCCTTTGTCTGTCCTTGTTTGTCCCCTCTATGTTAAGCCCCTTGTGGGTAGTAAAGAAATATGTACTTCATCTGCCGCTACGTTCTGAGTCCAAATTCCCCCAAGGTCGATTTTGCCTTTCATCCTTTCGGGGTCGATAAATAAAGTACCAGTTATGCACTGGGGTTGATATAATAATCGATTTAATCCGTTTGTCTGTCTTTGTTTGTCCCCTCTATGTTTAGCCCCTTGTGGGCAATAAAGAAATATATATATTACCTATAGGCTTTATACTGTATGGACCTTGTGCCTAAATCAGAGAGCACCATATAAATATATGGAACAATGCAAATGGAAACATATTTACCGATTTTTGTGAACCAAGTTGCTTCCAGTTGGATGTTTACTTGCTGATTGTCTTGAGAACATTTTGTTGGGTTTGAGATTTCACTCAAAAATTTATAGGCTGAAAAAAAAAACAAACAAAAAAAACAAAAACAATTATGATAAATATTTCTAATTTAGGTAAAAGGCCAGTAATTATGCGGGAAGTTTGTTATTTCATCTGACCCTCAAATGGATGAAAGGCAAAATTGGGAAAAATACCAAAAGTCGTTTTTCTGTGGGAAAAATACAGGTAGTCGTTTTTCTGTGGGAAAAATACTGAAAGTCGTTTTTCTGTGGGAAAAATACTGGAAGTCATTTTTCTGGAGCCCCTAATAATTATATACTAGTGATAGAAGCAATATTAATACTAAGAGGTAGATAGATATTACCTCCTTCACTTATTTATATCACAAGCAGGGAGATAAATCCTGGCTACCTCCAGTGTCAGGACCGCCAGATCATGTGATTTCGACCTTGTTTGGTCTTGTCAATGAAGAACACTCAGTTGCTTGAGGCAGTTACAGAAGTCAGGTCCAGGCTTCTGCCAGGCTGGCTCTTGTCGGACTGTCCCACTCATGCCAGCATGGAAGGTGGACATTAAATGATGATGAACACTAGGGTCTGACTTATCCCTCCCCCTAATTTTGCTGAATCTGTGCAAAAATTTGAAACCAACATTACAGATACAGGTGTCTTCTTTTACCTGTTTCTGACATTGAATTGCAACTATGATGAAGCAGGGTCTTGAAGGGCTTTAGTTGATCCATGAGACACCAGTACCTACTTATTTGAGTCTGGTACATATTTTAGTTGGCTTTTATTTAATGAATTACTTATTTACACTTTGGACGTAAAGAGACTCAACTCATGATACTTGTAAGAGGTAAGGACTCCCTTCGGTCATGGATGATCACAAAATTGCACCCAGAAAGTTCCCCTCCAAAGCACAAGTCTGGAAGGCCAGCAGTTGCCCATGCATACCAGTCTCCTCTCCATACCTCAGATGTTATCCAAGGGAAAGGCAAAGGCTGATACAGCTTGGCACCAGTGACATCGCAACTCATTTCTGTAGCTGAGTGAACTGGAGCAACGTGAAATAAAGTGTCTTGCTCAAGAACGCAACACGCAGTCTGGTTCAGAAATTGAACTCACTACCTCATGATTGTAAGCCTGATACTCTAACCACTGAGATGACATTGACACTGGTAAACAAACTCATATACTCGTCTCTCTCTCTCATATATATATATATATATATATATATATATATTTACTGATTATATATATATATATATAAAATACAGTGTACATTTAAATACATGAGGAATCCACTCGTGAGATTCAACACGCTAGAAAGAACTGCTAGGTTCTATAACCACAAAATTAGGGATAAAATTCGACAGGAACAAAATGAAAAAATAAAATCATTTTACCATCTAGTTTCCTGGACCAATTGATTCCTGATTTTAGTTTAGCAAGCAAATAATATATACTCGCTAGGTGAAATCGTCCTCAGCAGGAACACCTTGGGTTAAATATATAAACACAAGGTGATCAAACTATGTGCCACTTGTTTATACATCCTAATTTTCAAAATTACATGATTCCATATATATATATATATATATATATACAAGCATATACAGTGGGCTTCCATACAGTCTCTGCCTGCCAAATCCCAGTTACAAAATATTAGTCAACCTGAGGCCATGTTAAAAGATACATAGTGCTGCAGAGTGAGATAGAACCTGGAACCATGTAATTACAAAGTGAATTTCTTAACCGCTGTGCCACATGTTGGAATCTTTTACACTACTTGTTTAAACAATGTCTCTGACTATCTTAACGAGATAAAGTTATCTTTTAATGCTTTAGAAAACAAATTATATATATATATATAGTATTAATGTTATTTGTTAAAAGCTTTAAAAAAATGTAAAAACAATAAAGAATTGAAATTCATGTTACCTGTTCTCAGGTGTTCAAGAAGCCGAGACAAAGACTTCCTGGAGAATGAGTGAAAAAAAAAATAATAAAACAAAATGTTAAGTGAAGAATTCAAAATTAAGAACAACATCAATAAGAAGTCAGACATGTTATTTTGTGGAAATGAAGTGATTGAGTAAAACGTTAACAAAACAAACGGCTATTATTAGACTAGTCTTTTATTCAAGGCATGATTTACCTTTTATCTCTAAGGATTACTCTTTTACTCTTTTGTTTCAGTCATTTGACTGCGGCCATGCTGGAGCACCGCCTTTAATCGAGCAACTCGACCCCGGGACTTATTCTTTTTGTAAGCCCAGTACTTATTCTATTGGTCTCTTTTTGCCGAACTGCTAAGTTACGGGGACGTAAACACACCAGCATCGGTTGTCAAGCAATGCTAGGGGGACAAACACAGACACACAAACACACACACATACACATACATATATATATATATATATATATATATATATATATATACATATATACGACAGGCTTCTTTCAGTTTCCGTTTACCAAATCCACTCACAAGGCATTGGTCGGCCCGGGGCTATAGCAGAAGACACTTGCCCAAGTTGCCACGCAGTGGGACTGAACCCGGAACCATGTGGTTGGTTAGCAAGCTACTTACCACACAGCCACTCCTGCGTAGCTTTATTCTTTACTAATAATCCTTTCCACTATAGGCACAAGGCCTGGAATAAATTTGGTAGGAGGGGAGCCAGTCGATTAGATTGACCCCAGTGCACAACTGGTACTTAATTTATCAACCCCGAAAGGATGAAAGGCAAAGTCGACCTCAAAGGAATTTGAACTTGGAACGTAAAGACAGACGAAATACCTATTTCTTTACTACTCACAAGGGACAAAACACAGAGAGGACAAACAAGGATAGATAAACGGATTAAGTCGATTACATCGATCCCAGTGCATAACTGGTACTTATTTAATCGACCCCGAAATGATGAAAGGCAAAGACAACCTCAGTGGAATTTGAACTCAGAACGTAACGGCAGACGAAATACCTATTTCTTTACTACTCACAAGGGGCTAAACACAGAGAGGACAAACAAGGACAGGCACATGGATTAAGTCGATTACATCGACCCCAGTGCATAACTGGTACTTATTTAATCGACCCCGAAAGGATGAAAGGCAAAGTCGACCTCGGCGGAATTTATAACTCAGAATGTAGCGGCAGACGAAATACCGCTCAGCATTTCGCCCGATGTGCTAACGATTCTGCCAGCTCACCGCATTACATATTGTTTCTAACAGTAACAAGGTACACCATTATGCAATCATTACGTATTGTTACAAATAGTGACAAGGTACTCAAATACCTGTCATTTTCATTATCGTTTGATAGCAGTAATCTAATGAGACATCGCAGTGCTGTTAGTGTCTCTGTTGACATGTGACTTCCTTTCAGAAATATTTCCAGTGCTGTTGCAGCCAAGTTTGTTTCGTCTTTCTGTAATTAACCAAAAAAATCAAAGTGTTGTAGTTTGCTTGAAGCATTGTAGTACAGAAGTAGAAAAAGAAAAGGAAAATAAAGGAAGCTTCTAACAATGCAGAAGTTATAAAAAGAAAAACCCTTTATATTTTGGGTACAAAGGCCTCTCTTCAGAAGGAAGCAGTCCAAGATATGTGTATTTACATTGATTTCATTTAAACTACTTGGCATTTATTAATGAATATAATTAACTAGTTAATTTATAGAAATCAATTAGAAAGGAAAATTCTTTATTTCATTTTTGCAATAATTTTAATGAGTTGAGAATTTCAAAAAGAGTTTTTCATAGGTTTTATTCAGGAAGGAGCTGTGCCTTTGATTCTATTTAGAAAAATTGGTCAAATTGGAATGAGATGATTGGGCACAGCTGTTTGGAGGCTGGCCATCTGACATGGTTGACTAGATGTTGAACTTGTTTTGGTGAGAGTATATTTTGGCACTGGAGGTACACACACACACACAGAGAAACACACGTACAAAGAGAGAGAGAGGGAGTGGAGGTGACAGAAGAGAAGAGGAGTGGGAGGGAGAGCAAGAGAGAGAGAGAGAGAAAGACATTACAATTTATTAAAAATGATAACGTTGCTCTTTTCAAGCCTAGCCAGGCTCATGGGCCCGGTTTCCGTGGTATATGTGTTCCCCCCAGCTGGACAGGACACCAGTCCATCACAGCATTACTCAAGAAACAGGAAGAGAGAGTGAGAGAAAGTTGGGGCGAAAGAGTACAACAGGGGTCGCCACTATCCCCTGCCGGAGCCTCATGGAGATTTTAGGTGTTTTTGCTCAATAAACACACACAACGTCTGGTCTGGGAATTGAAACCGTGATCCTCTGACTGCGAGTCCGCTGCCCTAACCACTGGGCCATTGCGCCTCCACTACAATTTATTAGTTGAACATTATTGATATAAACACTTTCCCTTCTCCTCATACAAAAAGAGAAATATGCTCACACATGTAAAAAGAGATAGAGAGGTGGAGATATATAGATAGATAGATAGATAGATAGATAGATAGAGAGAGAGAGAAAGAGAGAGAGAGAGAGAGAGAATGAGGGAGGGATGGATGGATAGATGGATGGATAGATAGATAGATAGATAGATAGATGGCTAGATAGATAGAGAGAGAGAAAGAGAGAAGAAGAAGAAGAAGAAGAAGAAGAAGAAGAGAAGAAGAAGAAGAAGAAGAAGAAGAAGAAGAAGAAGAAGAAGAGGAAGGGAGAAAACGGGAGAAACATTGAAATGTCTAATGTCAAATGGTCAGCAATGAATCAGTGGCACCAAATTGGCACAGCTAAAACAGCTGTGCAGAAATGTCACCCACCCTGGTCAATTACCTCAAAAGCCATTTGAGCAGCAAGCCGTATCAACGCATCTGCAGTGAATGCTGAATTTTCATCATTATTGCTCTTATTCGAAGCATAATCACACATCTTCTGTAAGGCTTCTGATGCTGTGTAAGAGAAACAATCATTTGATTAAAAAAAAAAATGATAGCAAGATACAGGCGCATGAGTGGCTGTGTGGTAAGTAGCTTGCTTACCAACCACATGGTTCCAGGTTCAGTCCCACTGCGTGGCACCTTGGGCAAGTGTCTTCTACTATAGCCTTGGGCCGACCAAAGCCTTGTGAGGGGATTTGGTAGACGGAGACTGAAAGAAGCCCGTCGTATATATGTATATATATATATGTGTGTGTGCGTGTGTGTTTGTGTGTCTGTGTTTGCTTGACAACCGATGCTGGTGTGTTTATGTTCCCGTCACTTAGCGGTTCGGCAAAAAGAGACCGATAGAATAAGTACTGGGCTTACAAAGAACAAGTCCCGGGGTCGAGTTGTTCGACTAAAAGGCGGTGCTCCAGCATGGCCACAGTCAAATGACTGAAACAAGTAAAAGAGTAAAGAGTAAGCTACTGGAACGATGAATGTTGGTAGAGGTGTCAGCCTCTAAGGTTTAATCTACTTGCATCAATTCACCACAGGAATTTTATGATATCACTGGTATTGATACTCATTCCTAGTTGTCTAGCTGGTAAGAAAATGGTACCATATTTTCTGGGAGAATCAAATGTTATTTTACATGCAGTTGGGGAAGGGGGGGGGGGCCTCCCTTTGTTATTATATTTACGTCATAGTATTAGTTTCCAATTTTGGCTTGCAAGTTACTTGGTGACCCTGCAGGTGCTGGTGTCACATGAAAAAAGCATCCAATTCAGACTTTGAAGTGGCTGGCATTTCGGAGGGCATCCAGCCGTAAAACAATGCCAAGACTGACTTCATCTGTGCTGGTGCCAGTAATTCAGGGGTGAGGATAAGTTGATTATATCAACCCCAGTGGCGAGCTGGCAGAAATGTTAGCACGCCGGGCGAAATGCATAGCCGTATTTCGTCTGCTGTTACGTTCTGGGTTCAAATTCCGCCGAGGTCGACTTTGCCTTTCATCCTTTCAGGGTTGATTAAATAAAGTACCAGTTACGCACTGGGGTTGATGTAATCGGCTTAATCCGTTTGTCTGTCCTTGTTTGTCCCCTCTATGTTTAGCCCCTTGTGGGTAGTAAAGAAATATATAATTAGTATTAGTTTCAAATTTTGGTACAAGGCCAGCAATTCAGGGGTGAGGATACATTGATTTTATCAACCCCAGTGTTTAACTGATACCTATTTAATCAATCCCGAAAGATGAAAGGCAAAGTTGACTATGGCAGAATTTGAACTCAGAACATAAAGATTGATGAAATGCCACTAAGCATTTTGCCTGGTGTGCTAACAGTTCTGCCAGCTTGCCATCTTTACATCATACTTAGCACTGGCTTCAAGTTTTGCCATTAAGCCAGCAAGTTTGGGGGAGGGGCTAAGTTGATTACATTGACCCCAGTTCTCAACTGGTACTTATTTTATTGCCTCCAAAAGGATGAAAGGCAAAGTTGACCACGGCAGAATTGAACTCAGAATGCTGTTAAGCATTTTGCCCAGTGTGCTTACAATTCTACCAACTTGCCGCCTTTATGTCATAATTGATATTAAGCATGTACAGAGTTCAAATTCCGCCGAGGTTAGAGTTAGGTGCTCCAGCATGGCCACAGTCGAATGACTGAAACAAGTAAAAGAATAAAGAAAATGGTAAATAAAAAAAAGAAAAAAAAACAAGGAAAAGGATATCTTAAGTCTAGTTCACTCACCAATATCTTGCTGTTTTTGTGTGAGAGCTAACTTGTAAATGATAAACTGAGTGTACGGGGATGTTGGATCATAACTCTCAGCTTTCGAAAGAGCATCTCTAGCCTAGAAAATAGGTTATAAGTGAAAATGATAAATAACTATAACTTACAGAAATGATATAGAATATTGACTGAACTTTTTCGAAAGACTCAGGAATGATTTGTTATGAGAAGAACATTTCTGCCAAAATATATATATTTTGGTTGTATACTGTCAATCTAACGTGACAGTAGGGGATTACACCACTGCTTTTTAACCCTAGGAAGTATTGACACTTCCTGAAGAAAAAAAAAAAAAAAGTGCCAAAGCCATCAGGAAGCGTTCGATGCTTCCTAGGGCTAAACAGCGGTGGTGTAATCCCCTACTGTCACGTTAGATTGACAGTATACAACCATTCTATCGCCCCACCACCGTACATATCTCTATGAGAGATTTAGAAATTTAATATTTCTGATATATATATTTTATATATATTTTATATATATATAAAATACAAAATGGGACAAGAACACAAAACATCCGGACAACTAGGTGATACAAAAAGGGACAACAAAACATCCAGATAGACGATACAAAAAAACAAGGACAAAATTTCATAGAAATACAATCAACAATTGATTATTGCAATTTTTCTCTATTGTTAATGTATTTTGAAAAAACATGGGTAATAAAAAGAAGAAACTTTCAGATCAATTCTATTTTACCATTTTTACCCCCCTGCCTTTAGCCCTCCAACGCGGAGTACAGGCCACTTATAGTTGAATTCCATGTGGCATAATTTTTCGCTTCTGTACTTATATTCTGCCAAGAATGTCCCCCTTTCTCTAGTTCCCTTTGTGTTGATCTATGCCACGAGTTTTTAGGCCTACCTCTCTTTCTATATTTTATATATTTTACCATTCATCATCATCATCATCATTATCATCATCGTTTAACGTCCGTTCTCCATGCTAGCATGGGTTGGATGGTTCAACTGGGGTCTGGGAAGCCCGAAGGCTGCACCAGGCCAGTCAGATCTGGCAGTGTTTCTACAGCTGGATGCCCTTCCTAACGCCAATCACTCCGTGAGTGTAGTGGGTGCTTTTTACGTGCCACTGACACAGGTGCCAGACGAGGCTGGTGAACGGCCACGCTCGGATGGTGCTTTTTACGTGCCACCGGTACGGAGGCCAAGCGAGGTTGGCAACAGCCACGATCGGATGGTGTTTGTTACCTGCCACCGGCATGGAGGCCAGTCGATGCGGCGCTGGCTACGGCCACGTTCGGACGGTTCTCTTACGTGCCACCAGCACTGGTATCACAAACTACAAATTCCATTGATGTTGATCGATTTCGATTTACCATTATTACTACAATACTGTCATTTTTGAATTTCCCTACGCTGTTGTGTTCTTATCTAACCTCATTCGAAGTCCGGCCCCGGCCCCCACCACTCTCTCATGCCTAATCTTATTCTTTTTGCATCTTCTTTTCGAAATCCGTAAAATACTTTACAAGTTTATCCCAACCCCCATCACCATCACTATTGCTGCTACTAACACCCCCACTGTTGCTGTCACACCCTAACCTTTCATAATCTAACACAGGATAACCTCCTCCAATGCCCCGTCCCCTCTCAAAATTCCTTGGCTTGCAAGTTATTTGGTGACCCCTGCCGGTGCTGGTGCCACATAAAAAAAGCATCCAGTTCAGACTTTGAAGTGGTTGGCATTTGGAAGGGCATCCAGCTGAAAAACCATGCCAAAACTGACTTCACCTGTACTGGTGCTATGTAAAAAGCGCTCAGTCCACCCTGTAGGGTGGTTGGTGTTAGGAAGGGCATCCAGCTGTAAAAACCATGCCAAAACAGACTCAGTAGCCTGGTGTAGTCTTCTACCTGGCCAACACCTGTCAAACTCTTCCACCCATGCCAGTATGGAAAGTGGATGTTAAACGATGATGATGATGATGATGATGCTGATGATATATCTATCTATCTATCTATCTATCTATCTATCTATCTATCTATCTATCTATATATACTTTATTTAAATAAAGCATATTACTCTACCTCTGGTATTTGAGTACTCTTTTATACATCCTTGTTTCACATTTATGTGCTTACTCTGGTATATATCATCATCATCATCATCATCATTGTTTAACATCCGTTTTCCATGCTAGCAAGGATTGGATGGTTCAACCGGGGTCTGGGAGCCTGGAAGCTGCACCAAGGTCCAGTTTGATCTGCCAGTGTTTCTACAGTTGGATGCCCTTACATATATATATACATATGTGTGTGTATGTGAGTGAGTGACTGAAAAAATGAAAGAAGGGCACTCAACCAGTTTATTGGGAGTTACATGAATGGATCAAAACAGTTCAAAATGGCTGATGACTAGCATCACACTTGAATCTCAAGAGTACCAACGAATTTGAATCAAACTGTTTTGATCCACAACCCAGTACCACAACCACCACTTTCATCACCCCTCAACCACCACCACCACTACCACCTTCATCATCATCTTTGTCATCGCAATCATCATCGTCATCACCATTGTCCTCATCATTATTACCATGATCATGATCATTATCAGCAGCATCAGCAGCCGTAGCATCACCACAACAGCAACAAATTAAAAAAAAAATTTTTTCATCTGTGTTAGTTAAATATTTACCTGAAGCCAAATCACTTTACTTAATTCACTCAAATATGAAGACCCATAAATAGATCTAGTAAAAAGAGGCCATTTGTTATCTAATGAATCAATTTATTTTGGAGCTACTAATAATACATTTTAGTTAATGATTTTTTCCCCCCATTTTATTCCAAGTACATCAAAATTTCAACAGTAAATTAATTATTTTTGTTTACAGAAAAATAATTATTTTAACTGTAGAAATTATTCTGTTATTTGCAACACTTTTAAGATAATGTTTCTGTTTTGGTGACCTCACTGGTGTTGGTGCCACATAAAATGCACTTAGTACACTTTGTAAAGTGGTTGATGTTAGGAAGGGTATCCAATCTTAAAATGGCCATCCTGTAGACGGTAGGGCTTGGCGCAGTCTTCTGATCTGCTAGCTCCTGTTAAACTGTCAAACACGTGCTAGCATGGGAAACAGATGTTATGTAAATGATAATGATGATGAAACAAGACATTATTTGAAATGTAGTCCAAATTATGATTTGTGAGGTGTGTCTGTGTAGTTTAAGATGTATGCTTCGCAGCCATGTAGACTTCATGCTCATTTTCACTACATGGCACAGCATGTTTTCTGCTATAGCCTCAAGCTAATGCATGTGTGTGTGCACATATGCACATGCACGCACATGTGCACACACACTCACACAAATACACACATGTGTGTGCACACACACACGAGTATATTTGGGGAAAGGCGGCGAGCTGGCAGAAACGCTAGCACGCCGGACGAAATGTGTAGCAGTATTTCGTCTGCTGTTACGTTCTGAGTTCAAATTCTGCCGAAGTCGACTTTGCCTTTCATCCTTTCGGGGTCGATAAATTAAGTACCAGTTATGCACTGGGGTCAATGTAATCGACTTAATACCTATCTCTGTCCTTGTTTTTCCCCTCTACGTTTAGCCTCTTGTGGGTAATAAAGAAATAGGTATTTCGTCTGCCGTTACGTTGTGAGTTCAAATTCCGCCAAGGTCGACTTTGCCTTTCATCCTTTCGGGGTCGATAAATTAAGTACCAGTTACGCACTGGGGTTGCTGTAATCGACTTGATCCATTTGTCTGTCCTTGATTGTCCCCTCTGTGTTTAGCCCCTTTGTGGGCAATAAAGAAATATATATTCGTGTGTGTGTGCCAGCATGGGAAAAAGCAAATGTAAAAAACGATGATGATGTTACTAATGTTTCTTAAAAGTGTTATAAATAACAGCTTAATTTCTATTTTTCACCATCATCATCATCATCATCATCGTTTAACGTCCGCTTTCCATGCTAGCATGGGTTGGACGATTTGACTGAGGTCTGGCGAACCAGACTGGAGACTGGTGCAGATGGCTGCACCAGACTCCAATCTGATCTGGCAGAGTTTCTACAGCTGGATGCCCTTCCTAACGCCAACCACTCCGAGAGTGTAGTGGGTGCTTTCACGTGCCACCGGCACGAGGGCCAGTCAGGTGGTACTGGCAACGGCCACGCTCAAATCGCACTTTTTATGTGCCACCTGCACAGGAGCCAGTCCAGCGGCACTGGCAACGACCTCGCTCGAATGTTTTTTTAATTTTCTTGGGAAAAAATAAGCATTGTCATGATGATGATGAAAATGGTAACGATCATCATCACCATTACCATTATCTTCATTATGGAAATGATGAAGCCTCTACAAGGTACTTTGAACTGCTAGAAATAGTAGCAGAGTCTCCATTAACTCATAAAAAACAAGAACTCATTGAATAATGGGCAGTTGTGTGCCTTATTCAGGTACATGATACAATACTATAGAGGCAGGATTTGAACCCAAGACTACGTACTCAATTATCCAGCACCGCTAACCCTTTAGCCTTTAAACCAGCTGTACTTGGCCCAAATATTCTACCTGTTTTATACTCAAACCTACCAGATCAGGCATCTCTCACCTATTCTACAATGTCATTCTGAACATATACAATCACATCATCAAAATTTTAAAGCTACCGGATTATATATTATTAATTTAAAATAATTAAATTATTATTTAATTATAGGAGTGGCTGTGTGGTAAGTAGCTTGCTAACCAACCACATGGTTCTGGGTTCAGCCCCACTTCGTGGCATCTTGGGCAAGTGTCTTCTGCTATAGCCCCGGACCGACAAATGCCTTGTGAGTGGATTTGGTAGACGGAAACTGAAAAGAAGCCTGTCGTATGTATGTATATATATATATATGTATGTGTGTTTGTGTGTCTGTGTTTGTCCCCCTAGCATTGCTTGACAACCGATGCTGGTGTGTTTATGTCCCCGTCACTTAGCGGTTCAGCAAAAGAGACCGATAGAATAAGTACTGGGCTTACAAAGAATAAGTCCCGGGGTCGATTTGCTTGACTAAAGGCGGTGCTCCAGCATGGCTGCAGTCAAATGACTGAAACAAGTAAAAGAGTAAAAGAGTAAAAGAGTAAAAGAGTAAAAGAGTAAAAGAGTAAAAGAGTAAAAGAGTAATGTGAATGAAGAAGCATTTTATATAAGAGAGTATTCTGAATGCTAAAGGGTTAATAATAGCCATTTAACGTTAAAATGATTTACCTTGTCAAAGCTCTCCAAATGTATGTAACATGTAGCACGGTTCCTGTTTATTTTGGCCAAGTTTTTATCTGAATACTCGCCAAAGGAGAACAGGTTGTAGGAATAATTATACCACTCAAGTGCTTCTTGGTAATTTGTTTGCTAAAACAACAAAACGAAACAATTAGGACTGAAAATAATTAATACAAGAGGAAGAGAATTAAACTACATAAAAATGAATAGGAGTGGCTGTGTAGTAAGTAACTTGCTTACGTACCACATGGTTCTGGGTTCAGTTCCATTGCGTGGCACCTTGGGCTAGTGTCTTCTTTTCTCTTACTTGTTTCAGTCATTTGACTGCGGCCATGCTGGAGCACCACCTTTAGTCGAGCAAATCAACCCCAGGGCTTATTCTTTGTAAGCCTAGTACTTATTCTATTGGTCTCTTTTGCTGAACCGCCAAGTTACGGAGACATAAACACACCACCATCGGTTGTCAGGTGATGTTGGGGGCAAAAACGCAGACACACAAACATATACACATACATACAGACATACATATATATATATAATATATATATATATATATTATATATATATATATATATATATATATATATATATACATATATATATATAATATATATATATATATATACACACAAACATATATACGATGGGCTTCTTTCCAAATCCACTCACTAGGCTTTGGTTGGCCCGAGGCTATAGTAGAAGACACTTGCCCAAGGTGCCATGCAGTGGGACTGGACCTGGAACCATGTGGCTGGTAAGCAAGGTACTTGCCACACAACCACTCCTGTGCCTATATACCAATTTTACATATTAAACACATTCCTGGAACAACTATAACTTTCCAATTGTAGTAAACTTTTCAAACTTACTTCATATGCCATTGCAGCTTGCTCCCAAAATATGTAATGCAATTGCTTTCTTGTGGATAAATCAAGTGGTTCGTTTGTATTGTGGGCTGAAAATATACAATTATGATACTGGTTGAAGAAATGATTAAAACTGCATTTTCAATTTACAAAATAAATCCATGTTTACAGTGTAGAATTTTTGATTCTTACATAAAAGAATTCCGTTAGTTATATTAAATAAATGACATGTTGTTAATATATCTTATTGTTGTATTTAGGAATGGTCATTTTGCCAGTTTAGCCAATAAAAAAACACATGCACTATGATTAAAACTGATTAAAACATGCACTATGATTAAAATTTAGGAATGGTCATTTTGCCAGTTTAGCCAATAAAAAAACACATGCACTATAAATTTGGTGTTACTTTGCTTTAGCGTTATTTATTTTTTACATATATCTACTCTATTAAAATATGATTAAATATATGTTTCTTTATTAGCCACACATGGCTGAACACAGAGGGGGACAAATTACAGAGTAGAGCTTTTCTTTTTGGGGAGAAAAAAGTAAATAAATAAAAAGAGGGGTAGGTTTACGATCAAAAGGGATCGCAAAAAAAGAAAGAAAAAAAGTAAAAAACAAACGATCAATAGGGATAGTGTATCACAGAAGTGTCATGGTGTAAAGTGTAAAGGGGGAAACGGATAAGGTTTATCCGTGGAAAGAAAAGCCTACAGAAAAGACCATGGTAACCTCGATTAAATATAGACTAACATACCAGCAATTATGTTCTCAACTAATTCTTTGGCAGTTTGCAGTTCCTTTGTTTTCAGATTTAATTCCAATAAGCTGCATACTACTTTCCCATATTCAGGTGAATTTGAAAATCTGGTCATCATGTACTTTAGTTGCTCCATACTCAAATTTGATCTAATAATAATAATAATAATAATAATAATAATAATAATAATAATAATAATAATAATAATAACAATAATAATAATAATTATTATATTCCTAAGAAGGAATATATTCACAGACATGACAGAGTTGAGACCTATATACACTGGAACCTATACCAACATTATGGAATAACAACAGAAAAAAGATGGTATAGGCACACACCAGAAGAGGTCACAGAAAATGAGAAAGCAATCATACTCTGGGATATGCCAATACACACAGATAGAGAAATTAAGGCCAACAGACCAGATATAGTTGTCAGAGATCATGAAGAAAAAAAATGTTTTCTAATTGATGTATCAATACCAGCGGATGACAACGTGTCTCTAAAAGAAATGGGGAAACTTTCAAAATACAAAGACCTGGAAATAGAGGTAACCAGAATGTGGAATCTAAAAACAGAAACAATTCCTATCATAATAGGTGCATTAGGCATGATAAAAAAATATTCAGACAAATACATAACAAAAACACCAGGACTTACAAACACATATAACATACAGAAAATTGCATTACTGGGCACTACACACATCCTACGCAGAACACTTTCCATACAGTAACCACCAGAGCATCACAACAAATCACAGCACATACCCAAGACACACAGAGCTGCGCTCGGTAGTGAAGTGAAAGCACGATATAAAAAATATACTACTGAATGATAATAATAATAATAATAATAATAATAATAGTCCTTTCTGCAGTATCTACTGGTATAACTGAACAGTTTGAGACAACATCGTTGTATTGTGTTGTCCAGAAAGTTTGTGCCGATTTTTAAAGGAAAGAAAAAGGTCGATAAATACTTGCCATTACATTTTTAATCAACCAATTATGAACCATTTTGTTGCACAATGCGTCTCCATCTTTCCTTTAACTTGAAAATACCCTCTTCCCAGAATTGAGGTGGGTTCATGGCAAAGAATTCATCAAGGTATCTTTTTACGTCATCCAAGGAATTGAAATTTTTACCATTAAGACTATTCTGCAGAGACTTGAATGAGCAGAAATCTGAAGGTGCAATATCTGGTGAATATGGAGGGTGGGGTAACACATCCCAGCCAAGCTGCAGCAATTTTTGTCTGGTTCCCAAAGCAATTTTTGTCTGGTTCCCAAAACTTTCTTATCTTCCATTTCAAAGGGTTACAGAATTAACACAGGTTATAGGAACATAAACCTTTTTCCACGAAAAGATAGCTTAAATTGTGCTCTAAATGGAGGTGTAGTGAAATCCTATTTTATGGACTCGACCATGTTCTAAAATAAGTCGAAAGGGTAAGCTACTATAAATCGACACAAACTTTCCGGAAAATCCAATATTTAGTTGTGGTGTTGTGGTTGTGGTTGTGGTAGTGATGGAATTATTAATGTTGGTGATACTGCTGGCTTTCATTGCTATGGAAGTGGTTAAAGCAGTAAAAGCGTTGCTATTTTTCTGTTGCTAATGCTGCTATTTGATTTAGATGGTGTCAAACTTGGGAAACCTTTGTAGAAGTTGAATAAACTCACGTTTGTTGTGTCACCTTTTTTCATTATTGCTCTTGTCAGTGTTGTTGTTGATTTTTTTTTTCCTTCAGTATTCAGTGAAATAATTCAAAGCAGACAACAGTGAAAAATTTTTTCTCTCCTCTCTGATGTCATCTGCTTTTGTTCCAGAAACAACACTACTATTACTCATTAAGCAGAGGCACTTGACACATTCGTCTCTCCACATCTCTCTCTCTCTCTTTGTTTTAATTAGGCACACTTTTTACTTCCAGTGTGTTATATTTGTCCCTGGAGAATATTTTTATTTCTCCAAAGGGATCCTTGCTTTCTTTTTTGACTTGTCAAAAAAAAAAACAAAAAAACTGACAATTTTTATAACAAAATTTAAAATTTATCAAATACCCATTGGTGAAGAGATTGAACAAAATGGAACACCTCACTAAAAATAAATTAACTTTAGGTGACAAAAAATATCAAACCCAAGCCATAATTCAAGTGGAAAACACAAAATAATCTTTTTCATGTTTTACAGTGCCGAGATTGAAAGCAGCTTTCCCATCAACGACACTATTATTATTATTGAGCTGGCAGAAACGTTAGCATGCCGGGCGAAATGCTTAGAGGTATTTCATCTGCCGTTATGTTGTGAGTTCAAATTCCGCCGAGGTCGACTTTGCCTTTCATCCTTTCGGGGGTCGATAAATTAAGTACCAGTTACGCACTGGAGTCGATATAATCGACTTAATCCGTTTGTCTGTCCTTGTTTGTCCTCTCTGTGTAAATTAAGTACCAGTTACGCACTGGGGGGTCGATGTAATCGACTTAATACCTATGTCTGTCCTTGTTTGTCCCCTCTATGTTTAGCCGCTTGTGGGTAATAAAGAAATAGGTATTTCGTCTGCCGCTACATTCTGAGTTCAAATTCCGCTGAGGTCGACTTTGCCTTTCATCCTTTCGGGGTCGATAAATTAAGTACCAGTTACGCACTGGGGTCGATGTAATCGACTTAATCCTTTTGTTTGTCCCCTCTATGTTTAGCCCCTTGTGGGTAGTAAAGATTTATTATTATTATTATTATTATTATTATTATTATTATTATTATTATTATTATTATTAAGGTAATGAGCTGGCAGAATTGTTAGCTTGCTGGACGAAATGCTTGGCGGTATTTTACCTGTTGCTACATTCTGAGTTCAAGTGTAGCCAATGTTGACCTTGTTTTTCGTCCTTTTGGGGTCAATAAATTAAGTACCAGTTAATCAGGGTGGCGAGCTGGCAGAATCGTTAGCACGCCGGGTGAAATGCTTCGCGATATTTCGTCTGCTGTTATGTTCTGAGTTCAAATTCTGCCGAGGTCGACTTTGCCTTTCATCCTTTCGGGGTCGATTAAATAGGCACCAGTTACGCACTGGGGTCGATCAAATCAACCGGTCCCCTCTCCCAAAATTTCAGGTTTTGTGCCTATTGTAGAAAGGATTATTATTATTATTATTAGGCGGTGAGCTGGCAGTAACGTTAGCACGCCGGGCAAAATGCTTAGTGGTATTTCGTCTGCTATTATGTTCTGAGTTCAAATTCCGCCAAGGTCGACTTTGCCTTTCATCCTTTCGGGGTAGATAAATTAAGTACCAGTTATGTAGGAGTCGATCTAATCGACTGGCTTCCTCCCCCAAAATTTCGGGCCTTGTGCCTATAGTAGAAAAGATTATTATATTGCTAGCATGCCAGGCGAAAGGCACAACGGCATTTCATCTGCTGCAACGTTCTGAGTTCAAATTCTGCTGAGGTCGACTTTGCCTTTCATCCTTTCGGGGTTGATGAAATAAGTACCAGTCACGCACTGGTGTTGACATAATCGACTATCCCCTTCCCAAACTTTTCAGGTCTTGTGCCTACAGTAAAAACAATTATTACTATTATTATTATTATCATTATTATTATTATTATTATTATTATTATTATTATTATTATTATTATCATCTTTATATATAAAAGTGAAATTGTGTGTCTGTCTCCTACGATTTAGATTCCTAACTACTCCCACATTTTGCGGTGCAGTTTAACCAAAACTGGGTATCTTATAGTCGTGATTCATATCGAGCCCTTCTGGGTATTAGTGCGCATCTATGATGAGTCTACGATTTAAAAAAAAATTTACCATAATTTTTTTCCATTTTAATGCATTTTTTCGCTATTATATAAGGGAAGTAACTCTCTAAAAATGTCTACGATGAGTCAACGATTTAAAAAAAAATTTACCATAATTTTTTTTCCATTTTTAATGCATTTTTTTGCTATTTTTTTGGCTATAACTCTCTAAAAATGCTTATATAGCTATTTCCCTTACAAACCCGAGCAACACTGGGCGATACTGCTAGTTATTATTATTATTATTATTATTATTATTATTAGTAGTAGTAGTAGTAATAGTAGTAGTGGCAGTGGCGGTGGTGATGGTTGTGGTGGTGGTGGTGGGTATTGAAATAACATGAACTGAATTAAAATTAATATCTAATGTACACTGTGTTTATAAATGATGCAGAAATATCTATAAATGGTATGGAAAAATGAGCAAGAGACAAACTATTTATAGTTGTAGCTGATTTAGAATTTTTATGCATGGAAAATAACAGAAATATCTGTTTAAAAGTTTACGGAAAGCATGATTAAATATATGTATATATTTATGTGTGTTTTTCTTAAAGTTTATTAAAGTTCTTCTTCAGAGAGTTCAAGCTGGTTGCTAACAAAGCAATAAGACTTTCTGAGTTAAGAGAGTCTCTCTGGTGTTTAAAGATACATAGTTGAGTTTCTGTGTTGGTCACTCTGTCAACATGTATGTTGACAGAGTGACCAACACTATGCCTTTTAGCATTGCTAAATAAAATATTTCTGTCTAAGCATTCCACTCTCTCAGTCAACTTCAACAAAAATAACATTCAAAACTTAATGCTGAAAACTTATGGTTTATTACATAAAAAAGCTTTTCAATGCATATGACTCCCGATTCTCTCTGTGAATTAATCCAAGAACTGAAGAGGTTTAAATAAGCAAGGAACAGTTCATAAGAGATTTAAGAAATTGCTGGAGTTCTTCACCAAGGTATTTCTACAAACTGTCTAAAGTTTGCTACTGAAGAAACATCTATGGTGCTAATAAACAATGAAGATATATAATTATATAATTTAGAAAATGATATATAAATATGAATAAAAATGTTATTAACCTGTTTGAATTGGTCAACAAGTGACAGCTTTGTAAACCAATAGATACACTAAATTCTTGATGGTTGTATAAACTTTCAATGGCTGAAAAAACAAACAATTGATATTACTAAGGATCAGATACAATGCCTATAAAAGTTTTAATAGGAAATTTTTGTTCAATACAAATAAAATAAATGTTAGATATTGAAATGCATAGGGTATAATTTATGCATAAAAGCAAACATATATATATAGGCACAGGAGTGGCTGTGTGGTAAGTAGCTTGTTTACCAACCACATGGTTCCGGGTTCAGTCCCATTGCGTGGCACCTTGGGCAAGTGTCTTCTACTATAGCCTCGGGCCGACCAAAGCCTTGTGAGTGGATTTGGTAGACGGAAACTGAAAGAAGCCTGTCGTATATATGTGTATATATATATATATATATGTATGTTTGTGTATGTATATATTTGTGTGTCTGTGTTTGTCCCCCTAGCATTGCTTGACAACCGATGCTGGTGTGTTTATGTCCCCGTTACTTAGCGGTTCAGCAAAAGAGACCGATAGAATAAGTACTGGGCTTACAAAAGAATAAGTCCCGGGGTCGAGTTGCTCGATTAAAGGCGGTGCTCCAGCATGGCCGCAGTCAAAATGACTGAAACAAGTAAAAGAGTAAAAGAGTATATATATATATATACACACACACACACACATATACATACATATATATATATATATAAAGGGAAAGTTTATGAAAATAAACAAACGATGAAGGTAGGTGGAATACAAACAAACAAATGTATTAGTATAGTGCTCAGGAATAGAAAAAAGTCTTTTACGTTTCGAGCCTATGCTCTTTGACAGAAAGATACACAGAAAAAAAACAAGGAGAGAAAAAAATGCGTGTAGGAGCTAACGATCTATCATGGCATCCTGTATATATATATATATATATACATACATACACACACACACACACACACACACACATATATATATATATATGTATATGCACTCACACACACACACAAATGCGCGAGCACACACATTCCATATCATAAAGAAATAGTAATTATTGTCTCAAAGATATTATATATCTTACTGTTTCTGATAGTCTCGTCTCCAGTTTCAGTATCTAGTAATAATATTCTCAATTTCAGAAGGATTCCCAGATGGTGATTATGCAGCTGAAATCGTAAAACTTAGAAATATTATCATCCACCAACAAAAGACAAAAAAAAAAACGGAAGAAGACTGAATACGAAACTGTGTGGTTTGTAAAGCAAGCTTTTCAATTTCATTATTATTGATTTCACATTTTGGCAGAAGGCTAGCCAGTTCAGGGGTAGGGGATAAGTTGATTACATCGACCCCAGTGTTCAACTGGTCCTTATTTTATTAACCCCAGAAGGTTGAAAGGCAAAGTCGACCCTGGCAGAATCTAAACTCAGACCATAAACATGGATGAAATTCCAGCTAAACATTTTGCCAGGTGTGCTAATGATTCTGCCAGCTTGCTACCTTAAATATTATTAACATTAGTAATAATAAAATCTGATGAATACCTTTCGTTTTTGGATTTGGTTTGCAAGATTCTTTATGTGAGTTCATGTGTTGAAGCATATTCTGTTGTGTCTGGGGAGAGCTGTTTTCTTTTTGTGCCTTATTTTGTAACATACTCACTGATAAAATTTCCACTTACTTTTTATTTCTATTTTCCTAAAATTTTTGTTGCATCTTGCAACCTTTTCAATAGTCAAAACAAAGTAATATATCATCATCATCATCATCATTTAACCCATGTTGGCATGGGTTGGATGGTTTAACTGGGCTGGCATGCTGGAAGGCTGCGCTAAGAGTCCAGTCTGATTTGGCATGGTTTTCTATGGCTGGATACCCTTCCTAATGCCAACCACTCTGAGAGTGTAATGGATGCTTTTACATGCCACTGGCACAGGTGCCATTTGTGTGACACCGAGGTGTGTTAACATACATTATTTACATTATTTATGATTGATGGATATTTGTCCTCATCATGTTCATTGTTAACGACATTTCGGCTGATATACCCTCCAGCCTTCATCAAGTGTCTTGGAGAAATTTCTTGGGTTCTCATTCCTAAAGTATTTTTCGATGTTGTTGTTGCTGTTATTATTATTATTATTAGTAGTAGTATTATTATCATTATTATTATTCAGGTCACTGCCTGGAATCGAACTCAGAATCTTGGGGTTAGTAGCCTGCACGCTTAACCCCTATGCCATATGCCCGTGCACATATAGAACTGTGTTAACATATATATATATATATATATATATATATATATAGTGGTTGGACTACACTCACGGAGTGGTTGGCGTTAGGAAGGGCATCCAGCTGTAGAAACATTGCCAAATTAGACTGGAGCCTGGTGCAGCCTTCTGGCTTCCCAGAACCCCGGTCGAACCGTCCAACCCATGCTAGCATGGAGAACGGACGTTAAACGACGATGATGATGATGATGATGATATATATATATATATATATATATATATATATATATATATGTATGTATATATGTATGTATGTTTATATATATAAATATCAAAATACACAAACTTACACATGCATACACATGCACACCCATGCACACATACTTGTATATCCATGCAGGCATACACTCATCCTTGAATGATTAGCTTCTTAGACATCCAATAACTACAAGACTTCATTCAAAGACAGGAACTGATCTATGGTACTTACATTGTTGGCAAGATTGATGGCATTCAGTGCTTTTTTATTTGATTCAATAGTCTTGAACTCCAAATAGGCAGTAGCTAGTAACCTCAGGGTACAGGACTGAAAAAAACACCACAAGATTTAAAGATAATAATAATTAATTTAACCCTTTCATTACCAGCCCGGCTGAAACCGGCTCTGGCTCTGTAGTACAAATATCTTGTTTTCATAAGTTTTCAGTTAAAAATCTTCCACCAAACCTTAGTCACAATTTATGTTCCTAACACTAGCTTAATGATAACTAAGTTATTTTACTAAATTCTTTGTTATATTTAAAATTATTTGAAAGAAACACAGAGCATCTCAACAGAAATACAGTAACGAAAGGGTTAAAGATATACAAATCATTCATTAATAAAGATAAATACCCCCACAAAAATTACTAAACCAAAATTACTAAACAAATATTACTAAACCAAATTAATACAATTAAAAGATTTATCTTTAACTAGCAGGACCCATGAATACATCACAGAATTAATGGTAAACTTATTGAGTTATTTCTGCAAATTTTATCCAAAAAACCTGAAACTGTAGCCAGTGTTGTGTCTGTGACAAAAGGTAGTTGCTCATCTGATAATCATTGAAAAGTGAAGAAAATTAGAATACAATCATTACTTAATGCACTTTATATACTTTATGTACAATTTTATAGACACAACACTCTCACTCTTTGCCTTACCCTCTTTTTCTCTTCAACTAATCAGCATTACAGACAGGCTAAGTAACGGAGGAAAAAATACTTAGTTCAAAACTGAAAAAATTACACATTTCACTCACCACCATCTCTCCTTATCCTCCTCCTCCCCCCACTTCAACTAATCATATGGAAGCGTTACAGGTGGGCTAAGTAACAAAGTGACAAGCAGAATTATTATAAGACATGGTGAACACATAGAATATTTTAGTTGATCAATTGACATCTATTCTTAATCAAATAAAAAATAGCTTTGTTGCAAATACCTGAAAAATTGAAAGAGTTGCCAGAAATTTTCAAATCTTACCTGTACTGTGGAAGATATTTCTTTTTTATCTTTTCCAATATCGTGGCTTAAACTCAACCACAAAACACACTCATCAAAATATTTCTTTCGGAATAATTCTACACCAAAATTGTAACATAACTGACATATGAAGCCATTCTGAAAAGTAATATTGCTTAATAAGTATTAATCAAAATATATAAAATTTATGTAATTTTTAGAATGGTTCCTATCAGAATTGTTAATATTTTAATTATCTATCAGCTTTTAATTTCAGAACAAAGCCATAAACTTATAGAAGAAGAGAATGAGGTTGGTGCTTTTAGAAAATCATGAGCATCACATATTCTCACTTTCATTGTTTATAGATTTGAATTCTCAACAAAATTTGCTTCAATACATGAATTCACATCAAGAATCTTGAAAACCAGAGACGAAACTAAAATAGATTTGCAAGTTTTCTTTTAATTAGAAATTGATATAAATCCTAGAATGGTAACAGTTTTGAATGTACACAATAATTTAGTCTACTATCATATCTGCGCTGGGGGTGTAGTGTATATGACTGGTTAAGTTGTTCACTTCACAATAACCAGGCCCAAGGTTCCATTCCATTGTGTGGCATTTTGGACAAGTGACTTTTACCATAGTCTTATTTCTTTATTGCCCACAAGGGGCTGAACACAGAGAGGACAAACAAGGACAGACAAAGGGATTAGGTTGATTACATCGACCTCAGTGTGTAACTGGTGCTTAATCTATTGACCCTGAAAGGATGAAAGGCAAAGTCGACCTCGGCGGAACTTGAACTCAGAATATAGAGACAGATAAAATACTGCTAAGCAATTTGTGGCGTGCTAACGTTTCTGCTAGCTTGCCACCTTTTACCATAGTCTTGGCTCATCCCAAGCCTTGTAAGTGAAACTGGGCAGATGGAAACTGTTTTTAAGTCCATTATTTGGATTTTACTGGTAAGTTAAAGGGATGGCCTTGTAATACCCTATATCATGTTGATTTCGCATGAGAATCACATTAAGGGTACATTTGCCTATGGAACGCAAAGCCATTTGCACACTTGTTTGAAGAGCAGAAAACTCAGTTGATTAAATAACTGAATCCTTATTAATGTAACTGATGGCAATACATTTTTTTTATATATTTAACGCAATGCCAGCGTTGCCTTGACTGGCTTCTGTGCCGATGCACATGACCTGCTGTGCTTGAGGAGACCTATTGAGTCAAGTATATCAACATCAACATAAATAAATATCAAATGGAAATTGTAGTTGTGATACCTATGCCGGTGGCACTTAAAAAGCACCATCTGAACGTGGCCGATGCCAGCGCCGCATTGACTGGCTTGTGTGCCGGTGGCACATAAAAAGCACCAACAGATCGTGGCTGCTGCCAGCCTCCCCTGGCACCTTTGCCAGTGGCACGTAAAAAGCACCCACTACACTCAAGGAGTGGTTGGCGTTAGGAAGGGCATCCAGCTGTAGAAACACTGCCAGATCAGACTGGAGCCTGGTGCAGCCTCCTGGCTTCCCAGATCTGGGTTGAACCATCCAACCCATGCTAGCACGGAAAACAGACGTTAAACGATGATGATGATTTAAGTATGATATATAATGATATATATACATTAAACTAACTACAATAACAATTTAGTTAAATAAATAAATATTTAAAGTGAGATTGTCTATCAAATAATTGTGAAGTATGTGTTATGTTATATCTTTTCTACTATAGGTACAAGCCTGAAATTTTGGGGGGAGAGGTAGGGCTAGTTGATTACATCGACCCCAGTGCTCAACTGGTACTTGTTTCATTGACCCTGAAAGGAAGAAAAGCAAACTTGACCTTGGTAGAATTTGAACTCAGAACATAAAGACATACGAAATGCCGCTAAGCATATTGCCCAGCATGCTAATGATTCTGCGAGCTCTCCACCTTATGTGTTATGTTATATCAATAATTAATATTGATGAAGAAACTAGGAGTGGCTGTGTGATAAGTAGCTTGCTTACAAGCCACATGGTTCCGGGTTCAGTCCCACTGTGTGGCACCTTGGGCAAGTGTCTTCTACTATAGCCTTAGGCTGATCAAAGCCTTGTGAGTGGATTTGGTAGACGGAAACTGAAAGAAGCCTGTCGTATATATGTATATATATATATATATATATATATGTATATATATGTATCTTAGTGTGTCTGTGTTTGTCCCTCCAACATCGCTTGACAACTGATGCTGGTGTGTTTACGTCCCCGTAACTTTGCGGTTTGGCAAAAGAGACCGTTAGAATAAGTACTAGGCTTACAAAGAATAAGTCCTCGGGACAATTTGCTTGACTAAAAAAGGCGGTGCTCCAGTATGACCACAGTCAAATGACTGAAACAAGTAAAAGAGTAAACTAAGGCTGTGAGTTGGCAGCATTGTTAACACGCTGGGAAAAATGTTTAGCTGCATTTTGTCTGTCTTTACATTCTGAGTTCTAATTGCCCTGAGGTCAACTTTGTCATTCATCCTTTCAGGGTTGCTAGAATAAGTAACAGTTAAGGCGGCAAGCTGGCAGAATTGTTAGCACACCAGGCGAAATGCTTAGTGGTATTTCGTCTGTCTTTACATTCTGAGTTCAAATTCCGCCGAGGTTGATTTTGCCTTTCATCTTTTCGGGGTCGATAAATTAAGTACCAGTTACGCACTGGGGTCGATGTAATCAACTTAATACCTATGTCTGTCCTTGTTTGTCCCCTCTATGTTTAGCCCCTTGTAGGTAGTAAAGAAATAGGTATTTCGCCTGCCGTTACCTTCTGAGTTCAAATTCCGCCAAGGTCGACTTCGCCTTTCATCCTTTCAGGGTTGATAAATTAAGTACCAGTTGCATACTGGGGTCGCTCTAATCGACTGGCCCCCTCCCCCCAAAAAATTTCGGGCCCTGTGCCTAGAGTAGAAAAGAATAAGTACCAGTTGAGCACTGGTGTCAATGTAATTCACTTATTCCTTCCCCAAACTTGCAGGCCTTGTGCCAAAATATGAAATCAATATTAATGAAGACACTAAGGCAGTAATCTGGTAGAATTGTTAGTACAGTGGACAATATGTTTAGCCACATTTCTTCCAGTTCTTTATATTTTGAGTTCAAATGCTACTGAGATCAACTTTGCTTTTCATGCTTTTGCTGGCAATAAAATAAAGTACCAGTCGACGTAATTGACTTAACCCCTTCTCAGAAATTACTGACCTTGCGCCAAAGTTTGAAACAATATTTATGAAACAAACTAATGATTAACTGAAAAAAAGTTTAAGCAAAATAAATAAAATATACAATCTATGAATAAGGAATATAAATGTCTAATAGTAAACAAGTTTTTGTTTTATTATATAACTTTGACTTTGTATTAATCTATAAAATAACTGAAATATCTTACCTCCTTGGGGAATAATGCAAGCATATCTTTCGCTGATTGTATGTGGCTATATGCAATATCATACTGGCCTTGAGCAAATGCCTTTCAGACAAAGAACAAAACATTGCAGAATATAATTTATTGATTGGTTAACATAACGAAATGAAAATTCTATATTGAAATAATCAGTGATGAATTTTATATTACTAAGACATATATTCTATGCATTTTTATGTTTATTAAATACATTTCCAATAAGGAGAGTAGCAAAAACAGTAAAACAACGATTGGGGTGATATCATGAATCATGTGTTTATATCTGATTTAGATATCTCCTTGTGTTTTTGAATAGGGTTCTAAATTCTGTATGGTTCTAAGTGGAACAACGGAATCTGAAGAAACTAGTGAGGGTTTGTGTAAGTATATAATAAATACAAAATTTCACTTGACACTTATGCCTGTGCTTAGTAGGATGCCAAGAGCACCATCCGAGTGTGATCATTGCCAGAGCAGCCAACTGGCTTCCGTACCCGTGGCACGTAAAAGGGCACCATTCGAGCGTGATCGTTACCAACGTCGCTTCACTGGCACCTGTGCCGGTGGCACATGTAATAAGATTCGAGCGAGGTCATTGCCAGTACCACCTGACTGGCCCCCGTGCCAGAGGCACGTAAAAAGCACCCACTACACTCTTGGAGTGGTTGGCGTTAGGAAGGACATCCAGCTGTAGAAACTCTGCCAGATCAAGATTGGAGCCTGGTGCAGCCATCTGGTTCACCAGCCCTCAGTCAAAATCGTCCAACCCATGCTAGCATGGAAAGCGGATGTTAAACGATGATGATGATGATGATGATGATGAAATGAATTATTTTTCTAAGAGGAAAAAAAAAAATCTATCATTTTGAGGAGAATCTTTTATTGGAAAGAGATGAAATATTTACTGATAATGCTGTGAATAAATAAATTTTGAGTAGTATGAAGAAATGAATGTTAATGAGAGTAAGAGAGTGTGAGCGGAGGTAGCACGGTGAAATAGATGTTAGTAGGAAGACAGCAGTTTAAAGTAAGGTTATAATCAACATGAATGAATGATTGAATATGCCCATCCTGAAGGTTGTGGGTTGAGAGGTCAGGTGGCAGGGTTGGACACATGAAATATTGCAAATTTGAAAAATAGGGAAGGAAAGAGACCAAGGGCAAGAGAAGGAAAGACAACTAAGGAAGGAATAATATATATATTGTATGCACGCATGCATGCACACACACACATGCTCACACACACACACTTTGGAGCAATATTCTATGGGGAATGTAGCTAATATTACACAGGCATGTTATCCAAGGTTTAATCCATATCTCATAAGCTTAACGCTACAGATTACTTGACAATGCAATGTCTTCATAAATTCCTCTAACCCCGAGAAGATGTCCTTTCTATTCAAAGAGTAGAATTGTTTTTATGGAAGACCCAGTAATTGACTGACCACTGCAGCGTCTAGCTTGATCTAGGTCTGGATCTAATTTCTATTGCATTTCAATCTGTTTTAGGGTTAGGGTTAGGGGTGGGGGGAAGGGTATCTTTTTTTTCTTCACAAATGTAAATAAACCCAATCTGTATTTTAAACGAGGGACATATTCATACGGCACAGAATGTTGTTTACCTCATTGGACGTATTTGATTGGTTGAAATTGCAGAAATTGAAGAAAAAACACAACAAATATCTTACAAACTTATAGAATTTTCTCAATAAAGCCAAGAGAAAAAGATGTTTTATAAACACATTCTACCAGTATACGAAGTTTAAAATTTTTTAGTTACCGACAAGATCCCTTCCTTGTAAGTGGTGGCTATAGATTCTCTTTTATTATTCTTTTAGAAGGCTTAAAAATGAACCAAAGAAGAACTTACTATTTCAGCTTGGTAGCAGAACAAATGGAAGTAGTTGTTTTCTATATCCAACTTGTACAAATCCAAATCTTCACCGATTGATAAAAGATGGCCACCCTCCTTCTGAGTGAAATATATCTCCTTCAGTTTGTTATTTGACTGAAAGAGAAATATATATTTCTATTGAGAAAACTGTTGTATAATGAAGGCAAATGGATATTTAATACTGATTTCTTACATAGGCACAAAACCTTAAATTTAGGAAAAGGGAACTGCTAATAATATAGACCTATGTACGTGACTGGTAGGTACGATATTTTATCGACCCCAGAGAGATGAAAAGCAAAGTTTACTTTAACAAGATTTGATTTCAGAATTTAAAGTAGCAGAATGGTAAGGCATTTTTTTTGTTGCTCTCATAACTGTATCATTCCATTGCCTTTAATGGATATTTGATAGTGACATGTAAAGGGGCATGGCTCAGTGGTTAGAGTGTCAGGCTCACAATCATGAGGTAGTGAGTTTGATTCCTGGGCAAGGCTGTGTGTTGTATTCTTGAGCAAGGCACTATATTTCATGTTACTTTCTAACCTTACTTGTGCCAGCATCATAAAAACAGCACCCAATACACTCTGTAAAGTGGTTGGTGTTAGGATGGACACCCAACAGTAGAAACCATACCAAGGCAGATACTGGAGGTCAATGTAGTCCTTTGGCTTGTCAGATCCTGTTGAACTGTTCACCCCATGCCAGCAGAGATGACAGACATTAAATAACGATGGTTTTATATATATCAATGAAGTTAGATATGGCCAGTCTATGGGGTACCCTGTTTTTAATGTCCATAGAATGCTTAGCTTTTCAGTGTTTCCTCAGACCCTAAACCTGTTTGCCTATGGTCTCTCTAGCAAGTGGGCTCCCTAGAAAATCGAAGAAGAAAAGACTTCCTAACTCTGTCAACAACAAAGGTTTGTCTCCCTTTGACTGCTATTTGTAACTGACCCTGTTAGTGTGTGGAACCTAGGATGCCTGCAGAAATTTCCTGAAGTGCAAGTAGGGTCTGGAGACTTCTGTCCTGGAGTTAGGATATTCTCTGGATCGAGGGAGTCCTTTAATATCCTCGTCCATTCAACTATGCACAGTTTACAATGCTTGGTCCCATTTATGTAGGATTTTCAAGGATCTTCCATGATATATATGGAGTTCCATCATCTCTCAGCTGCCATACATGGCTGCCTAAGGATGTAGCATATCTCCTTTCTGGGATCCTGAAAGAGGACCTGTGGTCGGAGAGGTGCTGTTTGAACATGTTACTGGAACATCTGATGTGTCTCTGTGTGCAGGTGTTGGCAACACTCTCTCTGCTGATGTTGATGCTGCTGCTACTGCTGTTGTTTCTGCTGGTGTTGTTGGTGTCAATGTTATTAAAGCTGGCATTGGTGTTGGTGCCATTAATACTGGTGTAGGAGGCAGCACCAACACCAACAACACCCACACCAGCAAGAGTGGTAGCAGTAGTGTCGCAGTGTCAACGTCAGCAGAAACAGCATCGCCAACATTCACACGTGGAAATACTTCAGATGTCCTGGTAACATGTTCAACCAGCACCTCTCTAACCACAGATCCTTTTTCTGGAGATATGTTACATCCTGGACATTTCTGGACATATGTTACTTGGCAGACACCCATAAAATTATCAAGCATCGTACAAACAATAACTCTGAGCACCTTTTCAAACTCCCCCCCGTCTAACACTCGTGGACATATTTACAAAGTCAGAAAACAGCACAGCTCCCATGACTTTAGGAAACATTTTTTCACGCTGAGAGTTGCTGAAGCATGGAACAAACTGCTGGCATCAGTTGTTAGTTGTTGGAGCACTGCATCCTTCAAAACTTCCATGCTTCCTGAGATTCGCCAACACTACACCTGATTCTCTCCCCTCCATACACACACAAGCATGTATCTGACTCATACACTGTTCACTTTCCAGACATTTGTACATTACTGCATATGCTTTATATGCACTTTTGACAAGTATTATATATATATACACAGACACCCATAAAATTATTAACCATCTTACTAACAATAACTCCGAGCACCTTTACAAACTCCACCTGTCTAACACCTGTGGACATATTTACAAAGTCAGAAAACAGCACAGCTCCCATGACTTTAGGAAACATTTTTTCACGCTGAGAGTTGCTGAACCATGGAACAAACTGCCAGCATCAGTTGTTAGTTGTCGGAGCACTGCATCCTTCAAAACTTCCATGCTCTCTAAGATTCACCAACACTACACCTGATTTTCTCCCCTCCATACACATACAAGCATGTATCTGACTCATGCATTGTTCGCTTTCCAGACATTTGTACATTACTGCATATACTCTATACACACTTTCTGACAGGTTGTGGTGCACCTGAGCACTGTATACAATAATTTCATTATTATTATTATATCCTTAGTCAGCCATGTATGGCAGCTGAAAGATGATGGAACTCCACACATAATATGAAAAATACTAGAAAATCCAGGCTTCTACATAAATGGGACCAAGCATTGTAAGCTGTACATAGCTGAATGGACAAGAATATTAAAGGATTCCCTTGACATGGGGAACATCCTTAAATCCAGAAAGGAGGCCTTTGGACTCTGCTTGCACTTCAGGAAATTCATGTTGATGTCCTGGGATTCACACACTAACACAGTCATTTATGAATAACAGTTGAAGGGGGATAATCCCTTACTGTTGACATAGAGTAATGAAGTCTTTTCCTCCTCCATTTTCTAAAGAGGCCAACAGGTTTAGGGTCTGAAGAAACACTGTAAAGCTAGGCACTTTATGGATGTGAAACCCAGGGTAACACCATAAACTGGCCTTGACTGTCTTTATCTAATTACTGTACTACTCTATAACTTAGTGGTTATCATCATCGTCATCATCATCGTTTAACGTCCGCTTTCCATGCTAGCATGGGTTGGACGGTTCAACTGGGGTCTGGCAAGCCCGAAGGCTGCACCAGGCCAGTCAGATCTGGCAGTGTTTCTACAGCTGGATGCCCTTCCTAACGCCAATATATATATATTTTTTTGGTTGTATATATATATATATATATATATATATATATATATATATATATATAATATATATATAAATACACACACATGTACACACATATATACATACACACATATATATACATATATATATATATTGCACACACACATATATATATGTGTATATATATATATTATATATATATGTGTATATATATATATACACATACATATATATGTGTATATATATATGTATATATACATACACACATATATATATGTGTATATATATATATATTTGCACACACACATATATATATATTTATATATATATGTATATATATATGTATGGATATATATATATATATATACATATATATATATATACACATATATGTGCACTATAAACTTATATATATATATGTGTACATACATATATATACATATATTTCTACACACCCACACACACACACATATATAAGTCAAGATTTTGCTTTAAGCATACAAGAGCAAACATACATAGCAAAAACAGATATCTGATATACAATAATAAATCACAGACTAGATTAACATAGATGAAAAACAAAGCAAAACAAAACTAAAAAAAAAAAAAGAAAAAAAAAGAAAAGAAAAACCCCTAAAACAAATGAAAATCTGTCTGGAAGTCTTTCTAGTTTAGTAAATAAAGACATTTTGCTGTTTAGTTAATTTTTTAGCCAGACTGCACAGGGAATTGTATTTTGAAATATATATAAATTCTTACAGGCAAAGTAATTTGAAGCAGAATTTTGAGAATCTTCTTAATTCAGCAAGTTACGATTTGTTAAATGTGAAATGTTTATATAAGGAAATAGCTTCTTTCTTTTCTTTTTTTTTTCTTTTTTTTTTTATATCTTCTATGGAATGAATGTAAACAGATTTGTTCATAAATAAATACACTGAGGAATTACACTGGTAAAAAAAGTTCTGATGTACAGATATATCTAGCATATGATATTACTGTTATAAGGTGCATATGGGTGTGTATATATATATAATATATATATATATGAGAAGAAATGAGGTACTCAGAAAATCAGATGGTTTATATTTGCAGATATTTATTTGTATATTACATTTTTTATATATATCATATAACCATCCGATTTTCTGAGTACCTCATTTCTTCTAATATATATACCTGTACATCATCTCCAAACCTTCCAATATATATATATATATATATATATATAATATATATTATCGTTTGTGGATTTGGTTTGCAAGATTCTTTATATGAGTTCATGTGTTGAAGCATATTCTGTTGTGTCTGGGGAGATTCATTCTCTTTTAGTACTTTATTATTTAACACACTCAGTAGCTTATTATTTAACTGAGTGTGTTAAATAATAAGGTACTAAAAGAGAATGACTCTCCCCAGACACAACAGTATATATATATATATATAACAAATAATAGAGATAGAAAATGTCACGAGCAACATACAGTATTAAAACCAAGCAAAACATGTTTTAATACAGCATGATAAGGCATCAATCATATATATAAATACATATATATATTTAAAGGGGCTAAAAACCACTATGTGGTCAGCCGTATGCTAGAAGTAGATCACCATACGGCTGACCACATAGTGGTTTTTAGCCCTTTAAATATACACATGTATTAGAATTTTCTCTGATTTTTCAGATTTTTGTATGCTAGGCTACTGGTTTTAAATTGATATTAATTAAATTAATATTCAATTTACCTCCCTCATTATTTAAATACATATATATATATACAATGTGGAGGCGCAATGGCCCAGTGGTTAGGGCAGCAGACTCACGGTTGTAGGATCGCGGTTTCGATTCCTAGACCGGGCATTGTGAGTGTTTATTGAGCGAAAACACCTAAAGCTTCATGAGGCTCAGGCAGGGGGTGGTGGCGATCCCTGCTGTACTCTTTCGCTACAACTTTCTCTCACTCTTTTTTCTGTTGGCCTGCTCGCTTAGCCAGTGGGGTAGTGTCATCTGAAGGCTAAAACAATGCGAAGTGCATTGTGACCAGCGATGTGTAGCAACATCTTGTTAGCCTAGTCGGTCATAGTGATCACGGTGACCACGGTAATTACTATTGAAATTGAGTTTGGTGTGAATCTATAAATTTGCCAAAGGTTTAAATTAAAATATGAAAAAGAGAGAAATGTATGAATTCTGTGGAAAGAGGAAAAATCTAAGAAATTGGTTATAAAACTACACAATACTTGTAAATGGTCCAGAAATTTTGCCAGTGACCAAGGGATTAATCCATCCTTCTATCCATCTATCCATCCATCCATCCATCTGCCTCTCCGTCGGTCCATCTGCTTGTCTGTCTGTCCATCTGCCTGTCCATCCATCCATCCATCCATCCACCTACCTATATACCTATTGACCTACCTACCTACCTACCTGCCTACCTACCTACCTACCTGTCTATGTATGTATGTATGTATGTATGTATGTATATATGTATGTATGTATGTATGTATATATGTATGTGTGTATGTATGTATGCATGTATCTATCTATCCCTCCATCCATCCATCTATCTATCTATCTATCTATCTATCTATCTGTCCGTCCATCCATCCATCCATCCATCCATCCATCCATCCATCCATCCATCCATCCATCCATCTATCTATCTATCTATCTATCTATCTATCTATCTATCTATCTATCTATCTATCTATCTATCTATCTATCTATCTGTCTATACCACACATACACACACATACCTACAAATATTTGTACACATTAAACACACACACACAGACATGTGGATAGATTATATGATACACGAACACTCATTACAGAAGTTTTACATACCTCCATCGTCACTTTTAAAATTGACTCAGCTCGGTCTGAATAATTGCAGTCTGAAATGATACAAATTCCTCATTATATATGTTTATGAAAACTACCATAATTATTAGAGTGGATTACAATTTGCAGCAATAAAAATTGTTAGACTAAATCAGCAGTTCTTGTATAGTGCCCCCACTTTTTACTAGTTGCTATGTCCAGCACCCAGCTATGTGGTGATTGAGGCATCATGACTTAACTAACTTTAACATACTCTTTTACTTGTTTCAGTCATTTGACTGTGGCCATGCTGGAGCACCGCCTTTAATCGAGCAACTCGACCCCGGGACTTATTCTTTTGTAAGCCCAGTACTTATTCTATCGGTCTCTTTTGCCGAACCGCTAAGTTACGGGGACATAAACACACCAGCATCGGTTGTCAAGCAATGCTAGGGGACAAACACAGACCCCCACACACGCATATATCTATATATATACATATATACGATGGGCTTCTTTCAGTTTCCGTCTACCAAATCCACTCACAAGGCTTTGGTCGGCCCGAGGCTATAGTAGAAGACACTTGCCCAAGGTGCCACGCAGTGGGACTGAACCCGGAACCATGTGGTTGGTAGACAAGCTACTTACCACACAGCCACTCCTGCGCCTATGGATGATAATTTATAAATTTTACTCTAAAAATAGATTGTATAAGCTTTTAACAGTGAAATGATAAAAAAAAATTAAGGTGTGGCTGTGTGGTAAGAAGCTTGCTTCCCAACCACATGGTTCCGAGTTCAGTCCCACTGTGTAGCGCCTTGGGCAAGTGACATCTGCTATAGACTTGGGCGAACCAAGGCCTTGTGAGTGGATTTAGTAGATGGAAACTGAAAGAAGCCTGTCATGTATATGGAGGAGGAGACCCCCTTCAGTCACGACACAGACCATGGGATTGCACCTAGAAAGTTACCCTCCTAGACACAAGTCCGGGCGAGGTTGTTTATGGAAGACCAGCAGTCGCCCATGCATACCAGCCTCCCCTCTCCACGCCACCAGTGTTATCCAAGGGAAAGACAAAGGTCGATACAGCTTGGCACCAGTGACGTCGCAACTCATTTCTACAGCTGAGTGAACTGGAGCAACGTGAAATAAAGTGCCTTGCAGTCCGGTCCGGGATTCGAGCTCACAACCTCACGATCGTAAGCTCAATGCTCTAACCACTGAGCCATGCACCTTCATGTATATATATATATATATATATATATATATATATGTTTGTGTCTGTGTTTGTCACCCCATCATTACTTGACAACCAATAGAGGCCAATAGAATAAGTACTAGGCTTACAAAGAATAAGTCAACATACACAAGAGCTGGCCAGGCTGAAGCCTGCACCAGACTTCTGTGTCTGATTTGGCAGGATTTTTACAGCTGGATGCCCTTCCTAACACCAACCACTCAGCAGAGTGGACTTAGTGCATTTTACATAGCACAAACACAGGTGTGGTGAGTAGTGCTCTTTATGTGGCACAAGCACAGGTAAGGTCAGTTTTGGCAAGGTCTTTACAGCTGGATGCTCTTCCTAACACCAACCACTCAGCAGAGTGGGCTTAGTGCGTTTTACATAGCACAAACGCAGGTGTGGTGAGTAGTGCTCTTTATGTGGCACAAGCACAGGTGAGGTCAGATTTGGCAAGGTTTTTACAGTTGGATGCCCTTCCGAACACCAACCACTTTATAGTGTGGACTGGGGGATTTTAAGTGGCACCTGCACTGACAGGGTCACCAAGTACTTGCAAGACATTAAAAAAAAAATCTCATGGGTGACCCTCTGATGGATTGGTATCCAACTCTAGGGGAATTTTGTGATCCCAGTCCCTTATAAACCATGGAAACCAGGTAATTAGCCCTGTGAGCCTTAGGGTTTAAGACAGTACTTTTCTTTTCATTTAGTGTTACTTCAAGAAGGTTTGACTGCTATTTCTACTATGTGAAACACAAGTACTTTTCTTTTCATTTAGTGTTACTTCAAGAAGGTTTGACTGCTATTTCTACTATGTGAAACACAAGTAACTCAAAAACAAAGCAACAACTCTGTTGTTGGCTTGCAGGAAGTTAATCTTCGGAGCAAGTCACTTTGTCAGTAAGTCATTAATATCTACTTTATCAAATAACATACAAATATATGCTGATTTAATACCTCATGTATTATTTGTTATATTTGACATGAGCTAGACTATAATTTTAAGTAACTTTCATTTTCCCGTGATAGTTAGTGACATTGATCAACTAATTTTCTTTCAAAAGAAAAAGAAAAAAAAATTGAAAGAAAGAAGTAATCTTTGTATGAAGACAAAATTGTTTATTTCAACTTACCTAGCCAAGATCGTATAGTTTTCAGTCCCATCTGAAATTTTATATATTGATTAAATATTGATATTAATTACTAATGTCCAAAGGTTATTAACTCGGAATGATAACTTACTGCACGAGAGGGAAAACTTTTGATGTATAAAAATATACTCAGTCTTAATATATCAGAATTTGGAGTTAAAACAAAGAGTGAAATGTTTGCTTTGAGAAATGAGAGATTGTAAGTTCAAATTTTGCCTTTGACTCAGAATTCTTGTACAAAATTAAATATGTTTACTTGTATGAAATTTTAGTTGCTACTAGATAGATAGTGGACATTGGTTTAACAAAAATAAATTTTGCATTGGTAATCTGGGTTTTATATTATTAACATAAAAGCATGAGTTAAAAAATCATAATAATAGTATTATATCATCACCACCACTCTGTGTATGCATGTGAGTGTGTGTGTGTATGTGTGTGTGTGTGAGTGTGTGCATGTGTGTGTGTGTATGTGTGTATGTGTATGTATGCGTGTGTGTGTATGCATGTGTGTGTGTGTGTATGCATGTGTGTGTGTGTGTGTGTGTGTGTGTATGCATGTGTGTGTATGTGTGTATGTGTATGTATGCGTGTGTGTGTATGCATGTGTGTGTGTGTATGCATGTGTGTGTATGTGTGTGTGTGTATGTATGCGTGTGTGTGTATGCAGTGTGTGTGTGTGTGTATGCATGTGTGTGTGTGTATGTGTGTGTGTGTATGCATGTGTGTGTGTGTGTATGTGTATATGCATGTGTGTGTGTATGCATGTGTGTGTATGCATGTGTGTGTGTGTGTATGCATGTGTGTGTATGTGTGTGTATGCATGTGTATGTGTGTGTATGCATGTGTGTGTGTATGCATGTGTGTGTGTGTGTGTGTATGCGTGTGTGTGTGTATGCATGTGTGTGTGTGTGTGTGTGTGTGTGTGTGTGCATGTGTATGTGTGTATATTGGGTTGGCAAGAAAGTAATTTCGATGTTTCAGTGTGAAATAAAAGGTTTTTTTTTCATACAAAGAAAGAACTTGAACCAATTATATATTTTCCATTTTGTTCGATGACCTTTTGCCATCTTTCTGGCAACTTCATGATTCCGTGCTCATAGAACTTAGCGGTTCGGCAAAAGAGACCGATAGAATAAGTACTGGGCTTACAAAGAATAAGTCCCGGGGTCGATTTGCTCGACTAAAGGCGGTGCTCCAGCATGGCCGCAGTCAAATGACTGAAACAAGTAAAAGATAAAAGATAAAGAAGAAGAACTTCTGGTTCTTATCAGGCAAAAACTGAAGCAAGTGTGATTTCAGGTCATCGTCATTATTGAAAGTTTTACCATTCAAAGGATTTTGCAAACTTCAAAATAAATGGTAATCTGATGGTGCAAGGTTAGGGGCTGCATGGTGGATGTGACATCACTTCCCAACCAAGCTCCAGTAATTTTTCATGAGTTACCAAAGATATGTGTCGTCTACCATTGTCATGGTGGAATACGATTCCATTACATTTTGCCAATTCTGGCCATTTTTCTTTGATTGCTTCCTCCAGTTTCATTAGTTGTTGACAGTAAACATCTGAATTTATTGTTTACTTCCTTGGAAGCAGCTCAAAATACACAAAACCTTTATTAATCTCACCAAATTGACAGCATAACTGTTTTTTGATGCAATTCAGCTTTCGATGTAGTTTATGCTGGTTCATTACACTTGGACCATGATTCGTTTGCAATTGATGTTATTGTAGACAATCCATTTCTCATCACCAATGATGATTCGTTTCAAAACAAGGTCAATTTCATTGCGCTTGAGATGCATATCACAAATCTCTTTACTCTTTACTCTTTTACTTGTTTCAGTCATTTGACTGCGGCCATACTGGAGCACCGCCTTTAGTCGAGCAACTCGACCCCGGAACTTATTCTTTGTAAGCCCAGTACTTATTCTATCGGTCTCTTTTGCCGAACCGCTAAGTGACGGGGATGTAAACACACCAGCATTGGTTGTCAAGCAATGCTAGGGGGACAAACACAGACACACAAACATATATATATATACATATATACGACAGGCTTCTTTCGGTTTCCGTCTACCAAATCCACTCACAAGGCATTGGTCGGCCCGGGGCTATAGCAGAAGACACTTGCCCAAGGTGCCACGCAGTGGGACTGAACCCGGAACCATGTGGTTGGTAACAAGCTACTTACCACACAGCCACTCCTGCACCTATTGCTTCCTCCAGTTTCATTCGTTGTTGATAAAAAACATCTAAATTTATCGTTTACTTCCTTGGAAGCAGCTCAAAATACACAACACTTTTGTAATCCCACCAAATTGACAGCATAACCATTTTTTGATGCAATTCAGGTTACGATGTGGTTTGTGCTGGTTCATTACACTTGGACCATGATCGTTTTCAATTGATGTTATTGTAGACAATCCAGGAATTACAACCGTGTTTCGTGATCTGCTACCACAACAGCTCCTTTATAGGATCCAGTTAGCTCAAGACATCATCAGGAGGAACCACGTCTGGTTTCGGCCCCTACTCCTCTACCGTTTTGACGTGGCGGGGCCCCACCTTTCGGAGGTGTCTTCAGCTCATCACCAGCGATGATTCAAAACAAGGTCGATTTCATTGCGCTTGAGATGCATATCGCAAATATCGATTCATTGTGTTAATTGAATCTCTTTCAATTTATGGGGAATCAAAATATCGAGCTTCTTAACAAGTCCAAGTCATTTTAAGTGATTTTCAATTGTTGTGTGTGATACATTTAGCCTCTCTGCAATCTCTCGCACCGTTATATGACAATCAGATTCAATTATGGCTTTGATTCAGTCATCATCAAGTTCAGTAAGTTGACCAGAATGTTGATCATCTTTCAGTGAAAAATCTCCAGAACGGAATTTTTAAAACCATTTCTGACATGTGCTTTCTGTTAAGCAATCAACACCTTAAACTTCACATATCTCATCGTGAGTCTTAGCAGCTTTTCTTACCTTTTATGGAAATAAAAAGCAAAATATGGCAAAAATGTTCCATGTTAATATTGACACTGAACTAATAGCTGTAAAGAAAATTAGGTGCAGTTTGCTTCTAAAGTAAGATAAAAGTAACAGCTATCAAATGTCAAAAGGAAAAAAAAAATCATAACATTGACAAAAGTTATTCAAAAAATTCTTACTCTATCTATTTGTGAAAAACAACAGTACTTTCTTGCCAACCCAATACATGTGTGTGTGTGTGTATGTATATATATATATGTAACAATAATCAATTCCTAATGCATACACACACACACACACATACACTCACATCCACAAACACACACATGCACACACACACACACGTGCACACACACATACATACACATATAAACGTGTAGATTCCAGCCTGTAGGTCTGATGAGGCGCCTATATGGCTAAATGCAATAACAGACATGAAATCTATGGTGACTTTCTGACTGGCCATAACAACACCTACATAATATATATATATATATATATACAAATAATTCCAATAAAAAGTTAACAGTAACTGAATAAAACTGGAATTTTACGAACCATGCATAATTTTCTTAGAGTGACTTCATCTGATGTGTTACTGTTACAAAAATGTACCATCTTAAAAGATAAATTCCTCACTGTAAAAGACCAATTCAGTTAAGAAATATCAAAAACATCATTTTTACATCAATATATATTCGTTTCTACTATAGGCACAAGGCCTGAAATATTTGGGTAGGGGAGGGGGAAGTTGATTAGATCGACCCCAGTACGCAACTGGTATTTAATTTATATCGACCCCGAAAGGATGAAAGGCAAAGCCAACCTTGGTAGTATTTGAGCTCAGAATGTAAAAAAACAGATGAAATACCTATTTCTTTACTATCCACAAGGGGCTAAACACAGAGGGGACAAACAAGGACAGACAAATGGATTAAGTTGATTATATCGACCCCAGTGCATAACTGGTACTTAATTTATCGACCTCGAAAGGATGAAAGGCAAAGCCAACCTTGGTAGTATTTGAGCTCAGAATGTAAAAAAACAGATGAAATACCTATTTCTGTACTATCCACAAGGGGCTAAACACAGAGGGGACAAACAAGGACAGACAAATGGATTAAGTTGATTATATCGACCCCAGTGCATAACTGGTACTTAATTTATCAACCTCGAAAGGATGAAAGGCAAAGTCAACCTCGGCGGAATTTGAACTCAGAACGTAACGGCAGACGAAATATGGCTACGCATTTTGCCCGGTGTGCTAACATTTCTGCCAGCTCGCTGCCTTAGACAGATGAAAAACCATTAAGCATTTTGCCTGGTGTGCTAATGTTTCTGCCAGCTCGCTGCCTTTACCTCAATATATATTATAACAATAAATGATATTTGACCGGCCGAGAACTGGGAAGCCAGAAGGCTGCACCAGGCTCCAGTCTGATCTGGCAGTGTTTGTACAGTTAGGAAGGGCATCCAGCTGTAGAAACACTGCCAGATCAGACTGGAGCCTGGTGCAGCCTCCTGTCTTCCCAGTTCCCAGTCAAACCATCCAACCCATGCTAGCATTGAAAACGGACGTTAAATGATGATGATGATTTTCACTCTCGTTTAGAATTATGAAAGCTTATCCCCTATGTGATATCATTTTCTTTTGGTATATTAGTATTTATTACTTTAGAAATGCTTAAGATAATAAAATAGCATATTTCTTTTTAGGCTGTAGGTCACATTGATTCTGTTGTTGTTCTACACAGGCACAGGAGTGGCTGTGTGGTAAGTAGCTTGTTTACCAACCACATGGTTCCGGGTTCAGTCCCACTGCATGGCACCTTGGGCAAGTGTCTTCTACTATAGCCTTGGGCCGACCAAAGCCTTGTGAGTGGATTTGGTAGACGGAAACTGAAAGAAGCCCGTCGTATATATGTATATATATATGTATATATGCGTGTGTGTGTGTTTGTGTGTCTGTGTTTGTCCCCCTAGCATTGCTTGACAACCGATGCTGGTGGGTTTACATCCCCGTCACTTAGCGGTTCGGCAAAAGAGACCGATAGAATAAGTACTGGGCTTACAAAAGAATAAGTCCCGGGGTCGAGTTGCTCGATTAAAGGCAGTGCTCCAGCATGGCCGCAGTCAAATGACTGAAACAAGTAAAAGAAAGAGAGAGAGAGTACAGGTACTTTGTAATGATTTTTGTGATCCTTTTCCAGAGAGCCATAAGACTTAAGATTTTAGAGAAAGGAGTGAACCAGGGGTATGTCTTTTACAATAATACAGCCAAAATAAACAGAGGGAAGTAACAACAAATAAGAATAAAAATTTAGATGCTGAATCAGCTTACTGATTGCTTATTTTCTATTCTATGGTACTTAGCTGGCCAATTTATATTAATTAGAGTAAAGCTGAAACCGAAACTCACATTTTGCATTAGCTGCTGTTGAGAGCTGGCCTCCAAATTTAGACGATACAGCATGATTCCACAATGAGACGGATGAAGATTCCAGCTAGAAATATAAAAGTAATAATAAAGAATAGTTTGCATCATATTTTAATAGATTGTGGTGACACACAAGTCGGCGAGTTGGCAGAATTGCTAGCATGTTGGGCGAAGTGCTTACTCTTTTTACTCTTTTTACTTGTTTCAGTCATTTGACTGAGGCCATGCTGGAGCACCGCTTTAGTCGAGCAAATCGACCCTGGGACTTATTCTTTTTGTAAGCCCAGTACTTATTCTATCGGTCTCTTTTGCCGAACTGCTAAGTGACGGGGACGTAAACACACCAGTATCAGTTGTCAAGCAATGCTAGGGGGACAAACACAGATACACAAAACACACCCACATATAATATATATATATATACGACAGGCTTCTTTCAGTTGCCTCTACCAAATCCACTCCAATCTTCTATAGCAGAAGACACTTGCCCAAGATGCCACGCAGTGGGCTGAACCCGGAACCATGTGGTTGGTTAGCAAGCTACTTACCACACAGCCACTCCTGTGCTTAGCAGCACTTTGGCTTTATGCTTTGAGTTCAGATTCTTCCAGGGTTGACATCTTTCAGTGTCAGTATAGTAAGTACCAGTCGAGCACTGGGATCATTGTTATTGACTTATCCCCTCCCCCTGAAATTACTAGCTGTGTGTCAAAATCTGAAACCCATTAAATTACGGTAAAACAGAATTTAACCAAAATACTTTTACAATTTGTTTATTAATAAGCAATTATGTTATTATACATTAGAATAAATTAGAACCATCCTTGTATTCATTTGCATAACAATTTAATAAAATTAGCTTATACTGCATAACCAGCCCCAGCTCATCACATAACCAGCCCCAGTCTATTGATCTCACATCTTGGATGGTGGTGCTGCTGCTACTGTACACAGATATCTTGGAGTACATTCAGTAAGGGGCCACCAGACTGACTGGCATAAAAGAGTCATTCACAGATATACTCCAGTCTCTGCCTACAAGTGTACTGTGTCCTCTCTCTCTACCTTTTCTGGTGATACTATAATGGCCTCTGCTCCTCAGAGCTTGCTGGGTTCATTTCCCCTTCACTTAGACATTCCTTTTTTCTACTTGCCTTTCCTTCTCATACTCCCCTTGTTGTGTCCAACTCCTCAGGCCTACACCTAGTTCTTCCTTTCTAGAATGTAGGATCTCAGAAATTCCTTCTCTGTCTATGCCTTTCTTGAAGATGTTGACTTGCAAAGTTTCAAGAACATTATTGGCATCAATCTCACTAGTTTTGGAGGGTTGGCACAGGCTCTTCCTCCATGAAAGGCAAAAAACAAAACAAAAAAACAAAAAACAAAAACAAAACCCCAAAAATAACAACAAAGAAAAAAAAAACAGACAAACAGGAATGCTGCATTTAAAACTCCAAATAGTTAATAGAAAATAATAATTAAAATATTATTCTTACATGTAATTTGTCTTGTTTACTCAAATCTGAACCTTCTATGCAGTCACATAGCTCTAAAGCCTTTTCAATGTGATTAAACCATTCCACATTAGTTTCAGGTAGACGACAAATTTCACCAGTGAGAGCTTTAATAAAGAAATATATATATAAAGAAACAAGTAAAAACAAGAAAAAAAATTATATAGGCGCAGGGGTGGCTGTGTGGTAAGTAGCTTGTTTACCAACCACATGGTTCCAGGTTCAGTCCCACTGTGTGGCACCTTGGGCAAGTGTCTTCTACTATAGCCTCGGGCGACCAAAGCCTTGTGAGTGGATGGGTAGATGGAAACTGAAAGAAGCCCGTCATATATTATATTATATATATTATATATATGCTTGTGTGTGTTTGGGTGTCTAGTTTGTCCCCCCCTAGCATTGCTTGACAACCGATGCTGGTGTGTTTGTCCCCCGTCACTTAGGCGTGTCGGC
>NC_043015.1:28532816-28677816 GCF_006345805.1 Octopus sinensis
CTCAATGGTCAATATTTAGTTTGTAGAATGACCGTGTGAAGGAGAGGTGACGAGAATGGCTCCTTTAGTACGCCGCACGGTCAATTACAATAAATAGGAAAAAGGATGAATGAGTATGAATGCCAGCAGGAAAAGAGAGACACAACCAGTCGAATGTTGAAGAGAAAGATTTTATTGATAGGTTAACATGTGTGTCTGTGTGTGTGTCATGTATATATAATAATAGACAGGCCGTCATGTATACATAATGTGTGTGCAGAAACGTGGATGTATGCGTGTGCGATAAGTACAGAGCATTGAAAGAGTCTATAATAGGACGTTAGAAGAATGCAATGCAGAGCCAGTTGAGGCACGTGTCATGCGTGAAGCTGTGGCTACTATGCAGAGCCGGTTACTTGGTACAGAAGGTTCTCGCAGGTTGTATCTGCTGTTAACCATGGTGAAATAATTCATGAACAGTGTTGAGTAGAGGCCATTGATTGGTTAAAATCTGAAAAATTAAACTACGTTAAACTTACAAATTACAATTTTCTCAAGAGAGCCAGAAATTGTGTTGAAAACTGCCGTTCAAAAGGAATAGATCCTCCTTTTCTAATTGAAACCATTTTTCTGCAAGGCCTTCCACATGACCATATCACGCCATCCGACAAATTTTTTTTGGCTACATCCTTCAAGGAACATTTCTAGAGAATAGTAAGTTAAAGTGCGACCAGATTATTGATATTTTATATTATTGGGCAAAAGAAGATTTAGCAAAGGGAATAGCCCAGGAATGCCGTATAGATTGGAGAAATTTTTGCTGTGATATATGTGCAGAATATTATGTTGCACAAAACATTAAGCTCGGAGGGCCAAACTGAATTGTAGAGATAGATGAAAGAGCGTTTGTTAGAAGAAAATATAATGTTGGCCATCAGGTTAAAACGCAGTGGGTTTTTGGTGCTTTGGAAAGGGATACTAGAAGATGGTATTGGTGGCAGTGGAAGATCGGACTGCGGACACTCTTTTAGAAATTGTACAAGAGCGTATATAGCCTGGTACAACTGTAATTTCTAACCTCTGGCGTTCATATAATACGCTCAATCAGCTAGGATATAGGCATTTGACTGTGAATCATCATCATCATCATCATCATCGTTTAACGTCCGTTCTCCATGCTAGCATGGGTTGGACAGTTCGACCGGGGTTCTGGGAAGCCAGAAGGCTGCACCAGGCTCCAGTCTAATCTGGCAATGTTTCTACAGCTGGATGCCCTTCCTAACGCCAACCACTCCGTGAGTGTAGTGGGTGCTTTTTACGTGCCACCTGCACAGGTGCCAGGCGAGGCTGGCAACGGCCACGGTCAGATTGGCGTATTTTATGTGCCACCGGCAATAAATTTTGTTGATCCGGTAACATTTGCCACAACCAACCACATAGAATGTTTATGGAAGCATGTAAAGAATCGTAACAAAAGAGAAAATGGAACAGCCCGAAATTTACTTCAATCCCATCTCATTGAATTCATGTGGCATTATGAATTTAAGGACGAAATCTTTGGAAAGTTATTGGAACAAATTCAACATCTATACCCATGCATTTGAAACGTTACAGAATAGAAGTATCTACAAGCATTTGTTTTATATTTCGTTAAATTCTCTCAGTTGAAAATTATATTTTTATATTCTAAATAATTTGCAATTTCAGAAAATATATTAACTTTGCGTTTTTTAATTTGATAAATTCTACGGAAACAAACAAGTGACGTCAGATTGAAGTCACACTTTCTTTTACTTTCCTCCTGACAGCTAATTCCGTAGTGGTGCCTGTAACAGGATGTAGCGCAACTACGTGCTCTTTTGTTTTCTTACACACACGCCGCCTCAATTCAGGTGGGGTAAACATTTAAATTAACATTTTTTTGTTGATGCTCGTATCCCACCAATGGAGCACGCATGTGGCCCATTGGTTTCATCATTAAAGGGGATGAGGAGTAAAAAAAAAAAAATCATAAATTTCCCAAACCATTTTTTCATAACAAGATGTTTCCCATCATTTCGAAGGTTGTGGTGAAAAACAATCGGGAAAACCCAGTCAAAAGGGAGAAATTCCAACTTATGTGGTCTTCTTGATCGGAAACTCCTCTCCCTGCTCCTTAAAAATTTTTCCCCACAAATTTCTTTATAATCTTAATCTATGCTGTTTGAAAGGTATTTATATAAAATTTCATTAAAAGATATCCTTTTCGGAATGTTTCGTTTGTAGTAGCACGCTTGTAGCACTTTCCGTCGATTTCTGTAAAAAACTTTTATTTTTTTACATATGGCTTTGCGGGAATTTGAAGTAATGAGAGCGAAAGAGACTAAGAGGAAGCGATTTTATGACGAGGAAATTTCTTTTGATCTATGAAAGCTTGATGTACGTGTGTGTGTGTGTGTTTGGGGTGTGGGAGACAGATAGTATTTGTGTAAGTGAAGTGCTTCTGTTAGTGTGTGTGAAGAGACAGAGAGAGTAATGTGTGAAAGAGAGAGATAACTGAAATTTTTTGCTACAAACGAACATTGCCCGTCTTAACGCTTTCCCGTCTATGTTGGAACTGTCCTGCTTGACAAACTCCTGCTGCGCATGCATTCTGCAGTCTTCCGCCCACTTCATCTATCACCAGTGCACCACTTAGCTCATCACATCCTATAACACCGACTGCCAACACCACAAAACTAGGTAGTAACCGATTCGCTGGCAGAAAAGTTAGCACGACGGGCGAAATGCTTAGCGGTATTTCGTCAGCGATACGTTCTGGTTCAAATTCCGCCAAGGTCGACTTTGCCTTTTATCCTTTCGGGGTCGATAAATTAAGTACCAGTTACGCACTGGTGTCGATGTAATGGACTGAATACCTATGTCTGTCCTTGTTTGTCCCCTCTGTGTTTAGCCCCTTGTGGGTAATAAAGAAATAGCTATCCCAGACACTCCTATTAGATTGATACAGAAATTAACCGTTTTCTTATTTTCAAGGTAGGATATGATTTTAGGAAGATTTGGCTGGTCTATTGACCACGTAGGGTTTTCTCTTTGACTCATATCTAGATTTTGATGTCAGCCAAGTTTTTTAAAGAATGAAAGTTTTCGAAAATGAACACGCTAATAATAAATAATTTCCATTATTTTATTTCATACAAAAACATTCGGTTAATGTGAATAACTTGTCTTATTTTATCTAAAAAGACGAAGTGAAAAAAAAAAAGAATTTAATCTGCTACATGGTGAAGTTTTGCCGTGATTTGACTTTCAAATAATGCATGACAAAACTATGGAATGTCGTCGATAATGAAGAGACTTTGCGAGGAAAGTTCGAGCGACGTGGCAATGAATGTGAAGTAATTAGTATGTCGAGTTTCGTTCCTTGCTGATAGAGTTAAAATGGGAGAAACATTTTTGTTTTAAAATTTCTATAGCGCAAAATAGAAGTTAACTGCAGCATAAAGTAGAAAAGAAGTTCTGCCGACGACCACGTAGACTGCAGTTGACTCCAGAATGTGTACGGTAGACTAATTAACGATCTCGGCGTATAATGTGTGATGAACCAGAAATAATAATCTCTCTATATGTAAAACTGAGAACGTGTGTCTGTCTGTGTTTCCCTAAAAGTTGAGAACTACATAACCAATTTCATTCAAATTTTACACATGCCTTACTTAGAGTCCATGTTTTTTAATGGGCAAAAAAACATTCAACTTCTTGCCTTGGGCGAGCCCATAGCAATATCATATCTTCTCCACTATGATTCGCTAAAACTTGAGAACTACATAACCAATTTCATTCAAATTTTACACATGCCTTACTTAGGGTCCATGTAGTTTCAAGGGGGAAAAAAATGTTCAACTTCTTGCCTAGAGCGAGCCCATAGCAATATCATATCTTCTCCACTATTTCTGTATTACGTGTTAAAAGTGAAACAAAAACATTTCTCTATTTTATGTCAGATACTTTCACTTTTTCTTACCTTTTGTAAGATAGAAAATGGAAGAAGAAGAACAAGAAGAAGAAGAAGAAGAAGAAGAAGAAGAAGAAGAAGAAGGAGAAGAAGAAGGAGAAGAAGAAGAAGGAGAAGAAGAAGAAGGAGAAGAAGAAGAAGAAGAAGGGGAAGAAGAAGGAGAAGAAGAAGAAGAAGAAGGAGAAGAAGAAGAAGAAGAAGAAGGGGAAGAAGAAGAAGGAGAAGAAGAAGAAGGAGAAGAAGAAGAAGAAGAAGGAGAAGAAGAAGAAGGAGAAGAAGAAGAAGAAGAAGGAGAAGAAGAAGAAGGAGAAGAAGATGAAGAAGAAGAAGATGGAGAAGGAGAAAAAGAAGAAGATGGAGAAGAAGAAGAAGAAGGAGAATAAGAAGAAAGAAAGAAGAAGAAGAAGAAGAAGAAGAAGAAGAAGAAGAAGTTGATGATGACGATGACAACGACAATGATGATGATGGTGATGGGTGTAGTGATGACTAGAACCACATTCATTATCTTTGAATGATGGATCATTAGGGCCATTTGAGCATCAATGTTATTGACTCTAACCAGTTTCTCTGGAAATTGCTGGTATGCCATTATAGACAATAGAATCAGAAGGAGCCTTCACTGTTCCATCACAACTGCTGGAGCTAGAGTAGGTTTTGACTGGTGATGGTAGGTGCCCCAACAGAATACTGTAAATCCTCGAGTATAGTCTGCCCTTGAGTATAATACGCAGGGGATTTTTAGGAGGCTCTACCTCTGAAAAACCTAAACCTTGTGTATAATACGCACTCCTTCTCTAACTTGAGTCGTGCATAATTAAACCAGCAGCACCTAGTCGAACAGACACTTCTGCACATGCGTAATACAATAATGGTGATGTTCTTAACTGTTATATGGGAATGTTAATATGTTTGCAAATTGTTTTTATTACATGTTATTCTGTGTTCTAAATACTTTTATTTCGATAAATGTTGCTTACTGCAAGTTATGGATGATTCTTTTATGACTTCATTGCTTTCAGGCTTAGCTTAAGGTATTTTCGTGCCTGACATCACAAAATGTGTCTGAATAAACATTGCCGGACAGCAAATAGAGACTCGGACATTGCTTAGAAAATATTTTTCATTTTTAATCTCGTATAAAGTATGCACTAGTGATCTTGACCATTAAATTTTTGGGTAAAAAGTGCGGATTATACTTGAGGATTTACGGTATGGTATATTGGTTTCCATAGGGGAAAAGCAAATCCCTAATTTGGGACATGATGTGCTACATTCTCTAGCTGCATCTGGCCCATAACGCAGAAGAGAGGAAGTTTAACAAATGCATGAGCCTGACTGGCTGCTGTCTGTTTGTGCAGATTGCCATCAAGACCTTCGGTGTTCTTGGGCCCCTCACTGCTAATTCCTTCCACTAAATTAGGAAAGCAGTGGCCCGTCTGAAAAATGAACCCAGCAAAGTGGTATGGCTGTTGTAGCGAGCATTGTTGGCCATTCTCTGTGACAATGCTTTTGCAGTTATGTCAGTGGAGTGCAGCTGAACATGCCATTTGGTCTGGGGTGTAAAACCTCTTACTCCTTCTCACCCCATCTTTTGCTGTTTAATTCCCCCTTTTTTCTTTGTTTCCTCAGTGAGGTTACTCTCTCTTTACTCTTTTACTCTTTTACTTGTTTCAGTCATTTGACTGCAGCCATGCTGGAGCACCACCTTTAATCGAGCAACTCGACCCCGGGACTTATTCTTTTTGTAAGCCCAGTACTTATTCTATCGGTCTATTTTGCCGAACCGCTAAGTAACGGGGACCTAAACACACCAGCATCGGTCGTCAAGCAATGCTAGGGGGACAAACACAGACACACAAACACACACATGCATATATATATATATATATATATATATATATACATATATACGACAGGCTTCTTTCAGTTTCCGTCTACCAAATCCACTCACAAGGCTTTGGTTGGCCCGGGGCTATAGTAGAAGACACTTGTCCAAGGGGCCACGCAGTAGGACTGAGCCCGGAACCATGTGGTTGGTAAGCAAGCTACTTACCACACAGCCACTCCTGCGCCTGTTTTGGTTTTTCTTTTCTTTTGCTCATTTTAATCTTTTATATTGTTAATGTTTTTTTCTCTCTTTTCTTTCAATTCGAATTAAAAAAACAAATTTGAATGAGTTGATGAACAAATATAAGGGAGGCAACTCTTAGCATGCTAATATCCTTTGCGTCAGAAAAAAATTTAGTTGTTATTTTTAAGAGTCAATTTAGCCATGGTCAAGCAGACTTATGATTAAAGAGGTTCCAACAGCAATCAACCTTTCTTTTATTTTTTTTAATGTTGTGTAAAGACCACGAGCAAATTATTGAATGGTTAAAAAGGTACAATCTTCTTTTCAAAGACATACATCATCTCGAAAGTGTCCAGAAGCTGGCTACCCACATGGTTCTTGGTCTCAAGCATTTGTCTTATGACGAAAGGCTGAAGACGCTCGACCTTTATTCTCTAGAAAAACGCCGCCGCCGTGGTGATCTCATTCTCGCTCACAACATCATAAGCAGAAAGTGTAACCTCTCGAAAGAGCTGTTCTACACTCCTGCACCAGAGTGTCGGCTGCGGGGTCACTCCGAAAAGCTCTATCTGCGACGAATTCATCTCAATCGAAGGAGAGGGGCTTTCCTGTCCTGGTTGCGGATCCGTGGAATAAGCTGCCGGACGAGATAGTGAAGATTCTGACGACCACATATATACGGCAGGCTCCATTCAGTTTCCGTCTACCAAATCCACTCACAAGGCATTGGTCGGCCCGAGGCTATAGCAGAAGACACTTACCCAAGATGCCACGCCGTGGGACTGAACCCGGAACCATGTGGTTGGTTAGCAAGCTACTTACCACACAGCCACTCCTGCACCTATACAGACACGTGTGTGTGTGTGTGTATATACACACGTGTTACACACATGTGTGTAACTTATAAGATTGACTGATTACAGTAATTTATGGCTGCTTTATATTGTTTTAACTTACAAGGCATCCATTAACCATTTCTATATTATTTTTTATGTAGAAATAAAAGCCATTCTTCCTTCTCTTCAAAAATATCTATGCCATTTAAACTTTCCTGTCAGCAAAGAGCATTTTGGTGCTAAGTTGAAAATACATTCTCAGACCATGTTTTCTATGAATTTATTTTAGTTGTTAAGATGTATATTATGTCACTTTATCTATGAGGTCTGATCAAAAAATATCAGAACTTGTGCTATAAAAAGAAAACTATAACACAAATCAATTCAGCATTTAATCGCCTTCAAAGTAATCCTGTTCTAAAGACACACACTTTATCCAGTGCCGTTTCCATTAATGGAAGTATTCTTGGAACTTTTTTTGGGGGGGGGGACAGTGAGCAGTTGCCGCATTGCATTCTCTTAGATTTCCATGATGTCTTGAAATCTTGTTCAAGTGGAATTTGATTTTTGACTTGCTTTTGGAGTCACAGCCAAAAGACCCATGATATATCACCTCTTATAACTGTTTTCAAAAGTTTTCGTCTTCCTCAACACAATCAAGGAGATCCTGCACATTTGAAACTTGACCCTTTTTTTTGAGATGACCACACTCTACACACTTTACTTCCAAGCATTGTTATAAACAACAGAAGTGTGCATGCGGGACAGGGTTCAAGGTGAATTTTCCAAGTGGCTTCATTGTAGATAACTCAGCAACAGCCCAATCCTTTTTAATCAGACCTTGTATTATAATAATTCTATTCACATTCACAATGCATTCATTATAAGAATGAATATCCCTATAATCACACCAGTATTTGACTGCTAATCTATTTCATTGATTTTGTAAAGGTAAAAGATATTATTGAACCAATTGTGTATCATACTTAATGTCTGAGACCCCCTTCAGTCACGACACAGACCATGAGATTGCACCAAGAAAGTTACTCTCCCAGGCACAAGTCCGGGAAAGTTTGCTTATGGAAGACCAGCAGTCACCCATGCATACCAGCCTCCCCTCTCCACACCACTGATGTTATCCAAGGGAAAGGCAAAGGGGCCAATACAGCTTGGCACCTGTGACATCGCAACTCATTTCTCCAGCTGAGTGAACTGGAGCAACATGAAATAAAGTGTCTTGCTCAAGAACACAACACGCAGCCCGGTCCGGGATTTGAGCTCACAACATCACGATCGTAAGCTCTACGCTCTAACCAATGAGCCATGCACCTTCACATACTTAATGTAAATACATCACAAAAGGTTGATTTACTGCTGTGTATATCTCAAATTATTTTATCTCATAAGAACATGCTGCATTAAAAAATACAATATATATATCGAAGGCAGACGAAAATTGTTCTAGTTGCAAAGTGGTAAGTATGCTAGATGCATTTCTGCCTCATTTAAGAAGGTGCATGGCTCAGTGGTTAGGGCGTCGAGCTTTCAATCGTGAGGTTGTGAGTTCGAATCCCGGATCGGGCTGTGTGTTGTGTTCTTGAGCAAGACACTTTATTTCACGTTGCTCCAGTTCACTCAGCTGTAGAAATGAGTTGCGATGTCACAGGTGCCAAGCTGTATTGGCCCCTTTACCTTTCCCTTGGCTATGAGTATGTGCCATTGACAATGTAGCAGCACAAGCAGTCAGCGCCATATTGGATGAGATCTCGCGGCAGCCATTGGCATCTCCGAGACGGGAGCGAGACCTCACCTGCATCCATTTGCCATGCGTAAGATCACAACGAGGCTCGTGATAGAAAACTATATAAAGGGAAAACCCTCTTCAAATCTCTCTTCTTTGGCGCCGCTACACACCAGCGCTTGCTGAACACACCACTGGCTGGAGGCAATTTGCACCCGCATTATCGGAGCTTAAGATGGCAGCTGAGAGCAGCACCCTTCATTACCTTTCCTGTAAATAAACCAGTTGTAAATAGCATTTATAATTGAAGTCTTTTCTCTTCACCTGCTGGAAGCCTGAACTACATAAAGAACAAAAAGATGATGGAAGGAGATGATATTCCTCCAATATCATAAACCTTGCCTTCCATTATTAAAACAATGTCTAACAGGACATGAACACATTTAGCATTCTCACCAACCACTGCTAGGACAATCTTCATATGCCTGATATAAATTGTGTTTTTAAACAAGCATGTCCATATGAGATATTATTTCTGCATGAATACTACAGAAAGTTTGCCTTTTCTGATGTATTTACTTTACATATAATATCCAGATGGATATGTATATATATTTAAGTATGCTGTGCATGAGAAGACCTGGCAGGACAAGTGGGACCATAAGCTGTGACCTCTACATGGGATGTAGCCAGTCCACTTATGCATATCTTTCCTTCTAGGGACACAAAACTCTGCTTGCGAAGACCTATTGAGGCAAGTGAAAATCAAAATCGAAATCGATGAACATCAATGGAAATTGCAGCTGTGATACCAGTGCCGGTGGTATGTAAGAGAACCATCTGAACGTGGCCGTTGGCAGCGCCGCCCCGACTGCCCTCGTAAAAAGCACCCACTACTCACAGAGTGGTTGGCATTAGGAAGGGCTTCTTATCTATACAGCAACACCTGTACCCTAGAAAATTTGACTGCTCCTGGGTGGGCTTGTACCATTTATTTTTTAGTCTGTTGCCAGCCCCGCCTGGCCCTCGTGCTGGTGGCCGTTTGCCAGTCCTGTCTGACACCTGTGCCGGTGGCACGTAAAAAGTACCCACTACACTCACGGAGTGGTTGGCGTTAGGAAGGGCATCCAGCCGTAGAAATACTGCCAGACCAGACTGGGCCTGGTGCAGCCTTCTGGCTTCCCAGACCCCAGTTTGAACCGTCCAACCCATGCTAGCACGGAAAGCGGACGCTAAACAATGATGATGATGATGATGATGATGATGATGATTTGTTTGCATCTTGCTTAATATTTTCAAATATTTTTTAAAAATGAAAATGTTGGTTTGTAAATATTAAATGAAGCCCCATCACTGGAATTTCAGTAACAGCAACAAAAATAGAAAAGTATATGGGAATTTCTTCACTGATTCTTGTTCTACTTATAGATAGAACATTCTAGAATAGACGGTATATATTCTCTTTGCTACCTTGAGAATATATATGTATATGGTACATTGGCTGTTAACTTTCCAAAAGTTTTGTAATGCCGCAATTATTGAAACAATGTAATTAGTTTATCAAGATCCAAGACATAATTACAAAGGGTGAACACGGGCGCTCAAAAATTTCGAATGTCTAAATTTAAAACAAAGAATATAAAAGCCAGATGCAATCAACACATACATAATAATGGAATATTTACTGAGATACTTTATTAATATGAAACATACAAATATTGATTTCACTTTATTCAACCAGAAAATAACGTTTACAGGCAACAGTAGATATATTGTTAAAATAGTAAACTTGCTAAGAAAGGATACTTTAAAAAGTGTCAAATTTTTCTGTCAATGTATGGCATATACAAATTCATAATATTGATTTAGATTAATGTGGTATTATAATATATCATTGAATAGATATGACCTTGGTTCTACACGATTACAACTGTAATGACCTCAGTCATTTTACTAAAAACAATTCTAAATAAATTTGCTCAGTTACATTCTCCACATAATACAATGTAGTATTCCATAAGAGGGAAATCTTTGACAGGGCAATATCAGCTTATGTTGAAGGATTTGTTACTTTACCAATGAAATGGATCATTTTAGTTCGGTTGTCAACAATTAAAAATGTGAATGGATGATTGACATCAAAATCTATACGATTTATAAAAATTTGTGCTGACGCGAAGGTCATGACTATTCCAGTTGCAGCTGCAGCTTCCGTTCCTTCTTCATTAACATCAACAAATGCTTTATGAAACATTTCACTGGCATAAATATTCTTCTCAGCACCAGTCATTCCAGATAAATCAGCTTTTAGAGGATCAAAAATATCAGAGAGTCCAAGCTTTTTCAAAACATCACCCAACTGAAAACTACTCTCTAAACAAAATTTTGGCATATGTAATTTTAGACACATCATTTGAAATCCTTTTCTGTCAACAATGTCTTTGAGAAATTGAGCATTAATCTCCTTCTCTAAAGCAGCAAGACCATTGATTTCATTGGGAAGAATTACAAACATACTAAATGCTTTCCCTATATAAGGTAACTCAACCACTTTATAGTTGTCACTTATTTTTGTATTAAAACCTTCAGATAGATACATAAAATCATGAGATACAGTCTTGTCAGAGCTTAAATAAAACTTTCTAGATGATGTTGCTTTTTTTCCGAATGTTTCAGCCCACGTTCCTTTGAAGTATACAGCATTAATAAGAACTAGAACCGATTGAGGTGTCAAACTTCCACTTGGTAACAGATCAGTAATTTTGTTATTTGTGTTATTCTTAACCCAATCATTAATAGTTATTCTTGTCTTCTCAGCATTTGTTATAAAGTCTACATTTTCAATATCTGAAAAGAAATATTTTACCATGTTGTTCTTGTAGTCTTCTGAAATAGGGAATTTTTCATTGGCACACAAACGATTCACTAAATTGGATGTGACGAGTTTATCTGAGTTTTTCAAAAGTGAAAAATATTCTTTAAAAGCTAAAGCTACAGAATCTGGATTTGATGTTATCTTCAAAACATTTTCAAACTGTTTGGAAGAGTTTTGTCTTGCTCCCAAATAAACCATTGATAAAACAGTAGCAACACTGAATGGTGACATGAAGACATTTTCATTGATTCCTGTAGCCACAGCTTGATAAAGACTGTTTGTAAAATAATCAATTGAAGCGGCAAGGTTACTGATGTCTTGTTTCTTTGCTGAGTCCATATTGTATACGATAGTATCTGGAGAATATAGAATATGAAGAGAAAATATACAGAATAAATTCTTGCAAACATTTCAAAATATTTTATTAGACATTACTGTAATTAGAGACATCTATAAAAGCAAAGTCTGAAATCTCTTCTGAACAAACTCTAATTTTAACTTTTACATGAACATATTTCTTAACATAACACAGAGTTAATGTGTTTTAAACAGTTTTTAAAACAATTAAAAATTTATATGATTAATTAATATAACCATTTTTTTCTCCAATATTTATCTGATATTTGGCACATATCTTAAAAGTTTCATTTATAAGATGATGTTGGAACTTAACCATGTTTGCATTTCAGAGACAAATTTGAATGGAGCAGGTTTAGTTTTCATTTTTTGCATATATGGTAAGATAAGGTATCAAGTACAATGATATACTCCACCTGCTGAGAGCCTGGTCAAATACTTGCAACAAAATGACATCCTCAAAAAAGGCCTAAATGTGCCTGGAGGTGATGTTGAACTAATTAGTGTAATACCAAGCTAGACCGGATCCTGTAAACCTAGACTCAATGGTTAATATTTAGTTTGTAGAATGACCTGTGGGATGACGTCAGCAGCTGGGTGCGTTGACCGGAAGCTGGGGCAACCGGAAGGGGCTGCTGTCAGGCGTGCGCAGGCAGCAGTCAATTGGGCCTTTCCAACGTGGGTCGTCCAAATGACAAGACGTGTGAGGATGGTGGCGAAGGGTCTGGGTGAGCAGCTGCTATCTTTAGTGTTCGGGTTGGAGCTGTGTCGAAGGATTAGCTACCACAGAAGGGTCTCCATCACGAGGAAGAGAAGGTAGGTGCCTTTATATTCAAATCGTGCACACACCACATGACCGTGTGAAGGAGAGGTGACGAGAATGTCTCCTTTAGTACGCCGCACGGTCGATTACAATAAATAGGAAAAAGGATGAATGAGTATGAATGCCAGCAGGAAAAGAGAGACACAACCAGTAGAATGTTTAAGAGAAAGATTTTATTGATAGGTTAACATGTGTGTCTGTGTGTGTGTCATGTATATATAATAATAGACAGGCCGTCATGTATACATAATGTGTGTGCAGAAACGTGGATGTATGCGTGTGCGATAAGTACAGAGCATTGAAAGAGTCTATAATAGGACGTTAGAAGAATGCAATGCAGAGCCAGTTGAGGCACATGTCATGCGTGAAGCTGTGGCTACTATGCAGAGCCGGTTACTTGGTACAGAAGGTTCTCGCAGGTTGTATCTGCTGTTAACCATGGTGAAATAATTCCTGAACAGTGTTGAGTAGAGGCCATTGATTGGTTAAAATCTGAAAAATTAAACTACGTTAAACTTACAAATTACAATTTTCTCAAGAGAGCCAGAAATTGTGTTGAAAACTGCCGTTCAAAAGGAAAAGATCCTCTTTTTCTGCAAGGCCTTCCACATGACCATATCACGCCATCCGACAAATTTTTTTTGGCTACATCCTTCAAGGAACATTTCTAGAGAATAGTAAGTTAAAGTGCGAGCAGATTATTGATATTTTATATTATTGGGCAAAAGAAGATTTAGCAAAGGGAATAGCCCAGGAATGCCGTATAGATTGGAGAAATTTTTGCTGTGATATATGTGCAGAATATTATGTTGCACAAAACATTAAGCTCGGAGGGCCAAACTGAATTGTAGAGATAGATGAAAGAGCGTTTGTTAGAAGAAAATATAATGTTGGCCATCAGGTTAAAACGCAGTGGGTTTTTGGTGCTTTGGAAAGGGATACTAGAAGATGGTATTTGGTGGCAGTGGAAGATCGGACTGCGGACACTCTTTTAGAAATTATACAAGAGCGTATATAGCCTGGTACAACTGTAATTTCTAACCTCTGGCGTTCGTATAATACGCTCAATCAGCTAGGATATAGGCATTTGACTGTGAATCATCATCATCATCATCATCATCGTTTAACGTCCGTTCTCCATGCTAGCATGGGTTGGACGGTTCGACCGGGGTTCTGGGAAGCCAGAAGGCTGCACCAGGCTCCAGTCTAATCTGGCAATGTTTCTACAGCTGGATGCCCTTCCTAACGCCAACCACTCCGTGAGTGTAGTGGGTGCTTTTTACGTGCCACCTGCACAGGTGCCAGGCGAGGCTGGCAACGGCCACGGTCAGATTGGTGTATTTTATGTGCCACCGGCAATAAATTTTGTTGATCCGGTAACATTTGCCACAACCAACCACATAGAATGTTTATGGAAGCATGTAAAGAATCGTAACAAAAGAGAAAATGGAACAGCCCGAAATTTACTTCAATCCCATCTCATTGAATTCATGTGGCATTATGAATTTAAGGACGAAATCTTTGGAAAGTTATTGGAACAAATTCAACATCTATACCCATGCATTTGAAACGTTACAGAATAGAAGTATCTACAAAGCATTTGTTTTATATTTCATTAAATTCTCTCAGTTGAAAATTATATTTTTATCTTCTAAATAATTTGCAATTTCAGAAAATATATTAACTTTGCATTTTTTAATTTGATAAGTTCTACGGAAACAAACAAGTGACGTCAGATTGAAGTCACACTTTCTTTTACTTTCCTCCTGACAGCTAATTCCGTAGTGGTGCCTGTAACAGGATGTAGCGCAACTACGTGCTCTTTTGTTTTCTTACACACACGCCGCCTCAATTCAGGTGGGGTAAACATTTAAATTAACATTTTTTTGTTGATGCTCATATCCCACCAATGGAGCACACGTGTGGCCCACTGGTATAATCATTAAAGGGGATGAGGAGTAAAAAAAAAAAAAATCATAAATTTTCCAAACCATTTTTTCATAACAAGATGTTTCCCATCATTTCGAAGGTTGCGGTGAAAAACAATCGGGAAAACCCAGTCAAAAGGGAGAAATTCCAACTTATGTGGTCTTCTTGATCGGAAACTCCTCTCCCTGCTCCCTAAAAAATTTTTCCACCAGAAAGGCAATGTTTCGTTTGTAGTAGCACGCTTGTAGCACGTTTCCGTCGATTTCTGTAAAAAACTTTTATTTTTTTTACATATGGCTTTGCGGGAACATTTGAAGTAATGAGAGCGAAAGAGACTAAGAGGAAGCGATTTTATGACGAGGAAATTTCTTTTGAAGCTATGAAAGCATTGATGTACGTGTGTGTGTGTGTTTGATGGGGTGTGGGAGACAGACAGTATGTTGTGTAAGTGAAGTGCTTCTGTTAGTGTGTGTGAAGAGACAGAGAGAGTAATGTGTGAAAGAGAGAGATAACTGAAATTTTTTACTCGATTTATGGCTGCATGTATGTGTGTGTGTGTATGTATCTATGTATGTGTGTGTGTATGTATGTGTGTGTGTATGTATGTGCGCATGTATCTATGTATGTGTGTGTGTATGTATGGCCGATTCAGTAATTTTTTACTCGGTGTATGTGTATATGTATGTCTGAATGTATGTATGTATGTGTGTATGTATCTATGTATCTGTGTATGTGTATGTATGTATGTATTTATGGCCGATTCAGTCTAATTTTTTACTCGGTGTATGTGTATATGTATGTCTGCATGTATGTATGTGTGTGTATGTATCTATGTATGTGTGTGTGTGTGTAAGTATGTGTAAAAAATTACACTGAATCGGCCATACATACATACATACATACTTACACATACATACATAGATACATACACACACACATACATATATACATACATCGAGTAAAAAATTTCAGTTATCTCTCTCTTTCACACATTACTCTCTCTCTGTCTCTTCACACACACTAACAGAAGCACTTCACTTACACAACATACTGTCTGTCTCCCACACCGCATCAAACACACACACACGTGTACATCAATGCTTTCATAGCTTCAAAAGAAATTTCCTCGTCATAAAATCGCTTCCTCTTCGTCTCTTTCGTTCTCATTACTTCAAATGTTTTTTTACGGAAATCGACGGAGGAAATCGACAATCGACGGAGGAAATCGACGGAAACGTGCTACAAGCGTGCTACTACAAACGAAACATTGCCGAAATGGCAATGTTTCGTTTGTAGTAGCACGCTTGTAGCACGTTTCCGTCGATTTCCGTAAAAAACTTTTATTTTTTTACATATGGCTTTGCGGGAACATTTGAAGTAATGAGAGCGAAAGAGACTAAGAGGAAGCGATTTTATGACGAGGAAATTTCTTTTGAAGCTATGAAAGCATTGATGTACGTGTGTGTGTGTGTTTGATGGGGTGTGGGAGACAGACAGTATGTTGTGTAAGTGAAGTGCTTCTGTTAGTGTGTGTGAAGAGACAGAGAGAGTAATGTGTGAAAGAGAGACATAACTGAAATTTTTTGCTACTACAAACGAAACATTGCCCCATTGGCTCCTGAAAGTTATGAGGGAAAAAATCGGATTGTGTGAATTTTCCGAAAGTCCTCTCCTCCTCTCCGTTTCGTTTACGCAAATTTTGTTTTCCAGATTCGTTAACTTTTTTCTTCTTGTTCTGGTGGCCAGGTATTAAACTTGTAGTGTGATGGATGAAGAAGACAACAGAAAAAGAAGCAACGGGAGAAAGAAATACAAAAGGCCTTACCTCTTCGAAATCAGCGGTCTCTTTCACGAATTCTACACGTCTTAACGCTTTCCCGTCTATGTTGGAACTGTCCTGCTTGACAAACTCCTGCTGCGCATGCATTCTGCAGTCTTCCGCCCACTTCATCTATCACCAGTGCACCACTTAGCTCATCACATCCTATAACACCGACTGCCAACACCACAAAACTAGGTAGTAACCGATTCGCTGGCAGAAAAGTTAGCACGACGGGCGAAATGCTTAGCGGTATTTCGTCAGCGATACGTTGTGAGTTCAAATTCCGCCATGGTCGAGTTTGCCTTTCATCCTTTCGTGGTCGATAAATTAAGTACCAGTTACGCACTGGGGTCGATGTAATCGACTTAATCCCTTTGTCTGTCCTTGTTTGTCCATTCTGTGTTTAGCCCCTTGTGGGTAGTAAAGAAATATATATTTAAGTATGCTGTGCATGAGAAGATCTGGGAGGCCAAGTAAGACCATAAGCCATGACCTCAACATGGGATGTAGCCAATCCACTTATGCATACCTTTCCTTCTAGGGACACAAAACTCTGCTTGTGAAGACCTGTTGAGGCAAGTGAAAATCAAAATCGAAATTGATGAACATCAATGGAAATTGCAGCTGTGATACCAGTGCCGGTGGTATGTAAGAGAACCATCCGAACGTGGCCGTTGCCAGCGCCACCCCGTCTGGCCTCGGAAAAAGCACCCACTACACTCACGGAGTGGTTGGCATTAGGAAGGGCTTCTTAACTATACAGCAACAACTGTACTCTAGAAAATTTGACTGCTCCTGGGTGGGCTTGCACCATTTATTTTTTAGTCCGTTGCCAGCCCCGCCTGGCCCTCGTGCCGGTGGCACGTAAAAAGCACCATCCGACCGTGGCCGTTTGCCAGCCCCATCTGACACCTGTGCTGGTGGCACGTAAAAAGCACCCACTACACTCACGGAGTGGTTGGCGTTAGGAAGGGCATCCAGCCATAGAAAAACTGCCAGATCAGACTGGGCCTGATGCAGCCTTCTGGCTTTCCAGACCCCAGTTTGAACCGTCCAACCCATGCTAGCACGGAAAGCGGACGCATGATGATGATGATGATCATGATGATGATGATTTGTTTGCATCTTGCTTAATATTTTCAAATATTTTTTTAAATGGAAATGTTGGTTTGTAAATATTAAATGAAGCCCCATCACTGGAATTTCAGTAACAGCAACAAAAATAGAAAAGTAGATGGGAATTTCTTCACTGATTCTTGTTCTACTTATAGATAGAACATTCTAGAATAGACGGTATATATTCTCTTTGCTACCTTGAGAATATATATGTATATGGTACATTGGCTGTTAACTTTCCAAAAGTTTTGTAATGCCGCAATTATTGAAACAATGTAATTAGTTTATCAAGATCCAAGACATAATTACGAAGGGTGAACACGGGCGCTCAAAAATTTCGAATGTCTAAATTTAAAACAAAGAATATAAAAGCCAGATGCAATCAACACATACATAGTAATGGAATATTTACTGAGATACTTTATTAATATGAAACATACAAATATTGATTTCACTTTATTCAACCAGAAAATAACGTTTACAGGCAACAGTAGATATATTGTTAAAATAGTAAACTTGCAAAGAAAGGATACTTTAAAAAGTGTCAAATTTTTCTGTCAATGTATGGCATATACAAATTCATAATATTGATTTAGATTAATGTGGTATTATAATATATCATTGAATAGATATGACCTTGGTTCTACACAATTACAATTATAATGTCCTAAGTCATTTTACTAAAAAAACGATTCTAAATAAATTTGTTCAGTTACATTCTCCACATAATACAATGTAGTATTCCATAAGAGGGAAATCTTTGACAGGGCAATATCATCTCATGTTGTAGGATTTGTTACTTTACCAATGAAATGGATCATTTTAGTTTGGTTGTCAACAATTAAAAATGTGAATGGGTGATTGACATCAAAATCCATAGGCATACCAAAATAGCCTGACAAATCCATCGCGAACATTCCAGTTGCAGCTGCAGCTTCCGTCCCTTCTTCATTAACTTCAACAAATGCTTTATGAAACATTTCACTGGCATAAATATTCTTCTCACCACCAGTCATTCCAGATAAATCAGCTTTTTGAGGATCAAAAATATCAGAGAGTCCAAGCTTTATCAAAACTTCACCTAACTGAAAACTACTCTCTAAACGAAATTTTGGCATACGTAATTCTAGAAACAACCCTTCAAATCCTTTTCTGTCTATAATATCTTTGAGAAATTGAGCATTGATCTCCTTCTCTAAAGCAGCAAGACCATTGATTTCATTGGGAAGAATTACAAACATACTAAATGCTTTCCCTATATAACGTAACTCAACCACTTTATAGTTGTCACTTATTTTTGAATTAAAACCTTCAGATAGATACATAAAATCATGAGATACAGTCTTGTCAGAGCTTAAATAAAACTTTCTAGATGATGTTGCTCTTTCTGAGAATATTTCAGCCCACGTTCCTTTGAAGTATACAGCATTAATAAGAACTAGAACCGATTGAGGTGTCAAACTTCCACTTGGTAACAGATCAGTAATTTTGTTATTTGTGGTATTCTTAACCCAATCATTAATAGTTATTCTTGTCTTCTCAGCATTTGTTATAAAGTCTACATTTTCAATATCTGAAAAGAAATATTTTACCATGTTGTTCTTGTAGTCTTCTGAAATAGGGAATTTTTCATTGGCACACAAACGATTCACTAAATTGGATGTGACGCGTTTATCTGAGTTTTTCAAAAGTGAAAAATATTCTTTAAAAGCTAAAGCTACAGAATCTGGATTTGATGTTATCTTCAAAACATTTTCAAACTGTTTGGCAGAGTTTTGTCTTGCTCCCAAATAAACCATTGATAAAACAGTAGCAACACTGAATGGTGACATGAAGACATTTTCATTGATTCCTGTAGCCACAGCTTGATAAAGACTGTTTGTAAAATAATCAATTGAAGCAGCAAGGTTACTGATGTCTTGTTTCTTTGCTGAGTCCATATTGTATACGATAGTATCTGGAGAATATAGAATATGAAGAGAAAATATACAGAATAAATTCTTGCAAACATTTCAAAATATTTTATTAGACATTACTGTAATTAGAGACATCTATAAAAGCAAAGTCTGAAATCTCTTCTGATCAAACTCTAATTTTAACTTTTACATGAACATATTTTTAACATAACACAGAGTTAATGTGTTTTAAACAGTTTTTAAAATAATTAAAAATTTATATGATTAATTAATATAACCATTTTTTTCTCCAATATTTATCTGATATTTGGCACATATCTTAAAAGTTTCATTTATAAGATGATGTTGGAACTTAACCATGTTTGCATTTCAGAGACAAATTTGAATGGAGCAGGTTTAGTTTTCATTTTTTGCATATATGGTAAGATAAGGTATCAAGTACAATGATATACTCCACCTGCTGAGAGCCTGGTCAAATACTTGCAACAAAATGACATCCTCAAAAAAGGCCTTAATGTGCCTGGAGGTGATGTTGAACTAATTAGTGTAATACCAAGCTAGACCGGATCCTGTAAACCTAGACTCAATGGTTAATATTTAGTTTGTAGAATGACCTGTGGGATGACGTCAGCAGCTGGGTGCGTTGACCGGAAGCTGGGGCAACCGGAAAGGGCTGCTGTCAGGCGTGCGCAGGCAGCAGTCAATTGGGCCTTTCCAACGTGGGTCGTCCAAATGACAAGACGTGTGAGGATGGTGGCGAAGGGTCTGGGTGAGCAGCTGCTATCTTTAGTGTTCGGGTTGGAGCTGTGTCGAAGGATTAGCTACCACAGAAGGGTCTCCATCACGAGGAAGAGAAGGTAGGTGCCTTTATATTCAAATCGTGCACACACCACATGACCGTGTGAAGGAGAGGTGACGAGAATGTCTCCTTTAGTACGCCGCACGGTCGATTACAATAAATAGGAAAAAGGATGAATGAGTATGAATGCCAGCAGGAAAAGAGAGACACAACCAGTAGAATGTTTAAGAGAAAGATTTTATTGATAGGTTAACATGTGTGTCTGTGTGTGTGTGTCATGTATATATAATAATAGACAGGCCGTCATGTATACATAATGTGTGTGCAGAAACGTGGATGTATGCGTGTGCGATAAGTACAGAGCATTGAAAGAGTCTATAATAGGACGTTAGAAGAATGCAATGCAGAGCCAGTTGAGGCACATGTCATGCGTGAAGCTGTGGCTACTATGCAGAGCCGGTTACTTGGTACAGAAGGTTCTCGCAGGTTGTATCTGCTGTTAACCATGGTGAAATAATTCATGAACAGTGTTGAGTAGAGGCCATTGATTGGTTAAAATCTGAAAAATTAAACTACGTTAAACTTACAAATTACAATTTTCTCAAGAGAGCCAGAAATTGTGTTGAAAACTGCCGTTCAAAAGAAATAGATCCTCCTTTTCTAATTGAAACCATTTTTCTGCAAGGCCTTCCACATGACCATATCACGCCATCCGACAAATTTTTTTTGGCTACATCCTTCAAGGAACATTTCTAGAGAATAGTAAGTTAAAGTGCGAGCAGATTATTGATATTTTATATTATTGGGCAAAAGAAGATTTAGCAAAGGGAATAGCCCAGGAATGCCGTATAGATTGGAGAAATTTTTGCTGTGATATATGTGCAGAATATTATGTTGCACAAAACATTAAGCTCGGAGGGCCAAACTGAATTGTAGAGATAGATGAAAGAGCGTTTGTTAGAAGAAAATATAATGTTGGCCATCAGGTTAAAACGCAGTGGGTTTTTGGTGCTTTGGAAAGGGATACTAGAAGATGGTATTTGGTGGCAGTGGAAGATCGGACTGCGGACACTCTTTTAGAAATTATACAAGAGCGTATATAGCCTGGTACAACTGTAATTTCTAACCTCTGGCGTTCGTATAATACGCTCAATCAGCTAGGATATAGGCATTTGACTGTGAATCATCATCATCATCATCATCATCGTTTAACGTCCGTTCTCCATGCTAGCATGGGTTGGACGGTTCGACCGGGGTTCTGGGAAGCCAGAAGGCTGCACCAGGCTCCAGTCTAATCTGGCAATGTTTCTACAGCTGGATGCCCTTCCTAACGCCAACCACTCCGTGAGTGTAGTGGGTGCTTTTTACGTGCCACCTGCACAGGTGCCAGGCGAGGCTGGCAACGGCCACGGTCAGATTGGTGTATTTTATGTGCCACCGGCAATAAATTTTGTTGATCCGGTAACATTTGCCACAACCAACCACATAGAATGTTTATGGAAGCATGTAAAGAATCGTAACAAAAGAGAAAATGGAACAGCCCGAAATTTACTTCAATCCCATCTCATTGAATTCATGTGGCATTATGAATTTAAGGACGAAATCTTTGGAAAGTTATTGGAACAAATTCAACATCTATACCCATGCATTTGAAACGTTACAGAATAGAAGTATCTACAAAGCATTTGTTTTATATTTCATTAAATTCTCTCAGTTGAAAATTATATTTTTATATTCTAAATAATTTGCAATTTCAGAAAATATATTAACTTTGCATTTTTTAATTTGATAAGTTCTACGGAAACAAACAAGTGACGTCAGATTGAAGTCACACTTTCTTTTACTTTCCTCCTGACAGCTAATTCCGTAGTGGTGCCTGTAACAGGATGTAGCGCAACTACGTGCTCTTTTGTTTTCTTACACACACGCCGCCTTACACACAAGCATTTGTTTTATATTTCATTAAATTCTCTCAGTTGAAAATTATATTTTTATATTCTAAATAATTTGCAATTTCAGAAAATATATTAACTTTGCATTTTTTAATTTGATAAGTTCTACGGAAACAAACAAGTGACGTCAGATTGAAGTCACACTTTCTTTTACTTTCCTCCTGACAGCTAATTCCGTAGTGGTGCCTGTAACAGGATGTAGCGCAACTACGTGCTCTTTTGTTTTCTTACACACACGCCGCCTCAATTCAGGTGGGGTAAACATTTAAATTAACATTTTTTTGTTGATGCTCACATCCCACCAATGGAGCACACGTGTGGCCCACTGGTATAATCATTAAAGGGGATGAGGAGTAAAAAAAAAAAAATCATAAATTTTCCAAACCATTTTTTCATAACAAGATGTTTCCCATCATTTCGAAGGTTGTGGTGAAAAACAATCGGGAAAACCCAGTCAAAAGGGAGAAATTCAAACTTATGTGGTCTTCTTGATCGGAAACTCCTCTCCCTGCTCCTTAAAAAATTTTTCCACGAGAAATTTCTTTATAATCTTAATCTATGCTGTTTGAAAGGTATTTATATAAAATTTGATTAAAAGATATCCCTTTTCGGCAATGTGTCGTTTGTAGTAGCACGCTTGTAGCACGTTTCCGTCGATTTCTGTAAAAAACTTTTATTTTTTTTACATATGGCTTTGCGGGAACATTTGAAGTAATGAGAGCGAAAGAGACTAAGAGGAAGCGATTTTATGACGAGGAAATTTCTTTTGAAGCTATGAAAGCATTGATGTACGTGTGTGTGTGTGTTTGATGGGGTGTGGGAGACAGACAGTATGTTGTGTAAGTGAAGTGCTTCTGTTAGTGTGTGTGAAGAGACAGAGAGAGTAATGTGTGAAAGAGAGAGATAACTGAAATTTTTTACTCGATTTATGGCTGCATGTATGTGTGTGTGTGTATGTATCTATGTATGTGTGTGTGTATGTATGTGTGTGTGTATGTATGGCCGATTCAGTAATTTTTTACTCGGTGTATGTGTATATGTATGTCTGCATGTATGTATGTGTGTGTATGTATCTATGTATGTGTGTGTGTGTGTAAGTATGTGTAAAAAATTACACTGAATCGGCCATACATACATACATACATACATATATACATACATCGAGTAAAAAATTTCAGTTATCTCTCTCTTTCACACATTACTCTCTCTCTGTCTCTTCACACACACTAACAGAAGCACTTCACTTACACAACATACTGTCTGTCTCCCACACCGCATCAAACACACACACACGTGTACATCAATGCTTTCATAGCTTCAAAAGAAATTTCCTCGTCATAAAATCGCTTCCTCTTCGTCTCTTTCGTTCTCATTACTTCAAATGTTTTTTTACGGAAATCGACGGAGGAAATCGACGGAAACGTGCTACAAGCGTGCTACTACAAACGAAACATTGCCCCATTGGCTCCTGAAAGTTATGAGGGAAAAAATCGGATTGTGTGAATTTTCCGAAAGTCCTCTCCTCCTCTCCGTTTCGTTTACGCAAATTTTGTTTTCCAGATTCGTTAACTTTTTTCTTCTTGTTCTGGTGGCCGGGTATTAAACTTGTAGTGTGATGGATGAAGAAGACAACAGAAAAAGAAGCAACGGGAGAAAGAAATACAAAAGGCCTTACCTCTTCGAAATCAGCGGTCTCTTTCACGAATTCTACACGTCTTATCGCTTTCCCGTCTATGTTGGAACTGTCCTGCTTGACAAACTCCTGCTGCGCATGCATTCTGCAGTCTTCCGCCCACTTCATCTATCACCAGTGCACCACTTAGCTCATCACATCCTATAACACCGACTGCCAACACCACAAAACTAGGGAGTAACCGATTCGCTGGCAGAAAAGTTAGCACGACGGGCGAAATGCTTAGCGGTATTTCGTCAGCGATACGTTCTGGGTTCAAATTCCGCCAAGGTCGACTTTGCCTTTTATCCTTTCGGGGTCGATAAATTAAGTACCAGTTACGCACTGGTGTCGATGTAATGGACTGAATACCTATGTCTGTCCTTGTTTGTCCCCTCTGTGTTTAGCCCCTTGTGGGTAATAAAGAAATAGCTATCCCAGACACTCCTATTAGATTGATACAGAAATTAACCGTTTTCTTATTTTTCAAGGTAGGATATGATTTTAGGAAGATTTGGCTGGTCTATTGACCACGTAGGGGTTTTCTCTTTGACTCATATCTAGATTTTGATGTCAGCCAAGTTTTTTAAAGAATGAAAGTTTTCGAAAATGAACACGCTAATAATAAATAATTTCCATTATTTTATTTCATACAAAAACATTCGGTTAATGTGAATAACTTGTCTTATTTTATCTAAAAAGACGAAGTGAAAAAAAAAAAAGAATTTAATCTGCTACATGGTGAAGTTTTGCCGTGATTTGACTTTCAAATAATGCATGACAAAACTATGGAATGTCGTCGATAATGAAGAGACTTTGCGAGGAAAGTTCGAGCGACGTGGCAATGAATGTGAAGTAATTAGTATGTCGAGTTTCGTTCCTTGCTGATAGAGTTAAAATGGGAGAAACATTTTTGTTTTAAAATTTCTATAGCGCAAAATAGAAGTTAACTGCAGCATAAAGTAGAAAAGAAGTTCTGCCGACGACCACGTAGACTGCAGTTGACTCCAGAATGTGTACGGTAGACTAATTAACGATCTCGGCGTATAATGTGTGATGAACCAGAAATAATAATCTCTCTCTATATAAAACTGAGAACGTGTGTCTGTCTGTGTTTCCCTAAAAGTTGAGAACTACATAACCAATTTCATTCAAATTTTACACATGCCTTACTTAGGGTCCATGTTTTTTTAATGGGCAAAAAAAATGTTCAACTTCTTGCCTTGGGCGAGCCCATAGCAATATCATATGTTCTCCACTATGATTCCCTAAAACTTGAGAACTACATAACCAATTTCATTCAAATTTTACACATGCCTTAATCAGGGTCCATGTTTTTTTAATGGGCAAAAAAATGTTCAACTTCTTGCCTCGGGCGAGCCCATAGCAATATCATATCTTCTCCACTATGATTCCCTAAAACTTGAAAAGTACATAACCAATTTCATTCAAATTATACACATGCCTTACTTAGGGTCCATGTAGTTTCATGGGCAAAAAAATGTTCAACTTCTTGCCTAGAGCGAGCCCATAGCAATATCATATCTTCTCCACTATTTCAGTGTTACGTGTTAAAAGTGAAACAAAAACATTTCTCTATTTTATGTCAGATACTTTCACTTTAACAATAAAAGTTAGAGATAATAATAACAATTGAATTATATGCAGTAAGTAATAATTACAATCAAACTAAAGTATAATATAATCGTAACATAACAAAAGTAAAAATAGCAGTTGGTATAAAACTGCATCAATGACTTGAACTTGAATAAGTGATTTCACATGAATGGGAATAACTCAAAAATAAAATTAGTGTGCAGTATTGGAATAGCCCAGATGGAGCTGTGCACATACCATTTACCACGGCTTTTACATTAGATTATTTGCTAATTAGCTAGCATTAAGTTTGGCTGCATGTAATGTCTGTTTTCTCGAACAGCCACTACTACTGAGTACTGCTGTTGGTTTATTTTTTTATACATAAAAGACCATAGCTTCAACTGCGTACTGCTTTTTGATTCACCGTAAGGATTGTTGTTATTATTATTATTATTGTTTATTGTTATCACGTTTGTTGGTTCCTAGTAAGGGAAACGTTGTTGTGTTACATTTGTTAAATAATTGTAAACTGTAACCCTCCTTCTTTGGGAAAAGGGGCTTTGGTTATTGTTTAAAAATTGAATTGTGTCCCTGTTTGGGGAAATTGACAATATTTTCACTGTTTATACGGAAGCATTTTTGTTAGAATGCCTTCGATAGAAGAAAGTCCAAAAATGAATTTCGCTGCAGCCGTCGGCGGGCGCGACCTCATTAAAATTAAAATGGAAGAAATACAAACCTATTTCGGATTGATCACAGACAAAGATGGTGAATCTAGGATAACACCACCAAACGAAATAAAAAATTAAATTAAAGAAAAGACTATTGTCTATAAAGTATACAATGTAGAGAAAAAAAAGATTTGAACACCTGGAGGAAAGCACCATCGTAAAGTGTCTTGGTGCGACTATGAAAGATATCTAACCAGAGGCAGTAAATTCACAACAATAGAAGCAAGGTTCGAGTCAACGGAGCATGCAAGGGAGTACTTGACTCGAACCTTGCAAAGTGGAAATATTTTATTTTTACCTTTATATCTGGGACGTAGGACGTCCCAGATGAAAATTAAAAATGTCCCCCCAGAAGTAGAGGTAGGCTGGATTGTAGCCACACTGCTATACAAGAGGGAGGACAAGATACAATTGATCGAAATTGCAAGAGACAAGCCTACAATTCCAGTCTGTTATATATTTTGAATGTTGTTATCACTAGCGATATCAAGATATAACTTTGTATTTTGTATTTTATGTGTAGATGTATATATATAGATGTACATGTAATATGTACACATATATACACATATATACATGCACTAGCACTATGACCCGGCAATAATGGGTCATAATGCTAGTAATAAATAAAGATATTTTTTTCAACTAGCAAGGAAAATCATTAACTAATACTCGCCCGAACTTCTTTTATAATATGGAGCAATATATGCATGAAATAAGTAAATAATTAATGAACACATGTAAATAATTAATTAAGAAAATAATTAAGTAAATAATTAATGAACACAAGTGTGATCGTTGCCAGAGCAGCAAACTGCCTTCCGTTCCGGCGGCACGTAAAAAGCACCCTTTGAGTGTGATTGTTGCCAGCGTTGCCCTACTGGCACATGAAAAAACATTCAAGCAAGGTCGTTACCAGTGCTGCTGGACTGGCACCTGTGTAGGTGGCACGTAAAAAACACTATTTGAGCATGGCCGTTGCCAGTACCACTTGACTGGCCCCTGTGCCAGTGGCATGTAAGAGTACCCACTACACTCTCGGAGTGGTTGGCATTAGGAAGGGCATCCAGCTGTAGAAACTTTGGCAGATCAGATTGGAGCCTCGTGCAGCCATCTGGTTCACCAGACCTCAGTCAAATTGTCCAATCCATGCTAGCATGGAAAGTGGACGTTAAACGATGATGATGATGATTCTTGTTCCACTTATAGACAGAACACTCCAGAATATATATTAATCATTCTCTCTGTTATTTTGAGAATGCCAACTTTGCTACATTACTAATTCGGCAATTAAGGCAGTGAGCTAGCAGAATCATTAACGTGCCAGGGGAAATGTTTGGTATTTCGCCTGTCACTACATTCTGAGTTCTAATTCCACCGAGGTCGACTTTGCATTTCATTCTGTTGGGGGTCAATAAAATAAATACCGGTGGTACACTGGGGTCAGTGTAATCGACTTGATACCGACTCCTCAAGCTGCACTTGTGGCAAAAATTTGAAATAATTATTAATTAGACAGTGCATTAATTAGACATATGCATGGTATTTATATGTATATAGTGTGTTGGCTGTTAACTTTTCAAAAGTTTTGTAACATCAAAATTACAGAATCAATGGAATTCTTCAATCAAGATCCAAGACTAAAATCCCTGAGGTTAATATGAGGGCTCAAGAATTTCAAATGTCTATATTTAAAAGAAAAAAGCCAGATGCAATTAACACATACATAGGCACAGGAGTGGCTGTGTGGTAAGTAGCTTGCTAACCAGCCACATGGTTCCGGGTTCAGTCCCACTGCTGGCATCTTGGGCAAGTGTCTTCTGCTATAGCCCCGGGCCGACCAATACCTTGTGAGTGGATTTGGTAGACGGAAACTGAAAGAAGCCTGTCGTATATATGTATATATATGTATATGTATGTATGTGTGTGTGTGTGTGTTTGTGTGTCTGTGTGTTTGTCCCCCTAGCATGGTGTGTTTACGTCCCCGTCACTTAGCGGTTCGGTAAAAGAGACCGATAGAATAAGTACTGGGCTTACAAAGAATAAGTGCCGGGGTTCGATTTGCTCGACTAAAGGCGGTGCTCCAGCATGGCCGCAGTCAAATGACTGAAACAAGTAAAAGAGTAAAAGAGAGAAAAAAGAGAATAATGATTAAATATTTACTGAGATGCTTTATTAATATAAACAGAAATAAAACTTACAAGCATTGATTTCACTTTATTCAATAAGTAAATAACGTTTACAGGCAACAATAAGTTTATTGTTAAAATAATAAAAGATACGTTCAAGAGTGTAATATTTTTCCGTAAATGTACAACACATACAAATTGATAATGTTGATTAAAATTAAAACTTATTTACGTTATTTACAATTGACAAGAATTTGTCCTCATCTTGTTTGTTGTTAACACATTTCAGCTGATATTCTATCTAGCATTCATCAGGTGTCTTGGGGAAATTTCGAACCTGGGTTCTCATTCCTAAGGTATTTTTCGATGTTGCTGTTGTTGTTATCATCATCATCATCATCATCATCATCATTATTCAGGCCACTGCCTGGAATTGAACGTGGGCATATGGCGTAGTCGTTAAGAGCACAGGCTACTAATCCCAAGATTCCAAGTTCGATTCCAGGCAGTGACCTAAATAATGATAATAATAATAGTAATAATAATAATAATAATCATAATAATAATAATAATAATAATAATAATAATAATAATGCAGTACCAGGCAGTGGCTCTCATGGCTTCTCATCTTAACTGATTGGAAGTGTTATCATGTACATTGTTTTGTCTTGGTATGAAAGATTGGCTTACAAAAATATTCTGCTCAATACCACAGATTTGCTTGTCAGTTGTTTGACCTCAACCAGTTGATCATGTCCCTTAGTGGCTGATGATATGTGCATCTCTGATTACGAGCAGAAGTAGTGGGGGAGCATCATAGCCATGTGTTGAGAGGGACTCTTCAGGGTTTGAATAATTCACCTCTGGAAACATGGGTGTTTCGTTCAACATCCTTAAACAACCCTTATTCAGGGACCTTTTGAGCTGGATGGGCTACTCGACCAGAAGAAAATTCTAAGTGGGCCCCACCTGCAAGGTCATGTGCTGTTGATCTTGATATGAGATCACCATGTCGCACACATATTGTTGTGATGCATGTGCCTAGTGTACCCTTATCAGACGGGTAGTCATGATGGGTATACTGGGCTTCGTATATTCTACACTAGTATCACTTTAATGGCATGCACTACTCTCTCACTCAATAATAATAATAATAATAATAATAATAATAATAATAACAACAAAATCGCAAAATACCTTAGGAATGAGAGCCCAGGTTCGAAATTTCCCCAAGACACCTGATGAAGGCTGGAGGGTATATCAGCTGAATCATTGTGTTAATAACAAACAAGATGAGGACAAATATCCATCAATTGTAAATAATGTATTTAATTCCTCATCTCTTAAATATAGAACTAAATTAAAACTATTCTTATAATCTTTCATTGCATAGATATGTCCATGGTTCTGCACAATTACAACTATAATGGTTTAAGTCATTCTACTCAAAAATATTGTAAATGGATTTGCTGAGTTACGTTGTCTACATAATACAATCTAGTATCCCATAAGAGAAAAATCTTTGACAAGACAATATCATCTATATCGTGGGGTTTGTTACTTTACCAATGAAATGGATCATTTTAGTTCGGTCATCAACAACTAAAAACGTGAATGGGTGATTGACATCAAATTGCATCCCAATTCTCGACATATAATTTGAGACCACCATTCCACTTGCAGCAGCAGCTTCCGTTCCTTCGTATATAGTCGTATCTGGAGAATATAGAATATGAAGAGAAAATATACAAAATAAATTTGTATAAACATTTGAGGCTACTGACCAGATCTCTAGATGGTGCAAAGTTCCCTTTCATCCCAAGGTAACATGGTGGTGGAACAATGTAGTTGACAGGGTCATTAGGGAAAAGAAACAGGCATGGAAAGACTGGAAGAACAGTGGTAGCAGGGAATTGTATCAGATCGCCAGAAGGGAAACTAGGAGACAGGTTTACTTAGTCAGAGGGGAAGCAGATAAGAAAAAAATTTGTCAATGTTCTGTGTCGTGAGGACCAAAGACTTAAAGTGTTTTGTGTTGCAAGACAGTGTGTGAGAGAGAATCATGATGTTATAGGAGAGACATACACACACACAAATACATGCATGCATGTACACGTACACACACACACATACACACTCATGCATGCATATTTTTATTATGAGTTACTCTCTCTTTTACTCTTTTACTTGTTTCAGTCATTTGACTGCGGCCATGCTGGAGCACCGCCTTTAGTCGAGCAAATCGACCCCGGGAATTATTCTTTGTATGCCCAGTACTTATTCTATCAGTCTCTTTTTGCCGAACCGCTAAGTGACGGGGACGTAAACACACCAGCATCGGTTGTCAAGCAATGCTAGGTGGACAAACACAGACACACAAACATATACACACACATACATATATACGACAGGCTTCTTTCAGTTTCCGTCTACCAAATCCACCCACAAGGCATTGGTCGGCCCGGGGCTATAGCAGAAGACACTTGCCCAACCCGGAACCATGTGCTTGGTTAGCAAGCTACTTACCACACAGCCACTCTGCGCCTATATAAATATTTCTGTATAAATATTTCAAAATGTTGAGTTAGTATGAAGGACATTGAGTAATTCTGCTTCAAAAAAATTAGATGAAAAACAAAACAAGAATAAAATAACTTGTTGGATTTATGAATGTTAAAAATCTCCAAACAATTATCAGATAATAGATGAACTGAGAACAATGGAATATTAGGCGTAGGAGTGGCTGTGTGGTAAGTAGCTTGTTAACCAACCACATGGTTCCAGGTTCATCCCACTGTGTGGCATCTTGGGCAAATGTCTTCTGCTATAGCCCCGGGCCGACCAATGCTGTGTGAGTGGATTTGGTAGACGGAAACTGAAAGAAGCCTGTCGTATATATATATGTATGTGTGTGTTTGTGTGTCTGTGTTTGTCCCCCTAGCATTGCTTGACAACCGATGCTGGTGTGTAAAAGTTTTGTAATGCCACAATTATTGAAACAATGTAATTATTTTATCAAGATCCAAGACATAATTACGAAGGGTGAACACGGGGGCTTAAAAATTTCGAATGTCTAAATTTAAAACAAAGAATATAAAAGCCAGATGCAATCAACACATACAAAATAATGGAATATTTACTGAGATACTTTATTAATATGAAGCATACAAATATTGATTTCACTTCATTCAACCAGAAAATAACGTTTACAGGCAACAGTAGATATATTGTTAAAATAGTAAACTTGCAAAGAAAGGATACTTTAAAAAGTGTCAAAATTTTCTGTCAATGTATGGCATATACAAATTCATAATATTGATTTAGATTAATGTGGTATTATAATATATCATTGAATAGATATGACCTTGGTTCTACACAATTACAATTATGATGTCCTAAGTCATTTTACTAAAAAAACCATTCTAAATAAATTTGTTCAGTTACATTCTCCACATAATACAATGTAGTATTCCCTAAGAGGGAAATCTTTGACAGGGCAATATCATCTCATGTTGTAGGATCTGTTACTTTACCAATGAAATGGATCATTTTAGTTCGGTCATCAACAACTAAAAACGTGAATGGGTGATTGACATCAAATTGCATCCCAATTCTCGACATATAATTTGAGACCACCATTCCACTTGCAGCAGCAGCTTCCGTTCCTTCTTCATTAACATCAACAAATGCTTTATGAAACATTTCACTGGCATAAATATTCTTCTCACCACCAGTCATCCCAGATAAATCAGCTTTTAGAGGATCAAAAATATCAGGGAGTCCAAGCTTTTTCAAAACATCACCCAACTTAAAACTACTCTCTAATGAAATTTTGGCATATTTAATTCTAGAAGCATCATTTTAAATCCTTTTCTGTCAACAATGTCTTTGAGAAATTGAGCATTAATCTCCTTCTCTAAAGCAGCAAGGCCATTGATTTCATTGGGAAGAATTACAAACATACTAAATGCTTTTCCTATATAAGGTAACTCAACCACTTTATAGTTGTCGCTTATTTTGGTATTAAAATCTTCAGATATATACATAAAATCATGAGATACAGTCTTGTCAGAGCTTAAATAAAACTTTCTAGATGAAGTTGCTTCTTCTGAGAATATTTCAGCCCACGTTCCTTTGAAGTATACAGCATTAATAAGAACTAGAACCGATTGAGGTGTCAAACTTCCACTTGGTAACAGATCAGTAATTTTGTTATTTGTGTTATTCTTAACCCAATCATTAATAGTTATTCTTGTCTTCTCAGCATTTGTCATAAAGTCTACATTTTCAATATCTGAAAAGAAATATTTTACCATGTTTTTCTTGTAGTCTTCTGAAATAGGGAATTTTTCATTGGCACACAAACGATTCACTAAATTGGATGTGACAAGTTTATCTGAGTTTTTCAAAAGTGAAAAATATTCTTTAAAAGCTAAAGCTACAGAATCTGGATTTGATGTTATCTTCAAAACATTTTCAAACTGTTTGGAAGAGTTTTGTCTTGCTCCCAAATAAACCATTGATAAAACAGTAGCAACACTGAATGGTGACATGAAGACATTTTCATTGATTCCTGTAGCCACAGCTTGATAAAGACTGTTTGTAAAATAATCAATTGAAGCAGCAAGGTTACTGATGTCTTGTTTCTTTGCTGAGTCCATATTGTATACGATAGTATCTGGAGAATATAGAATATGAAGAGAAAATATACAGAATAAATTCTTGCAAACATTTCAAAATATTTTATTAGACATTACTGTAATTAGAGACATCTATAAAAGCAAAGTCTGAAATCTCTTCTGATCAAACTCTAATTTTAACTTTTACATGAACATATTTCTTAACATAACACAGAGTTAATGTGTTTTAAACAGTTTTTAAAATAATTAAAAATTTATATGATTAATTAATATAACCATTTTTTTCTCCAATATTTATCTGATATTTGGCACATATCTTAAAAGTTTCATTTATAAGATGATGTTGGAACTTAACCATGTTTGCATTTCAAAGACAAATTTGAATGGAGCAGGTTTAGTTTTCATTTTTTGCATATATGGTAAGATAAGGTATCAAGTACAATGATATACTCCACCTGCTGAGAGCCTGGTCAAATACTTGCAACAAAATGACATCCTCAAAAAAGGCCTTAATGTGCCTGGAGGTGATGTTGAACTAATTAGTGTAATACCAAGCTAGACCGGATCCTGTAAACCTAGACTCAATGGTTAATATTTAGTTTGTAGAATGACCTGTGGGATGACGTCAGCAGCTGGGTGCGTTGACCGGAAGCTGGGGCAACCGGAAGGGGCTGCTGTCAGGCGTGCGCAGGCAGCAGTCAATTGGGCCTTTCCAACGTGGGTCGTCCAAATGACAAGACGTGTGAGGATGGTGGCGAAGGGTCTGGGTGAGCAGCTGCTATCTTTAGTGTTCGGGTTGGAGCTGTGTCGAAGGATTAGCTACCACAGAAGGGTCTCCATCACGAGGAAGAGAAGGTAGGTGCCTTTATATTCAAATCGTGCACACACCACATGACCGTGTGAAGGAGAGGTGACGAGAATGTCTCCTTTAGTACGCCGCACGGTCGATTACAATAAATAGGAAAAAGGATGAATGAGTATGAATGCCAGCAGGAAAAGAGAGACACAACCAGTAGAATGTTTAAGAGAAAGATTTTATTGATAGGTTAACATGTGTGTCTGTGTGTGTGTCATGTATATATAATAATAGACAGGCCGTCATGTATACATAATGTGTGTGCAGAAACGTGGATGTATGCGTGTGCGATAAGTACAGAGCATTAAAAGAGTCTATAATAGGACGTTAGAAGAATGCAATGCAGAGCCAGTTGAGGCACATGTCATGCGTGAAGCTGTGGCTACTATGCAGAGCCGGTTACTTGGTACAGAAGGTTCTCGCAGGTTGTATTTGCTGTCAACCATGGTGAAATAATTCATGAACAGTGTTGAGTAGAGGCCATTGATTGGTTAAAATCTGAAAAATTAAACTACGTTAAACTTACAAATTACAATTTTCTCAAGAGAGCCAGAAATTGTGTTGAAAACTGCCGTTCAAAAGGAATAGATCCTCCTTTTCTAATTGAAACCATTTTTCTGCAAGGCCTTCCACATGACCATATCACGCCATCCGACAAATTTTTTTTGGCTACATCCTTCAAGGAACATTTCTACATTTTCAATATCTGAAAAGAAATATTTTACCATGTTGTTCTTGTAGTCTTCTGAAATAGGGAATTTTTCACTGGCATACAAACGATTCACTGAATTGAATGTGACGAGTTTATCTGAGTTTTTCAAAAGTGAAAAATATTCTTTAAAAGCCAAAGCTACAGAATCTGGATTTGATGTTATCTTCAAAACATTTTCAAACTGTTTGGCAGAGTTTTGTCTTGCTCCCAAATAAACCATTGATAAAACAGTAGCAACACTGAATGGTGACATGAAGACATTTTCATTGGTTCCTGTAGCCACAGCTTGATAAAGACTGTTTGTAAAATAATCAATTGAAGCAGCAAGGTTACCGATGTCTTGTTTCTCTGCTGAGTCCATATCGTATACGATAGTGTCTAGAGAATATAGAATATGAAAAGAAAATATACAAAATAAATTCTGGCAAACATTTCAGTATATTGTAGAAGACATCTATGAAAGCAATGTCTGAAATCTCTTCTGTTCAAACTTTAAATTTAACTTTTACATGAACATATTTTGTACGGTAACACTCAATATGATTTAAATAGATTTTAAAATAATTAAAAATTTATAAGATTTAATAATATAACCATTTCTTTCTTCCATTCTTTATGTGGCTTTTGGCACATACCTTAAAATGATGTTGAAATGTTTTAGCTTAAATACGGTGATTATTTACAAAATAGATTTGAACATTATGTATCACATTTAGAATACAGTTAGGAAACAATAAAATTTGGGTTTTTGCATAAATCATTTCAGACCATTTTCATACAGAATTCTTAGATCACATTAGTGTGTTTTACACTCTCTTGAAATATTGAACAGGAACTGTTTTTCAGGAAATTCTTTTGCATTTCATCTCTTCATATTGTATATTCTTTAGATGCCACGGAAATAATATGGACTAAGCAAAGAAACAAGACTTCGGTAACCTCGCTGCTTCAGTTGATTATTGTACAAAGAGTCTTTTTCAAGCTGTGTCTACAGGAACCGTTGAAAATGTTTTCATGTCACCATTCAATGTTGCTACCGTTTTATCAATGGTTTATTCTGGAGCAAGACAAAACTCTGCCAAACAATTGAAAATATTTTGAAAATAACTTTAAATACAGATCCTGTAATTTGAGGTTTTAAAGAATATTTTTCACTTTTGAAACACTCAGATGAACTTATTGCATTGAATTCAGTCAATTGTTTTAGTGCCAATGAAAAATTTCGTATTTCAGAAGACTAAAAGAACATTATTGCAAAAAATTTCTTTTCAGATATTGAAAATGTAGACTTCATGACAAATATTGGAAAAGGAAGAATTAATATTAATTACAATGTTGTAAGACAACAAGATGCTAGAATTGTTAGTATGCTGGGCAAAATACTTAGTAGCAATTTGTCCATCTTGACATTCTGGAGTTGACATTGTCATCCTTTAGGGTTTGACAAAATAAGTACCAATTGAGCACTTGTGTTGCTGTAATTGATTTACCCCTACAATTAAATTGCTGGCCTTGCACCAAAATTTGAAAGCAGTTTTAATGATTGTGCTGAAAATAACACAAATAACATAATTACCGATCTCCTAACAATTTGAAGTTGACACCTCAGTCGGTTCTAGTTCTTATTAATGCTGTGTACTTGAAAAGAATATGGCATAAAATATTCCTATAAAAAGCAACATCATCTAGAAAGACAATTTTAGCACAAAAATAAGCAACAGCTCTACAGTTGTTGAGTTACCTTATATAGGAAAAGCATTTAGTATGTTTGTAATTCTTCCCAATGAAATCAATGGCCTTAATGCTTTAGTGAAGGAGATTAATGCTCAATTTCTCAAAGATATTGTAGACAGAAAAGGGATTTGAAATGATGCTTCTAGAATTAAATATGCCAAAATTTCGTTTAGAGAGTAGTTTTAAGTTGGGTGATGTTTTGAAACCCTACAATCTGCTCAATCCAACTATAGGAAAACTGATCTTTCTTACTGTTTCCACCAATGGCACACCCTCTGAAATATTTTCAAATCACTCACTACTGAAATGCAAACCGAGGCAAATTCATATGTAACCTGACACCACGATGCCTGATTACTCATCACAGGCAAGTGTTGTCCTTGAAATACCACATCCTGCTAAATGCTGGCCAAGTGACACAACCATCTTGCCTGCTTCACCACATGCCATCATCATCATCATCCATCATTTTGAATCCGGGTTTTGTCCTCATTAACGACGGTGGCTGGATCTACTTCAATGCCATAGCAATTGCCCTCACACCATCTCACACATTTTTCGGCAATCCTCCCTTCTCAAGCCAACCATCCCAATCACCTCCTCCACTTGTTCCCTCCACCTGTTCCACAGTCTATTTCGCTTTTGCCGTCCATTTCCCTCAGACTCTAGCACCCTCTTCACAACTTGCCCCTCATCCCTCGTGTAGCATCTGTTACAAGAAGCAGTTGTTGCTGAAATATCATACACTTAAGAATGTCATTCACTTGGCACCAACATTATGTTTGTTTCCCATAAATGAATTGATGTCGCTATGAGAGCAATAACAACCAGATGACTCAAACTGATCATTGGAGATTTAAATACATCAGCCCTTAAGCCACTCCAGATTTATTTTAAACTAGCAGTATCGCCCGGCGTTGCTCGGGTTTGTAAGGGAAATAACTATATAAGCATTTTTAGAGATGTAAAGTATAATAGCCATCTCAATATGGCTAACCACAAAGGGAGGGTGTTACTGTAGCTTTTTATGTTCTGAAATTTAATAATACATTTTTAGAGAGTTACTTCCCTTATATATGCCAAAAATGCATTAAAAATGGGGAAAATTGATGGTAAATTATTTTTAAAATCGTAGACTCATCGTAGATGCGCGCTATTACCCAGAAGGGCTCGATATGAATCACGACTATAAGATACCCGGTTTTGGTTAAACTGTACTGCAAAATGTGGGAGTAGTTAGGAATCTAAATCGTAGGAGACAGACAGCACACAACCTCACTTTTATATATAAAGATTCTCTTAACTCTCTCCTTAAATATCGGATGATGTGAAAATGTTTGCAATTTCGAAAGTTTTAAATGATGTGCCATAGTCAAAGTTTTATTAAACTGAATATATTGGGTGATACTTTCTCTTGTTCACTCATTCTTATATATGTATACACACAAACGGGTGTATATATATAACGTATACATGTTTACTCTCCCAGACTCTAGGCTTATGTGTCTCATTTGCTCTTTTCCTCTACTGGGCATTCCATCCTGCCGCAGTTTTCATCAGATCAACTGATCCCACGGATTTGAGTCTGCTTCATAAGGTTTTAACTTATGCGGTATCCATTATCCATTTCCATATTACTTTATGTAGAAAGAAAAGGCTTTCTTCTTTTCTCTACAACAATATTTGTGCCATTTAAATTTCCCTCTCAGCAAAAAGTATTTTTGTGTTGAAAATATATTCTCAAATCATATTTTCTAATAATTTATTTAAGTTGTTAAGATGTATATTATGTCACTTTATCTATGAGGTCTGATCAAAAATTATCCGGCCTTGTGCTATAAAAAAAAAACTACAACACATATTAATTCAGCATTTAATCCTCTTTGAAGTAGTCCCATTCTGAAGCTACACAAATGACCCAACATTGTTTCCATTCATGGATGCTTTATGTACCATACACAGTATAAATACATCACAAAATTTCAATTTACTGCAGTATATATCTCCAGATAATATCCTTTAAGAACATGCTGCATATAAAAATACAATATATATTGAAGGCAGATGAAAATTGTTCTAGTTGCAAGTATGCTAGTTTCTAGCTGCAGCTGGTGAGTGTGTTAGATGTATTTCTGCCTCATCTAAGCAGCTGGTTGCCTATGAGTATATGCTATTGATAGCATCCAACAGGACCTGAATGCATCTAGTATCCTCACCAACCAACCAACCAACCACTGCTAGGACAATCTTCATATGCCTGATATAAATAGCATTTTCAAACACAGCATATCATTGTGAGGTTTTATCTCTGTATGAATACTGTATTGAATCAATGTAATTTTTTAATGAAGATCTAAGACTAAAATACCAGAGACTATCAAGAGGGCTGAAGAAGTTGAAATGTCTACATTTGTAACAAAGCTATTAAAAGCCAGTTGCAATTAACACATACATTAAAATGGAATATTTACTGAGATGCTTTATTAATATAAACAGAAATAAAAACATACAAGCATTGATTTCATTTTATTTAACCAGTAAATAATGTTTACAGGCAACAATAAGTATATTGTTAAAATAATAAACTTGCAAAGAAAGGATACTTTAAAAAGTGTCATATTTTTCTGTCAATATATGGCAAGTACAAATTGATAATATTGATTTAGATTAATGTGGTATTATAATATATCATTGAATAGATATGACCTTGGTTCTACACAGTTACAATTATAATGTCCTAAGTCATTTTACTAAAAACAATTCTAAATAAATTTGCTCAGTTACATTCTCCACATAATACAATGTAGTATTCCAAACTTTGACAGGGCAATATCATCTTATGTTGTAGGATTTGTTACTTTACCAATGAAATGGATCATTTTAGTTCGGTTGTCAACAATTAAAAATGTGAATGGGTGATTGACATCAAAATCCAAGGGATTTATAACAAGTCTTCCTTTACATGGCACTAAGCGGGCCTTAGTTGCAGCTGCAGCTTCCGTTCCTTCTTCATTAACTTCAACAAATGCTTTATGAAACATTTCATTGGCATAAATATTCTTCTCACCACCAGTCATTCCAGATAAATCAGCTTTTAGAGGATCAAAAATATCAGAGAGTCCAAGCTTTTTCAAAACTTCACCCAACTGAAAACTACTCTCTAAACGAAATTTTGGCATATGTAATACTAGAAGCATCATTTTAAATCCTTTTCTATCTATAATATCTTTGAGAAATTGAGCATTAATCTCCTTCTCTAAAGCAGCAAGACCATTGATTTCATTGGGAAGAATTACAAACATACTAAATGCTTTCCCTATATAAGGTAACTCAACCACTTTATAGTTGTCGCTTATTTTTGTATTAAAATCTTCAAATTTAAACATAAAATCATGAGATACAGTCTTGTCAGAGCTTAAATAAAACTTTCTAGATGATGTTGCTTTTTTTCCGAATGTTTCAGCCCACGTTCCTTTGAAGTATACAGCATTGATAAGAACTACAACCGATTGAGGTGTCAAACTTCCACTTGGTAACAGATCAGTAATTTTGTTATTTGTGTTATTCTTTACCCAGTCATTAATAGTAATTCTTGTCTTCTCAGCATTTGTTATGAAGTCTACATTTTCAATATCTGAAAAGAAATATTTTACCATGTTGTTCTTGTAGTCTTCAGAAATAGGGAATTTTTCATTGGCGCACAAACGATTCACTAAATTGGATGTGACAAGTTTATCTGAGTTTTTCAAAAGTGAAAAATATTCTTTAAAAGCCAAAGCTACAGAATCTGGATTAGAAGTTATCTTCAAAACATTTTCAAACTGTTTGGCAGAGTTTTGTCTTGCTCCCAAATAAACCATTGATAAAACAGTAGCAACACTGAATGGTGACATGAAGACATTTTCATTGGTTCCTGTAGCCACAGCTTGATAAAGACTGTTTGTAAAATAATCAATTGAAGCAGCAAGGTTACCGATGTCTTGTTTCTTTGCTGAGTCCATATTGTATTTGGTAGTGTCTGGAGAATATAGAATATGAAGAGAAAACATATGAAATAAATTCTTGCAAACATTTCAAAATATTTTATTAGACATTACTTCTGATCAAACTCTAATATTAACTTTTACAGGAACATATTTCTTAACATAACACAGAGTTGATGTGTTTTAAACACTTTTAAAAATAATTAAAAATTTATATATACCATTTTTTCTCCAATATTTATCTGATATTTGGCACATATCTTAAAAGTTTCATTTATAAGATGATGTTGGAACTTATCCATGTTTGCATTTCAGAGACAAATTTGAATGGAGCAGGTTTAGTTTTCATTTTTTGCATATATGGTAAGATAAGGTATCAAGTATAATGATATACTCCACCTGCTGAGAGCCTGGCCAAATATTTACAACAAAATGACATCTTCAAAAAAGGCCTCCATGTGCCTGGAGGTGATGTTGAACTAATTAGTGAGTAAAGGGAACTGGTTCTTTTTTACACTTTTGGGGTGCAACTTGGGTGCAACACAATTTCCTTTCTTTTTTGTTTCTAGAAAATACCAGTCGGTAACAAAACGCAACTTTAAAAATATATACGATTCTTTATTCTCTTCTTCACAAATGAAGTACGATGGTATACTGGTATCCCCCTAGTTCAACACAGCAAAGCTGAATTCTAACGTTTGTAAGATTCTTACAATTCAGCAGCAACAGAACAGGTCAAATCCTAAGCGTCTGGGACAGGAGAATAGGCTGATCACACGTTTAAAAATACATCCTTTCTCTTCTATCGCTGTGTCTCAAGTCAACGACGCTATTAAGGAACACGATAGAATTCCTTTCCCAGTCTCTAGCGCATGTGCATGAGGAAACTTTCTTATGCCTTTCCAGAAGGTTCCAACCCCGCACACGCATACTGAAGAAGGATGTACCGCACACACACCCTGAAGAAGGATGTACCGCACACGCACACTGAAGAAGGATGTACCGCACACGCACACTGAAGAATGACGTTGCGTGTGCGCACATTGGAATATGACGTCAGTACAAGTGTACTACCAAGCTAGACCGGATCCTGTAAACATAAACTCAATGGTCAATATTTAGTTTGTAGAATGACCGTGTGAAGGAGAGGTGACGAGAATGGCTCCTTTAGTACGCCGCACGGTCAATTACAATAAATAGGAAAAAGGATGAATGAGTATGAATGCCAGCAGGAAAAGAGAGACACAACCAGTCGAATGTTGAAGAGAAAGATTTTATTGATAGGTTAACATGTGTGTCTGTGTGTGTGTCATGTATACATAATAATAGACAGGCCGTCATGTATACATAATGTGTGTGCAGAAACGTGGATGTATGCGTGTGCGATAAGTACAGAGCATTGAAAGAGTCTATAATAGGACGTTAGAAGAATGCAATGCAGAGCCAGTTGAGGCACGTGTCATGCGTGAAGCTGTGGCTACTATGCAGAGCCGGTAACTTGGTACAGAAGGTTCTCGCAGGTTGTATCTGCTGTTAACCATGGTGAAATAATTCATGAACAGTGTTGAGTAGAGGCCATTGATTGGTTAAAATCTGAAAAATTAAACTACGTTAAACTTACAAATGACAATTTTCTCAAGAAAGCCAAGAGAAAAAATGTTTTATTTTGACACATTCTACCAGTATACGAAGTTTAAAAGTGTTTAGTTAACTAGAAATTGTGTTGAAAACTGCCGTTCAAAAGGAAAAGATCCTCCTTTTCTAATTGAAACCATTTTTCTGCAAGGCCTTCCACATGACCATATCATGCCATCCGACAAATTTTTTTTGGCTACATCCTTCAAGGAACATTTCTAGAGAATAGTAAGTTGAAGTGTGAGCAGATTATTGATATTTTATATTATTGGGCAAAAGAAGATTTAGCAAAGGGAATAGCCCAGGAATGCTGTATATACTGGAGAAATTTTTGCTGTGATATATGTGCAGAATATTATGTTGCACAAAACATTAAGCTCGGAGGGCCAAACCGAATTGTAGAGATAGATGAAAGCGCGTTTGTTAGAAGAAAATATAATGTTGGCCATCAGGTTAAAATGCAGTGGGTTTTTGGTGCTTTGGAAAGGGATACTAGAAGATGGTTTTTGGTGGCAGTGGATGATCAGACTGCGGACACTCTTTTAGAAATTATACAAGAGCGTATATAGCCTGGTACAACTGTAATTTCTGACCTCTGGCGTTCGTATAATACGCTCAATCACCTAGGATATAGGCATTTGACTGTGAATCATTCAATAAATTTTGTTGATCCGGTAACATTTGCCACAACCAACCACATAGAATGTTTATGGAAGCATGTAAAGAATCGCAACAAAAGAGAAAATGGAACAGCCCGAAATTTACTTCAATCCCATCTCATTGAATTCATGTGGCGTTATAAATTTAAGGACGAAATCTTTGGAAAGTTATTGGAACAAATTCAACATCTATACCCATGCATTTGAAACGTTACAGAATAGAAGTATCTACAAAGCATTTGTTTTATATTTCGTTAAATTCTTTCAGTTGAAAATTATATTTTTATATTCTAAATAATTTGCAATTTCAGAAAATATATTAACTTTGCGTTTTTTAATTTGATAAATTCTACGGAAACAAACAAGTGACGTCAGATTGAAGTCACACTTTCTTTTACTTTCCTCCTGACAGCTAATTCCGTAGTGGTGCCTGTAACAGGATGTAGCGCAACTACGTGCTCTTTTGTTTTCTTACACACACGCCGCCTCAATTCAGGTGGGGTAAACATTTAAAATAACATTTTTTTGTTGATGCTCGTATCCCACCAATGGAGCACGCATGTGGCCCATTGGTATCATCATTAAAGGGGATGAGGAGTAAAAAAAAAAAAATCATAAGTTTTCCAAACCATTTTTTCATAACAAGATGTTTCCCATCATTTCGAAGGTTGTGGTGAAAAACAATCGCGAAAACCCTGTCAAAAGGGAGAAATTCCAACTTATGTGGTCTTCTTGATCGGAAGCTCCTCTCCCTGCTCCTTAAAAATTTTTCCCCAAAAAATTTCTTTATAATCTTAATCCATGCCGTTTGAAATGTATTTATATAAAATTTCACTAAAAGATATCCATTTTCCTGAAAGTTATGAGGGAAAAAATCGGATTGTGTGAATTTTGCGAAAGTCCTCTCCTCATCCCCGTTTCGTTTGCGCAAATTTTGTTTTCCAGATTCGTTAACGTTTTTCTTCTTGTTCTGGTGGCCGGGTATTAAACTTGTAGTGTGATGGATGAAGAAGACAACAGAAAAAGAAGCAACGGGAGAAAGAATAACTAAAGGCCTTACCTTTTCGAAATCAGCGGTCTCTTTCACGAATTCTACACGTCTTATCGCTTTCCCGTCTATGTTGGAACTGTCCTGCTTGACAAACTCCTGCTGCGCATGCATTCTGCAGTCTTCCGCCCACTTCATCTATCACCAGTGCACCACTTAGCTCATCACATCCTATAACACCGACTGCCAACACCACAAAACTAGGTAGTAACCGATTCGCTGGCAGAAAAGTTAGCACGACGGGCGAAATGCTTAGCGGTATTTCCTCAGCGATACGTTGTTAGTTCAAATTCCGCCGAGGTCGACTTTGCCTTTCATCCTTTCGGGGTCGATAAATTAAGTACCAGTTACGCACTGGAGTCGATGTAATGGACTGAATACCTATGTCTGTCCTTGTTTGTCCCCTCTGTGTTTAGCCCCTTGTGGGTAATAAAGAAATAGGTATCCCAGACACTCCTATTAGATTGATACAGAAATTTAACCGTTTTCTTATTTTTTAAGGTAGGATATGATTTTAGGAAGATTTGGCTGGTCTATTGACCACGTAGGGTTTTTCTCTTTGACTCATATCTAGACTTTGATGTCAGCCAAGCTTTTTAAAGAATGGAAGTTTTCGAAAATGAACACGTTAATAATAAATAATTTCCATTATTTTATTTCATACAAAAACATTCGGTTAATGTGAATAACTTGTCTTAATTTATCTTAAAAGACGAAGTAAAAAAAAAAAATCTAATCTGCTACATGGTGAAATTTTGCCGTGATTTGTCTTTCAAATAATGCATGACAAAACTATGGAATGTCGTCGATAATGAAGAGACTTTGCGAGGAAAGTTCGAGCGACTTGGCAATGAATGTGAAGTAATTAGTATGTCGAGTTAGGTTCCTTGCTGATAGAGAGTTAAAATGGGAGAAACTTTTTTGTTTTAAAATTTCTATAGCGCAAAATAGAAGTTAACTGCAGCATAAAGTAGAAAAGAAGTTCTGCCGACGACCACGTAGACTGCAGTTGACTCCAGAATGTGTACGGTAGACTAATTAACGATCTCGGCGTATAATGTGTGATGAACCAGAAATAATAATCTCTCTATATATAAAACTGAGAACGTGTGTCTGTCTGTGTTTCCCTAAAACTTGAGAACTACGTAACCAATTTCATTCGAATTTTACACATGCCTTACTGAGGGTCCATGTAGTTTCATGGGCAAAAAAATGTTCAACTTCTTGCCTAGGGCGAGCCCATAGCAATATCATATCTTCTCCACTATGATTCCCTAAAACTTGAGAACTACAAAACCAATTTTATTCAAATGTTACACATGCCTTACTTAGGGTCCATGTAGTTTCATGGGTAAAAAAACGTTCAACTTCTTGCCTAGAGCGAGACCATAGCAATATCATATCTTCTCCACTATTTCTGTATTACGTGTTAACAATTAAACAAAACATTTCTCTACTTTATGTCAGATACTTTCACTTTATTTTACCTTTCGTAAGATAGAAAATGGAAGAAGAAGAAGAAGAAGAAGAAGAAGAAGAAGGAAGAAGAAGAAGAAGAAGAAGGAGAAGAAGAAGGAGAAGAAAAAGAAGAAGAAAAAGAAAATGGAGAAGAAGAAAAAGAAGAAGGAGAAGGAGAAGGAGAAAAAGAAGAAGGAGAAGAAGCAGATTGCGAAGAAGAAGAAGAAGAAGAAGAGGAAGAAGAAGGAGGAGGAAGAAGAGAAGAAGGAGGAGGAGGAGAAGGAGAAGAAGAAAAAGAAGTTGATGATGATGACGACGACAGCAATGATGAAGATGATGATGGGTGTAGTGATGACTAGAACCACATTCATTATCTTTGAATGATGGATCGTTAGGGCCATTTGAGCATCAATGTTATTGACTCTAACCAGTTTATCTGGAAATTACTGGTATGCCATTATAGAGAATATAATCAGAAGGAGCCTTCACTGTTCCATCACAACTGCTGGAGCTAGAGTAGGTTTTGACTGGTGATGGTAGGTGCCCCAACAGAATACTGTAAATCCTCGAGTATAATATGCAGAGGATTTTTAGGAGGCTGTACCTCTGAAAATCCTAAACCTTGTGTATAATACGCACTCCTTCTCTAACTTGAGTCATGAGTAATTAAATCAGCAGCATGTAGTTGAACAAATACTTCTGCACATGCGTAATACAATAATGGTGATGTTCTTAACTGTTATATGGGAATGTAAATATGTTTGCAAATTGTTTTTATTACATGTTATTCTGTGTTCTAAATACTTTTATTTTGATAAATGTTGCTTACTGCAAGTTATGGATGATTCTTTTATGACTTCATTGCTTTCAGGCTTAGCTTAAGGTATTTTCGTGCCCGACATTACAAAATGTGTCTGAATAAGCATTGCCGGACAGCAAATAGAGACTCGGATATTGCTTAGAAAATATTTTTCATTTTTAATCTCGTATAAAGTACGCACTAGGGATTTTGACCACTAAATTTTTAGGTAAAAAGTGCGGATTATACTTGAGGATTTACGGTATGGTATATTGGTTTCCATAGGGGAAAAGCAAATCCCTAATTTGGGACATGATGTGCTACATTCTCTAGCTGCATCTGGCCCATAAACATGAGTGTTACTGCCCATAACGCAAAAGAGAGGAAGTTTAACAAATGCATGAGCCTGACTGGCTGCTGTCTGTTTGTGCAGATTGCCATCAAGACCTTCGGTGTTCTTGGGCCCCTCACTGCTAATTCCTTCCACTAAATTAGGAAAGCAGTGGCCCGTGTGAAAAATGAACCCAGCAAAGTGGTATGGCTATTGTAGCGAGCATTGTTGGCCATTCTCTGTGATAATGCTTTTGCAGTTATGTCAGTGGAGTGCAGCTGAACATGCCATTTGGTCTGGGGTGTAAAACCTCTTACTCCTTCTCACCCCATCTTTTGCTGCTTAATTCTCCCTTTTTCTTTGTTTCCTCGGTGAGGTTACTCTCTCTTTACTCTTTTACTCTTTTACTTGTTTCAGTCATTTGACTGCAGCCATGCTGGAGCACCGCCTTTAATCAAGTAACTCGACCCCGAGACTTATTCTTTTTGTAAGACCAGTACTTATTCTATCGGTCTCTTTTGCCGAACCGCTATGTAACGGGGACCTAAACACACCAGCATCGGTTGTCAAGCAATGCTAGGGGGACAAACACAGACACACAAACACACACATGCATATATATATATATATATATATATATATATATAAATACATATATACGACAGGCTTCTTTCAGTTTCCGTCTACCAAATCCACTCACAAGGCTTTGGTTGGCCCGGGGCTATAGTAGAAGACACTTGTCCAAGTGGCCTCGCAGTGGGACTGAGCCCGGAACCATGTGGTTGGTAAGCAAGCTACTTACCACACAGCCACTCCTGCGCCTGTTTTGGTTTTTCTTTTCTTTTGCTCATTTTAATCTTTTATATTGTTAATGTTTTTTTCTCTCTTTTCTTTCAATTCGAATTAAAAAAACAAATTTGAATGAGTTGATGAACAAATATAAGGGAGGCAACTCTTAGCATGCTAATATCCTTTGCGTCAGAAAAAAATTTAGTTGTTATTTTTAAGAGTCAATTTAGCCATGGTCAAGCAGACTTATGATTAAAGAGGTTCCAACAGCAATCAACCTTTCTTTTATTTTTTTTAATGTTGTGTAAAGACCACGAGCAAATTATTGAATGGTTAAAAAGGTACAATCTTCTTTTCCAAAGACATACATCATCTCGAAAGTGTCCAGAAGCTGGCTACCCACATGGTTCTTGGTCTCAAGCATTTGTCTTATGACGAAAGGCTGAAGACGCTCGACCTTTATTCTCTAGAAAAACGCCGCCGCCGTGGTGATCTCATTCTCGCTCACAACATCATAAGCAGAAAGTGTAACCTCTCGAAAGAGCTGTTCTACACTCCTGCACCAGAGTGTCGGCTGCGGGGTCACTCCGAAAAGCTCTATCTGCGACGAATTCATCTCAATCGAAGGAGAGGGGCTTTCTCTGTCCTGGTTGCGGATCCGTGGAATAAGCTGCCGGACGAGATAGTGAAGATTCTGACGACCACATATATACGGCAGGCTCCATTCAGTTTCCGTCTACCAAATCCACTCACAAGGCATTGGTCGGCCCGAGGCTATAGCAGAAGACACTTACCCAAGATGCCACGCCGTGGGACTGAACCCGGAACCATGTGGTTGGTTAGCAAGCTACTTACCACACAGCCACTCCTGCACCTATACAGACACGTGTGTGTGTGTGTGTATATACACACGTGTTACACACATGTGTGTAACTTATAAGATTGACTGATTACAGTAATTTATGGCTGCTTTATATTGTTTTAACTTACAAGGCATCCATTAACCATTTCTATATTATTTTTTATGTAGAAATAAAAGCCATTCTTCCTTCTCTTCAAAAATATCTATGCCATTTAAACTTTCCTGTCAGCAAAGAGCATTTTGGTGCTAAGTTGAAAATACATTCTCAGACCATGTTTTCTATGAATTTATTTTAGTTGTTAAGATGTATATTATGTCACTTTATCTATGAGGTCTGATCAAAAAATATCAGAACTTGTGCTATAAAAAGAAAACTATAACACAAATCAATTCAGCATTTAATCGCCTTCAAAGTAATCCTGTTCTAAAGACACACACTTTATCCAGTGCCGTTTCCATTAATGGAAGTATTCTTGGAACTTTTTTTTTGGGGGGGGGGGGACAGTGAGCAGTTGCCGCATTGCATTCTCTTAGATTTCCATGATGTCTTGAAATCTTGTTCAAATGGAATTTGATTTTTGACTTGCTTTTGGAGTCACAGCCAAAAGACCCATGATTTATCACCTCTTATAACTGTTTTCAAAAGTTTTCGTCTTCCTCAACACAATCAAGGAGATCCTGCACATTTGAAACTTGACCCTTTTTTTTGAGATGACCACACTCTACACACTTTACTTCCAAGCATTGTTATAAACAACAGAAGTGTGCATGCGGGACAGGGTTCAAGGTGAATTTTCCAAGTGGCTTCATTGTAGATAACTCAGCAACAGCCCAATCCTTTTTGATCAGACCTTGTATTATAATAATTCTATTCACATTCACAATGCATTCATTATAAGAATGAATATCCCTATAATCACACCAGTATTTGACTGCTAATCTATTTCATTGATTTTGTAAAGGTAAAAGATATTATTGAACCAATTGTGTATCATACTTAATGTCTGAGACTCCCTTCGGTCACGACACAGACCATGAGATTGCACCAAGAAAGTTACTCTCCCAGGCACAAGTCCGGGCAAGTTTGCTTATGGAAGACCAGCAGTCACCCATGCATACCAGCCTCCCCTCTCCACACCACTGATGTTATCCAAGGGAAAGGCAAAGGGGCCAATACAGCTTGGCACCTGTGACATCGCAACTCATTTCTCCAGCTGAGTGAACTGGAGCAACATGAAATAAAGTGTCTTGCTCAAGAACACAACACGCAGCCCGGTCCGGCATTTGAACTCACAACCTCACGATTGTAATCTCTACACTCTAACCACTAAGCCATGCACCTTCACATAATTAATGTAAATACATCACAAAAGATTGATTTACTGCTGTGCATATCTCAAATTATTTTATCTCATAAGAACACGCTGCATTAAAAAATACAATATATATATCGAAGGCAGACGAAAATTGTTCTAGTTGCAAAGTGGTAAGTATGCTAGATGCATTTCTGCCTTATTTAAGAAGGTGCATGGCTCAGTGGTTAGGGCGTCGAGCTTTCGATCGTGAGGTTGTGAGTTCGAATCCCGGACCGGGCTGCGTGTTGTGTTCTTGAGCAAGACACTTAATTTCACGTTGCTCCAGTTCACTCAGCTGTAGAAATGAGTTGCGACGTCACAGGTGCCAAGCTGTATCGGCGCCTTTGCCTTTCCCTTGGCTATGAGTATGTGCCATTGACAATGTAGCAGCACAAGCAGTCAGCGCCATATTGGATGAGATCTCACGGCAGCCATTGCCATCTCCGAGACGGGAGCGAGACCTCACCTGCATCCATTTGCCATGCGTAAGATCACAACGAGGCTCGTGATAGAAAACTATATAAAGGGAAAACCCTCTTCAAATCTCTCTTCTTTGGCGCCGCTACACACCAGCGCTTGCTGAACACACCACTGGCTGGAGGCAATTTGCACCCGCATTATCGGAGCTTAAGATGGCAGCTGAGAGCAGCACCCTTCATTACCTTTCCTGTAAATAAACCAGTTGTAAATAGCATTTATAATTGAAGTCTTTTCTCTTCACCTGCTGGAAGCCTGAACTACATAAAGAACAAAAAGATGATGGAAGGAGATGATATTCCTCCAATATCATAAACCTTGCCTTCCATTATTAAAACAATGTCTAACAGGACATGAACACATTTAGCATTCTCACCAACCACTGCTAGGACAATCTTCATGTGCCTGATATAAATTGTGTTTTTAAACAAGCATGTCCATATGAGATATTATTTCTGCATGAATACTACAGAAAGTTTGCCTTTTCTGATGTATTTACTTTACATATAATATCCAGATGGATATGTATATATATTTAAGTATGCTGTGCATGAGAAGACCTGGCAGGACAAGTGGGACCATAAGCTGTGACCTCTACATGGGATGTAGCCAGTCCACTTATGCATATCTTTCCTTCTAGGGACACAAAACTCTGCTTGCGAAGACCTGTTGAGGCAAGTGAAAATCAAAATCGAAATCGATGAACATCAATGGAAATTGCAGCTGTGATAACAGTGCCGGTGGTATGTAAGAGAACCATCTGAACGTGGCCGTTGGCAGCGCCGCCCCGACTGCCCTCGTAAAAAGCACCCACTACACTCACAGAGTGGTTGGCATTAGGAAGGGCTTCTTAACTATACAGCAACACCTGTACCCTAGAAAATTTGACTGCTCCTGGGTGGGCTTGTACCATTTATTTTTTAGTCTGTTGCCAGCCCCGCCTGGCCCTCGTGCTGGTGGCCGTTTGCCAGTCCTGTCCGACACCTGTGCCGGTGGCACGTAAAAAGTACCCACTACACTCACGGAGTGGTTGGCGTTAGGAAGGGCATCCAGCCGTAGAAATACTGCCAGACCAGACTGGGCCTGGTGCAGCCTTCTGGCTTCCCAGACCCTAGTTTGAACCGTCCAACCCATGCTAGCACGGAAAGCGGACGCTAAACAATGATGATGATGATGATGATGATGATGATGATTTGTTTGCATCTTGCTTAATATTTTCAAATATTTTTTAAAAATGAAAATGTTGGTTTGTAAATATTAAATGAAGCCCCATCACTGGAATTTCAGTAACAGCAACAAAAATAGAAAAGTATATGGGAATTTCTTCACTGATTCTTGTTCTACTTATAGATAGAACATTCTAGAATAGACGGTATATATTCTCTTTGCTACCTTGAGAATATATATGTATATGGTACATTGGCTGTTAACTTTCCAAAAGTTTTGTAATGCCGCAATTATTGAAACAATGTAATTAGTTTATCAAGATCCAAGACATAATTACAAAGGGTGAACACGGGCGCTCAAAAATTTCGAATGTCTAAATTTAAAACAAAGAATATAAAAGCCAGATGCAATCAACACATACATAATAATGGAATATTTACTGAGATACTTTATTAATATGAAACATACAAATATTGATTTCACTTTATTCAACCAGAAAATAACGTTTACAGGCAACAGTAGATATATTGTTAAAATAGTAAACTTGCAAAGAAAGGATACTTTAAAAAGTGTCAAATTTTTCTGTCAATGTATGGCATATACAAATTCATAATATTGATTTAGATTAATGTGGTATTATAATATATCATTGAATAGATATGACCTTGGTTCTACACGATTACAACTGTAATGACCTCAGTCATTTTACTAAAAACAATTCTAAATAAATTTGCTCAGTTACATTCTCCACATAATACAATGTAGTATTCCATAAGAGGGAAATCTTTGACAGGGCAATATCATCTCATGTTGTAGGATTTGTTACTTTACCAATGAAATGGATCATTTTAGTTCGGTTGTCAACAATTAAAAATGTGAATGGATGATTGACATCAAAATCTATACGATTTATAAAAATTTGTGCTGACGCGAAGGTCGTGACTATTCCACTTGCAGCAGCAGCTTCCGTTCCTTCTTCATTAACATCAACAAATGCTTTATGAAACATTTCACTGGCATAAATATTCTTCTCACCACCAGTCATTCCAGATAAATCAGCTTTTAGAGGATCAAAAATATCAGAGAGTCCAAGCTTTTTCAAAACATCACCCAACTGAAAACTACTCTCTAAACAAAATTTTGGCATATGTAATTTTAGACACATCATTTCAAATCCTTTTCTGTCAACAATGTCTTTGAGAAATTGAGCATTAATCTCCTTCTCTAAAGCAGCAAGGCCATTGATTTCATTGGGAAGAATTACAAACATACTAAATGCTTTCCCTATATAAGGTAACTCAACCACTTTATAGTTGTCACTTATTTTTGTATTAAATTCTTCAGATATATACATAAAATCATGAGATACAGTCTTGTCAGAGCTTAAATAAAACTTTCTAGATGAAGTTGCTTCTTCTGAGAATATTTCAGCCCACGTTCCTTTGAAGTATACCGCATTAATAAGAACTAGAACCGATTGAGGTGTCAAACTTCCACTTGGTAACAGATCAGTAATTTTGTTATTTGTGTTATTCTTAACCCAATCATTAATAGTTATTCTTGTCTTCTCAGCATTTGTTATAAAGTCTACATTTTCAATATCTGAAAAGAAATATTTTACCATGTTGTTCTTGTAGTCTTCTGAAATAGGGAATTTTTCATTGGCACACAAACGATTCACTAAATTGGATGTGACGAGTTTATCTGAGTTTTTCAAAAGTGAAAAATATTCTTTAAAAGCTAAAGCTACAGAATCTGGATTTGATGTTATCTTCAAAACATTTTCAAACTGTTTGGAAGAGTTTTGTCTTGCTCCCAAATAAACCATTGATAAAACAGTAGCAACACTGAATGGTGACATGAAGACATTTTCATTGATTCCTGTAGCCACAGCTTGATAAAGACTGTTTGTAAAATAATCAATTGAAGCAGCAAGGTTACTGATGTCTTGTTTCTTTGCTGAGTCCATATTGTATACGATAGTATCTGGAGAATATAGAATATGAAGAGAAAATATACAGAATAAATTCTTGCAAACATTTCAAAATATTATATTAGACATTACTGTAATTAGAGACATCTATAAAAGCAAAGTCTGAAATCTCTTCTGATCAAACTCTAATTTTAACTTTTACATGAACATATTTCTTAACATAACACAGAGTTAATGTGTTTTAAACAGTTTTTAAAATAATTAAAAATTTATATGATTAATTAATATAACCATTTTTCTCTCCAATATTTATCTGATATTTGGCACATATCTTAAAAGTTTCATTTATAAGATGATGTTGGAACTTAACCATGTTTGCATTTCAGAGACAAATTTGAATGGAGCAGGTTTAGTTTTCATTTTTTGCATATATGGTAAGATAAGGTATCAAGTACAATGATATACTCCACCTGCTGAGAGCCTGGTCAAATACTTGCAACAAAATGACATCCTCAAAAAAGGCCTTAATGTGCCTGGAGGTGATGTTGAACTAATTAGTGTAATACCAAGCTAGACCGGATCCTGTAAACCTAGACTCAATGGTTAATATTTAGTTTGTAGAATGACCTGTGGGATGACGTCAGCAGCTGGGTGCGTTGACCGGAAGCTGGGGCAACCGGAAGGGGCTGCTGTCAGGCGTGCGCAGGCAGCAGTCAATTGGGCCTTTCCAACGTGGGCCGTCCAAATGACAAGACGTGTGAGGATGGTGGCGAAGGGTCTGGGTGAGCAGCTGCTATCTTTAGTGTTCGGGTTGGAGCTGTGTCGAAGGATTAGCTACCACAGAAGGGTCTCCATCACGAGGAAGAGAAGGTAGGTGCCTTTATATTCAAATCGTGCACACACCACATGACCGTGTGAAGGAGAGGTGACGAGAATGTCTCCTTTAGTACGCCGCACGGTCGATTACAATAAATAGGAAAAAGGATGAATGAGTATGAATGCCAGCAGGAAAAGAGAGACACAACCAGTAGAATGTTTAAGAGAAAGATTTTATTGATAGGTTAACATGTGTGTCTGTGTGTGTGTCATGTATATATAATAATAGACAGGCCGTCATGTATACATAATGTGTGTGCAGAAACGTGGATGTATGCATGTGCGATAAGTACAGAGCATTGAAAGAGTCTATAATAGGACGTTAGAAGAATGCAATGCAGAGCCAGTTGAGGCACATGTCATGCGTGAAGCTGTGGCTACTATGCAGAGCCGGTTACTTGGTACAGAAGGTTCTCGCAGGTTGTATCTGCTGTTAACCATGGTGAAATAATTCATGAACAGTGTTGAGTAGAGGCCATTGATTGGTTAAAATCTGAAAAATTAAACTACGTTAAACTTACAAATTACAATTTTCTCAAGAGAGCCAGAAATTGTGTTGAAAACTGCCGTTCAAAAGGAATAGATCCTCCTTTTCTAATTGAAACCATTTTTCTGCAAGGCCTTCCACATGACCATATCACGCCATCCGACAAATTTTTTTTGGCTACATCCTTCAAGGAACATTTCTAGAGAATAGTAAGTTAAAGTGCAACCAGATTATTGATATTTTATATTATTGGGCAAAAGAAGATTTAGCAAAGGGAATAGCCCAGGAATGCCGTATAGATTGGAGAAATTTTTGCTGTGATATATGTGCAGAATATTATGTTGCACAAAACATTAAGCTCGGAGGGCCAAACTGAATTGTAGAGATAGATGAAAGAGCGTTTGTTAGAAGAAAATATAATGTTGGCCATCAGGTTAAAACGCAGTGGGTTTTTGGTGCTTTGGAAAGGGATACTAGAAGATGGTATTTGGTGGCAGTGGAAGATCGGACTGCGGACACTCTTTTAGAAATTATACAAGAGCGTATATAGCCTGGTACAACTGTAATTTCTAACCTCTGGCGTTCGTATAATACGCTCAATCAGCTAGGATATAGGCATTTGACTGTGAATCATCATCATCATCATCATCATCGTTTAACGTCCGTTCTCCATGCTAGCATGGGTTGGACGGTTCGACCGGGGTTCTGGGAAGCCAGAAGGCTGCACCAGGCTCCAGTCTAATCTGGCAATGTTTCTACAGCTGGATGCCCTTCCTAACGCTAACCACTCCGTGAGTGTAGTGGGTGCTTTTTACGTGCCACCTGCACAGGTGCCAGGCGAGGCTGGCAACGCCCACGGTCAGATTGGTGTATTTTATGTGCCACCGGCAATAAATTTTGTTGATCCGGTAACATTTGCCACAACCAACCACATAGAATGTTTATGGAAGCATGTAAAGAATCGTAACAAAAGAGAAAATGGAACAGCCCGAAATTTACTTCAATCCCATCTCATTGAATTCATGTGGCATTATGAATTTAAGGACGAAATCTTTGGAAAGTTATTGGAACAAATTCAACATCTATACCCATGCATTTGAAACGTTACAGAATAGAAGTATCTACAAAGCATTTGTTTTATATTTCATTAAATTCTCTCAGTTGAAAATTATATTTTTATATTCTAAATAATTTGCAATTTCAGAAAATATATTAACTTTGCATTTTTTAATTTGATAAGTTCTACGGAAACAAACAAGTTACGTCAGATTGAAGTTACACTTTCTTTTACTTTCCTCCTGACAGCTAATTCCGTAGTGGTGCCTGTAACAGGATGTAGCGCAACTACGTGCTCTTTTGTTTTCTTACACACACGCCGCCTCAATTCAGGTGGGGTAAACATTTAAAATAACATTTTTTTGTTGATGCTTGTATCCCACCAATGGAGCACGCATGTGGCCCATTGGTTTCATCATTGCAATGTTTCGTTTGTAGTAGCACGCTTGTAGCACGTTTCCGTCAATTTCTGTAAAAAACTTTAATTTTTTTTACATATGGCTTTGCGGGAACATTTGAAGTAATGAGAGCGAAAGAGACTAAGAGGAAGCGATTTTATGACGAGGAAATTTCTTTTGAAGCTATGAAAGCATTGATGTACGTGTGTGTGTGTGTTTGATGGGGTGTGGGAGACAGACAGTATGTTGTGTAAGTGAAGTGCTTCTGTTAGTGTGTGTGAAGAGACAGAGAGAGTAATGTGTGAAAGAGAGAGATAACTGAAATTTTTTGCTACTACAAACGAAACATTGCCCCATTGGCTCCTGAAAGTTATGAGGGAAAAAATAGGATTGTGTGAATTTTCCGAAAGTCCTCTCCTCCTCTCCGTTTCGTTTACGCAAATTTTGTTTTCCAGATTCGTTAACTTTTTTCTTCTTGTTCTGGTGGCCGGGTATTAAACTTGTAGTGTGATGGATGAAGAAGACAACAGAAAAAGAATCAACGGGAGAAAGAAATACAAAAGGCCTTACCTCTTCGAAATCAGCGGTCTCTTTCACGAATTCTACACGTCTTAACGCTTTCCCGTCTATGTTGGAACTGTCCTGCTTGACAAACTCCTGCTGCGCATGCATTCTGCAGTCTTCCGCCCACTTCATCTATCACCAGTGCACCACTTAGCTCATCACATCCTATAACACCGACTGCCAACACCACAAAACTAGGGAGTAACCGATTCGCTGGCAGAAAAGTTAGCACGACGGGCGAAATGCTTAGCGGTATTTCGTCAGCGATACGTTCTGGGTTCAAATTCCGCCAAGGTCGACTTTGCCTTTTATCCTTTCGGGGTCGATAAATTAAGTACCAGTTACGCACTGGTGTCGATGTAATGGACTGAATACCTATGTCTGTCCTTGTTTGTCCCCTCTGTGTTTAGCCCCTTGTGGGTAATAAAGAAATAGGTATCCCAGACACTCCTATTAGATTGATACAGAAATTAACCGTTTTCTTATTTTTCAAGGTAGGATATGATTTTAGGAAGATTTGGCTGGTCTATTGACCACGTAGGGGTTTTCTCTTTGACTCATATCTAGATTTTGATGTCAGCCAAGTTTTTTAAAGAATGAAAGTTTTCGAAAATGAACACGCTAATAATAAATAATTTCCATTATTTTATTTCATACAAAAACATTCGGTTAATGTGAATAACTTGTCTTATTTTATCTAAAAAGACGAAGTGAAAAAAAAAAAGAATTTAATCTGCTACATGGTGAAGTTTTGCCGTGATTTGACTTTCAAATAATGCATGACAAAACTATGGAATGTCGTCGATAATGAAGAGACTTTGCGAGGAAAGTTTGAGCGACGTGGCAATGAATGTGAAGTAATTAGTATGTCGAGTTTCGTTCCTTGCTGATAGAGTTAAAATGGGAGAAACATTTTTGTTTTAAAATTTCTATAGCGCAAAATAGAAGTTAACTGCAGCATAAAGTAGAAAAGAAGTTCTGCCGACGACCACGTAGACTGCAGTTGACTCCAGAATGTGTACGGTAGACTAATTAACGATCTCGGCGTATAATGTGTGATGAACCAGAAATAATAATCTCTCTATATGTAAAACTGAGAACGTGTGTCTGTCTGTGTTTCCCTAAAAGTTGAGAACTACATAACCAATTTCATTCAAATTTTACACATGCCTTACTTAGAGTCCATGTTTTTTTAATGGGCAAAAAAAACATTCAACTTCTTGCCTTGGGCGAGCCCATAGCAATATCATATCTTCTCCACTATGATTCGCTAAAACTTGAGAACTACATAACCAATTTCATTCAAATTTTACACATGCCTTACTTAGGGTCCATGTAGTTTCAAGGGGGAAAAAAATGTTCAACTTCTTGCCTAGAGCGAGCCCATAGCAATATCATATCTTCTCCACTATTTCTGTATTACGTGTTAAAAGTGAAACAAAAACATTTCTCTATTTTATGTCAGATACTTTCACATTTTCTTACCTTTTGTAAGATAGAAAATGGAAGAAGAAGAAGAAGAAGAAGAAGAAGAAGAAGAAGAAGAAGAAGAAGAAGAAGAAGAAGAAGAAGAAGAAGAGAAGAAGAAGGAGAAGAAGAAGAAGGAGAAGAAGAAGAAGGAGAAGAAGAAGAAGAAGAAGGGAAGAAGAAGAAGGAGAAGAAGAAGAAGAAGAAGGAGAAGAAGAAGAAGAAGAAGAAGGGGAAGAAGAAGAAGGAGAAGAAGAAGAAGGAGAATAAGAAGAAGAAGAAGAAGGAGAAGAAGAAGAAGGAGAAGAAGAAGAAGAAGGAGAAGAAGAAGGAGAAGAAGATGAAGAAGAAGAAGATGGAGAAGGAGAAAAAGAAGAAGATGGAGAAGAAGAAGAAGAAGGAGAATAAGAAGAAAGAGAAGAAGAAGAAGAAGAAGAAGAAGAAGAAGAAGGAGGAGGAGGCGGCAGAGAAGGAGGAGGGGGAGAAGAAGAAGAAGAAGAAGTTGATGATAATGACGACGACAACAATGATGAAGATGATGATGGGTGTAGTGATGACTAGAACCACATTCATTATCTTTGAATGATGGATCATTAGGGCCATTTGAGCATCAATGTTATTGACTCTAACCAGTTTCTCTGGAAATTGCTGGTATGCCATTATAGAGAATATTATCAGAAGGAGCCTTCACTGTTCCATCACAACTGCTGGAGCTAGAGTAGGTTTTGACTGGTGATGGTAGGTGCCCCAACAGAATACTGTAAATCCTCGAGTATAGTCTGCCCTTGAGTATAATACGCAGGGGATTTTTAGGAGGCTCTACCTCTGAAAAACCTAAACCTTGTGTATAATACGCACTCCTTCTCTAACTTGAGTCGTGCATAATTAAACCAGCAGCACCTAGTCGAACAGACACTTCTGCACATGCGTAATACAATAATGGTGATGTTCTTAACTGTTATATGGGAATGTTAATATGTTTGCAAATTGTTTTTATTACATGTTATTCTGTGTTCTAAATACTTTTATTTCGATAAATGTTGCTTACTGCAAGTTATGGATGATTCTTTTATGACTTCATTGCTTTCAGGCTTAGCTTAAGGTATTTTCGTGCCTGACATCACAAAATGTGTCTGAATAAACATTGCCGGACAGCAAATAGAGACTCGGACATTGCTTAGAAAATATTTTTCATTTTTAATCTCGTATAAAGTATGCACTAGTGATCTTGACCATTAAATTTTTGGGTAAAAAGTGCAGATTATACTTGAGGATTTACGGTATGGTATATTGGTTTCCATAGGGGAAAAGCAAATCCCTAATTTGGGACATGATGTGCTACATTCTCTAGCTGCATCTGGCCCATAACGCAGAAGAGAGGAAGTTTAACAAATGCATGAGCCTGACTGGCTGCTGTCTGTTTGTGCAGATTGCCATCAAGACCTTCGGTGTTCTTGGGCCCCTCACTGCTAATTCCTTCCACTAAATTAGGAAAGCAGTGGCCCGTCTGAAAAATGAACCCAGCAAAGTGGTATGGCTGTTGTAGCGAGCATTGTTGGCCATTCTCTGTGACAATGCTTTTGCAGTTATGTCAGTGGAGTGCAGCTGAACATGCCATTTGGTCTGGGGTGTAAAACCTCTTACTCCTTCTCACCCCATCTTTTGCTGTTTAATTCCCCCTTTTTTCTTTGTTTCCTCAGTGAGGTTACTCTCTCTTTACTCTTTTACTCTTTTACTTGTTTCAGTCATTTGACTGCAGCCATGCTGGAGCACCACCTTTAATCGAGCAACTCGACCCCGGGACTTATTCTTTTTGTAAGCCCAGTACTTATTCTATCGGTCTATTTTGCCGAACCGCTAAGTAACGGGGACCTAAACACACCAGCATCGGTCGTCAAGCAATGCTAGGGGGACAAACACAGACACACAAACACACACATGCATATATATATATATATATATATATATATATATACATATATACGACAGGCTTCTTTCAGTTTCCGTCTACCAACTCCACTCACAAGGCTTAGGTTGGCCCGGGGCTATAGTAGAAGACACTTGTCCAAGGGGCCACGCAGTAGGACTGAGCCCGGAACCATGTGGTTGGTAAGCAAGCTACTTACCACACAGCCACTCCTGCGCCTGTTTTGGTTTTTCTTTTCTTTTGCTAATTTTAATCTTTTATATTGTTAATGTTTTTTTCTCTCTTTTCTTTCAATTCGACTTAAAAAAACAAATTTGAATGAGTTGATGAACAAATATAAGGGAGGCAACTCTTAGCATGCTAATATCCTTTGCGTCAGAAAAAAATTTAGTTGTTATTTTTAAGAGTCAATTTAGCCATGGTCAAGCAGACTTATGATTAAAGAGGTTCCAACAGCAATCAACCTTTCTTTTATTTTTTTTAATGTTGTGTAAAGACCACGAGCAAATTATTGAATGGTTAAAAAGGTACAATCTTCTTTTCCAAAGACATACATCATCTCGAAAGTGTCCAGAAGCTGGCTACCCACATGGTTCTTGGTCTCAAGCATTTGTCTTATGACGAAAGGCTGAAGACGCTCGACCTTTATTCTCTAGAAAAACGCCGCCGCCGTGGTGATCTCATTCTCGCTCACAACATCATAAGCAGAAAGTGTAACCTCTCGAAAGAGCTGTTCTACACTCCTGCACCAGAGTGTCGGCTGCGGGGTCACTCCGAAAAGCTCTATCTGCGACGAATTCATCTCAATCGAAGGAGAGGGGCTTTCTCTGTCCTGGTTGCGGATCCGTGGAATAAGCTGCCGGACGAGATAGTGAAGATTCTGACGACCACATATATACGGCAGGCTCCATTCAGTTTCCGTCTACCAAATCCACTCACAAGGCATTGGTCGGCCCGAGGCTATAGCAGAAGACACTTACCCAAGATGCCACGCCGTGGGACTGAACCTGGAACCATGTGGTTGGTTAGCAAGCTACTTACCATACAGCCACTCCTGCACCTATACAGACACGTGTGTGTGTGTGTGTATATACACACGTGTTACACACATGTATAAGATTGACTGATTACAGTAATTTATGGCTGCTTTATATTGTTTTAACTTACAAGGCATCCATTAACCATTTCTATATTATTTTTTATGTAGAAATAAAAGCCATTCTTCCTTCTCTTCAAAAATATCTATGCCATTTAAACTTTCCTGTCAGCAAAGAGCATTTTGGTGCTAAGTTGAAAATACATTCTCAGACCATGTTTTCTATGAATTTATTTTAGTTGTTAAGATGTATATTATGTCACTTTATCTATGAGGTCTGATCAAAAAATATCAGAACTTGTGCTATAAAAAGAAAACTATAACACAAATCAATTCAGCATTTAATCGCCTTCAAAGTAATCCTGTTCTAAAGACACACACTTTATCCAGTGCCGTTTCCATTAATGGAAGTATTCTTGCAACTTTTTTGGGGGGGGGGGACAGTGAGCAGTTGCCGCATTGCATTCTCTTAGATTTCCATGATGTCTTGAAATCTTGTTCAAGTGGAATTTGATTTTTGACTTGTTTTTGGAGTCACAGCCAAAGACCCATGATTTATCACCTCTTGTAACTGTTTTCAAAAGTTTTCGTCTTCCTCAACACAATCAAGGAGATCCTGCACATTTGAAACTTGACCCTTTTTTTTGAGATGACCACACTCTACACACTTTACTTCCAAGCATTGTTATAAACAACAGAAGTGTGCATGCGGGACAGGGTTCAAGGTGAATTTTCCAAGTGGCTTCATTGTAGATAACTCAGCAACAGCCCAATCCTTTTTAATCAGACCTTGTATTATAATAATTCTATTCACATTCACAATGCATTCATTATAAGAATGAATATCCCTATAATCACACCAGTATTTGACTGCTAATCTATTTCATTGATTTTGTAAAGGTAAAAGATATTATTGAACCAATTGTGTATCATACTTAATGTCTGAGACCCCCTTCAGTCACGACACAGACCATGAGATTGCACCAAGAAAGTTACTCTCCCAGGCACAAGTCCGGGAAAGTTTGCTTATGGAAGACCAGCAGTCACCCATGCATACCAGCCTCCCCTCTCCACACCACTGATGTTATCCAAGGGAAAGGCAAAGGGGCCAATACAGCTTGGCACCTGTGACATCGCAACTCATTTCTCCAGCTGAGTGAACTGGAGCAACATGAAATAAAGTGTCTTGCTCAAGAACACAACACGCAGCCCGGTCCGGGATTTGAGCTCACAACATCACGATCGTAAGCTCTACGCTCTAACCAATGAGCCATGCACCTTCACATACTTAATGTAAATACATCACAAAAGGTTGATTTACTGCTGTGTATATCTCAAATTATTTTATCTCATAAGAACATGCTGCATTAAAAAATACAATATATATATCGAAGGCAGACGAAAATTGTTCTAGTTGCAAAGTGGTAAGTATGCTAGATGCATTTCTGCCTCATTTAAGAAGGTGCATGGCTCAGTGGTTAGGGCGTCGAGCTTTCAATCGTGAGGTTGTGAGTTCGAATCCCGGATCGGGCTGTGTGTTGTGTTCTTGAGCAAGACACTTAATTTCACGTTGCTCCAGTTCACTCAGCTGTAGAAATGAGTTGCGACGTCACAGGTGCCAAGCTGTATCGGCGCCTTTGCCTTTCCCTTGGCTATGAGTATGTGCCATTGACAATGTAGCAGCACAAGCAGTCAGCGCCATATTGGATGAGATCTCACGGCAGCCATTGCCATCTCCGAGACGGGAGCGAGACCTCACCTGCATCCATTTGCCATGCGTAAGATCACAACGAGGCTCGTGATAGAAAACTATATAAAGGGAAAACCCTCTTCAAATCTCTCTTCTTTGGCGCCGCTACACACCAGCGCTTGCTGAACACACCACTGGCTGGAGGCAATTTGCACCCGCATTATCGGAGCTTAAGATGGCAGCTGAGAGCAGCACCCTTCATTACCTTTCCTGTAAATAAACCAGTTGTAAATAGCATTTATAATTGAAGTCTTTTCTCTTCACCTGCTGGAAGCCTGAACTACATAAAGAACAAAAAGATGATGGAAGGAGATGATATTCCTCCAATATCATAAACCTTGCCTTCCATTATTAAAACAATGTCTAACAGGACATGAACACATTTAGCATTCTCACCAACCACTGCTAGGACAATCTTCATGTGCCTGATATAAATTGTGTTTTTAAACAAGCATGTCCATATGAGATATTATTTCTGCATGAATACTACAGAAAGTTTGCCTTTTCTGATGTATTTACTTTACATATAATATCCAGATGGATATGTATATATATTTAAGTATGCTGTGCATGAGAAGACCTGGCAGGACAAGTGGGACCATAAGCTGTGACCTCTACATGGGATGTAGCCAGTCCACTTATGCATATCTTTCCTTCTAGGGACACAAAACTCTGCTTGCGAAGACCTGTTGAGGCAAGTGAAAATCAAAATCGAAATCGATGAACATCAATGGAAATTGCAGCTGTGATACCAGTGCCGGTGGTATGTAAGAGAACCATCTGAACGTGGCCGTTGGCAGCGCCGCCCCGACTGCCCTCGTAAAAAGCACCCACTACACTCACAGAGTGGTTGGCATTAGGAAGGGCTTCTTAACTATACAGCAACACTACTTATAGATAGAACATTCTAGAATAGACAGTATATATTCTCTTTGCTACCTTGAGAATATATATGTATATGGTACATTGGCTGTTAACCTTCCAAAAGTTTTGTAATGCCGCAATTATTGAAACAATGTAATTAGTTTATCAAGATCCAAGACATAATTACAAAGGGTGAACACGGGCGCTCAAAAATTTCAAATGTCTAAATTTAAAACAAAGAATATAAAAGCCAGATGCAATCAACACATACATAATAATGGAATATTTACTGAGATACTTTATTAATATGAAACATACAAATATTGATTTCACTTTATTCAACCAGAAAATAACGTTTACAGGCAACAGTAGATATATTGTTAAAATAGTAAACTTGCTAAGAAAGGATACTTTAAAAAGTGTCAAATTTTTCTGTCAATGTATGGCATATACAAATTCATAATATTGATTTAGATTAATGTGGTATTATAATATATCATTGAATAGATATGACCTTGGTTCTACACGATTACAACTGTAATGACCTCAGTCATTTTACTAAAAACAATTCTAAATAAATTTGCTCAGTTACATTCTCCACATAATACAATGTAGTATTCCATAAGAGGGAAATCTTTGACAGGGCAATATCAGCTTATGTTGAAGGATTTGTTACTTTACCAATGAAATGGATCATTTTAGTTCGGTTGTCAACAATTAAAAATGTGAATGGATGATTGACATCAAAATCTATACGATTTATAAAAATTTGTGCTGACGCGAAGGTCATGACTATTCCAGTTGCAGCTGCAGCTTCCGTTCCTTCTTCATTAACATCAACAAATGCTTTATGAAACATTTCACTGGCATAAATATTCTTCTCAGCACCAGTCATTCCAGATAAATCAGCTTTTAGAGGATCAAAAATATCAGAGAGTCCAAGCTTTTTCAAAACATCACCCAACTGAAAACTACTCTCTAAACAAAATTTTGGCATATGTAATTTTAGACACATCATTTGAAATCCTTTTCTGTCAACAATGTCTTTGAGAAATTGAGCATTAATCTCCTTCTCTAAAGCAGCAAGACCATTGATTTCATTGGGAAGAATTACAAACATACTAAATGCTTTCCCTATATAAGGTAACTCAACCACTTTATAGTTGTCACTTATTTTTGTATTAAAACCTTCAGATAGATACATAAAATCATGAGATACAGTCTTGTCAGAGCTTAAATAAAACTTTCTAGATGATGTTGCTTTTTTTCCGAATGTTTCAGCCCACGTTCCTTTGAAGTATACAGCATTAATAAGAACTAGAACCGATTGAGGTGTCAAACTTCCACTTGGTAACAGATCAGTAATTTTGTTATTTGTGTTATTCTTAACCCAATCATTAATAGTTATTCTTGTCTTCTCAGCATTTGTTATAAAGTCTACATTTTCAATATCTGAAAAGAAATATTTTACCATGTTGTTCTTGTAGTCTTCTGAAATAGGGAATTTTTCATTGGCACACAAACGATTCACTAAATTGGATGTGACGAGTTTATCTGAGTTTTTCAAAAGTGAAAAATATTCTTTAAAAGCTAAAGCTACAGAATCTGGATTTGATGTTATCTTCAAAACATTTTCAAACTGTTTGGAAGAGTTTTGTCTTGCTCCCAAATAAACCATTGATAAAACAGTAGCAACACTGAATGGTGACATGAAGACATTTTCATTGATTCCTGTAGCCACAGCTTGATAAAGACTGTTTGTAAAATAATCAATTGAAGCGGCAAGGTTACTGATGTCTTGTTTCTTTGCTGAGTCCATATTGTATACGATAGTATCTGGAGAATATAGAATATGAAGAGAAAATATACAGAATAAATTCTTGCAAACATTTCAAAATATTTTATTAGACATTACTGTAATTAGAGACATCTATAAAAGCAAAGTCTGAAATCTCTTCTGAACAAACTCTAATTTTAACTTTTACATGAACATATTTCTTAACATAACACAGAGTTAATGTGTTTTAAACAGTTTTTAAAACAATTAAAAATTTATATGATTAATTAATATAACCATTTTTTTCTCCAATATTTATCTGATATTTGGCACATATCTTAAAAGTTTCATTTATAAGATGATGTTGGAACTTAACCATGTTTGCATTTCAGAGACAAATTTGAATGGAGCAGGTTTAGTTTTCATTTTTTGCATATATGGTAAGATAAGGTATCAAGTACAATGATATACTCCACCTGCTGAGAGCCTGGTCAAATACTTGCAACAAAATGACATCCTCAAAAAAGGCCTAAATGTGCCTGGAGGTGATGTTGAACTAATTAGTGTAATACCAAGCTAGACCGGATCCTGTAAACCTAGACTCAATGGTTAATATTTAGTTTGTAGAATGACCTGTGGGATGACGTCAGCAGCTGGGTGCGTTGACCGGAAGCTGGGGCAACCGGAAGGGGCTGCTGTCAGGCGTGCGCAGGCAGCAGTCAATTGGGCCTTTCCAACGTGGGTCGTCCAAATGACAAGACGTGTGAGGATGGTGGCGAAGGGTCTGGGTGAGCAGCTGCTATCTTTAGTGTTCGGGTTGGAGCTGTGTCGAAGGATTAGCTACCACAGAAGGGTCTCCATCACGAGGAAGAGAAGGTAGGTGCCTTTATATTCAAATCGTGCACACACCACATGACCGTGTGAAGGAGAGGTGACGAGAATGTCTCCTTTAGTACGCCGCACGGTCGATTACAATAAATAGGAAAAAGGATGAATGAGTATGAATGCCAGCAGGAAAAGAGAGACACAACCAGTAGAATGTTTAAGAGAAAGATTTTATTGATAGTTAACATGTGTGTCTGTGTGTGTGTCATGTATATATAATAATAGACAGGCCGTCATGTATACATAATGTGTGTGCAGAAACGTGGATGTATGCGTGTGCGATAAGTACAGAGCATTGAAAGAGTCTATAATAGGACGTTAGAAGAATGCAATGCAGAGCCAGTTGAGGCACATGTCATGCGTGAAGCTGTGGCTACTATGCAGAGCCGGTTACTTGGTACAGAAGGTTCTCGCAGGTTGTATCTGCTGTTAACCATGGTGAAATAATTCATGAACAGTGTTGAGTAGAGGCCATTGATTGGTTAAAATCTGAAAAATTAAACTACGTTAAACTTACAAATTACAATTTTCTCAAGAGAGCCAGAAATTGTGTTGAAAACTGCCGTTCAAAAGGAAAAGATCCTCTTTTTCTGCAAGGCCTTCCACATGACCATATCACGCCATCCGACAAATTTTTTTTGGCTACATCCTTCAAGGAACATTTCTAGAGAATAGTAAGTTAAAGTGCGAGCAGATTATTGATATTTTATATTATTGGGCAAAAGAAGATTTAGCAAAGGGAATAGCCCAGGAATGCCGTATAGATTGGAGAAATTTTTGCTGTGATATATGTGCAGAATATTATGTTGCACAAAACATTAAGCTCGGAGGGCCAAACTGAATTGTAGAGATAGATGAAAGAGCGTTTGTTAGAAGAAAATATAATGTTGGCCATCAGGTTAAAACGCAGTGGGTTTTTGGTGCTTTGGAAAGGGATACTAGAAGATGGTATTTGGTGGCAGTGGAAGATCGGACTGCGGACACTCTTTTAGAAATTATACAAGAGCGTATATAGCCTGGTACAACTGTAATTTCTAACCTCTGGCGTTCGTATAATACGCTCAATCAGCTAGGATATAGGCATTTGACTGTGAATCATCATCATCATCATCATCATCGTTTAACGTCCGTTCTCCATGCTAGCATGGGTTGGACGGTTCGACCGGGGTTCTGGGAAGCCAGAAGGCTGCACCAGGCTCCAGTCTAATCTGGCAATGTTTCTACAGCTGGATGCCCTTCCTAACGCCAACCACTCCGTGAGTGTAGTGGGTGCTTTTTACGTGCCACCTGCACAGGTGCCAGGCGAGGCTGGCAACGGCCACGGTCAGATTGGTGTATTTTATGTGCCACCGGCAATAAATTTTGTTGATCCGGTAACATTTGCCACAACCAACCACATAGAATGTTTATGGAAGCATGTAAAGAATCGTAACAAAAGAGAAAATGGAACAGCCCGAAATTTACTTCAATCCCATCTCATTGAATTCATGTGGCATTATGAATTTAAGGACGAAATCTTTGGAAAGTTATTGGAACAAATTCAACATCTATACCCATGCATTTGAAACGTTACAGAATAGAAGTATCTACAAAGCATTTGTTTTATATTTCATTAAATTCTCTCAGTTGAAAATTATATTTTTATCTTCTAAATAATTTGCAATTTCAGAAAATATATTAACTTTGCATTTTTAATTTGATAAGTTCTACGGAAACAAACAAGTGACGTCAGATTGAAGTCACACTTTCTTTTACTTTCCTCCTGACAGCTAATTCCGTAGTGGTGCCTGTAACAGGATGTAGCGCAACTACGTGCTCTTTTGTTTTCTTACACACACGCCGCCGCCTCAATTCAGGTGGGGTAAACATTTAAATTAACATTTTTTTGTTGATGCTCATATCCCACCAATGGAGCACACGTGTGGCCCACTGGTATAATCATTAAAGGGGATGAGGAGTAAAAAAAAAAAAAAATCATAAATTTTCCAAACCATTTTTTCATAACAAGATGTTTCCCATCATTTCGAAGGTTGCGGTGAAAAACAATCGGGAAAACCCAGTCAAAAGGAGAAATTCCAACTTATGTGGTCTTCTTGATCGGAAACTCCTCTCCCTGCTCCCTAAAAAATTTTTCCACCAGAAAGGCAATGTTTCGTTTGTAGTAGCACGCTTGTAGCACGTTTCCGTCGATTTCTGTAAAAAACTTTTATTTTTTTTACATATGGCTTTGCGGGAACATTTGAAGTAATGAGAGCGAAAGAGACTAAGAGGAAGCGATTTTATGACGAGGAAATTTCTTTTGAAGCTATGAAAGCATTGATGTACGTGTGTGTGTGTGTTTGATGGGGTGTGGGAGACAGACAGTATGTTGTGTAAGTGAAGTGCTTCTGTTAGTGTGTGTGAAGAGACAGAGAGAGTAATGTGTGAAGAGAGAGATAACTGAAATTTTTTACTCGATTTATGGCTGCATGTATGTGTGTGTGTGTATGTATCTATGTATGTGTGTGTGTATGTATGTGTGTGTGTATGTATGTGCGCATGTATCTATGTATGTGTGTGTGTATGTATGGCCGATTCAGTAATTTTTTACTCGGTGTATGTGTATATGTATGTCTGAATGTATGTATGTATGTGTGTATGTATCTATGTATCTGTGTATGTGTATGTATGTATGTATTTATGGCCGATTCAGTCTAATTTTTTACTCGGTGTATGTGTATATGTATGTCTGCATGTATGTATGTGTGTGTATGTATCTATGTATGTGTGTGTGTGTGTAAGTATGTGTAAAAAATTACACTGAATCGGCCATACATACATACATACATACTTACACATACATACATAGATACATACACACACACATACATATATACATACATCGAGTAAAAAATTTCAGTTATCTCTCTCTTTCACACATTACTCTCTCTCTGTCTTTCACACACACTAACAGAAGCACTTCACTTACAACAACATACTGTCTGTCTCCCACACCGCATCAAACACACACACACGTGTACATCAATGCTTTCATAGCTTCAAAAGAAATTTCCTCGTCATAAAATCGTTTCATAGCTTCAAAAGAAATTTCCTCGTCATAAAATCGCTTCCTCTTCGTCTCTTTCGTTCTCATTACTTCAAATGTTTTTTTACGGAAATCGACGGAGGAAATCGACAATCGACGGAGGAAATCGACGGAAACGTGCTACAAGCGTGCTACTACAAACGAAACATTGCCGAAATGGCAATGTTTCGTTTGTAGTAGCACGCTTGTAGCACGTTTCCGTCGATTTCCGTAAAAAACTTTTATTTTTTTACATATGGCTTTGCGGGAACATTTGAAGTAATGAGAGCGAAAGAGACTAAGAGGAAGCGATTTTATGACGAGGAAATTTCTTTTGAAGCTATGAAAGCATTGATGTACGTGTGTGTGTGTGTTTGATGGGGTGTGGGAGACAGACAGTATGTTGTGTAAGTGAAGTGCTTCTGTTAGTGTGTGTGAAGAGACAGAGAGAGTAATGTGTGAAAGAGAGACATAATGCTGGTGGCACGTAAAAAAGCACCCACTACACTCACGGAGTGGTTGCGTTAAAAGGCATTCCAGCATAGAAAAAACTGCCAGATCAGACTGGGCCTGATCGCCTCGCGCTTTCCAGACCCCAGTTTGAACCGTCCAACCCATGCTAGCACGAAGCGGACGCATGATGATGATGATGATCATGATGATGATGATTTGTTTGCATCTTGCTTAATATTTTCAAATATTTTTTAAATGGAAATGTTGGGTTTGTAAATATTAAATGAAGCCCCATCACTGGAATTTCAGTAACAGCAAACAAAAATAGAAAAGTAGATGGAATTTCTTCACTGATTCTTGTTCTACTTATAGATAGAACATTCTAGAATAGACGGTATATATTCTCTTTGCTACCTTGAGAATATATATGTATATGGTACATTGGCTGTTAACTTTCCAAAAGTTTTGTAATGCCGCAATTATTGAAACAATGTAATTAGTTTCAAGATCCAAGACATAATTACGAAGGGTGAACACGGGCGCTCAAAAATTTCGAATGTCTAAATTTAAAACAAAGAATATAAAAGCCAGATGCAATCAACACATACATAGTAATGGAATTTTACTGAGATACTTTATTAATATGAAACATACAATATTGATTTCACTTTATTCAACCAGAAAATAACGTTTACAGGCAACAGTAGATATATTGTTAAAATAGTAAACTTGCAAAGAAGGATACTTTAAAAAGTGTCAAATTTTTCTGTCAATGTATGGCATATACAAATTCATAATATTGATTTAGATTAATGTGGTATTATAATATATCATTGAATAGATATGACCTTGGTTCTACACAATTACAATTATAATGTCCTAAGTCATTTTACTAAAAAACGATTCTAAATAAATTTGTTCAGTTACATTCTCCACATAATACAATGTAGTATTCCATAAGAGGGAAATCTTTGACAGGGCAATATCATCTCATGTTGTAGGATTTGTTACTTTACCAATGAAATGGATCATTTTAGTTTGGTTGTCAACAATTAAAAATGTGAATGGGTGATTGACATCAAAATCCATAGGCATACCAAAATAGCCTGACAAATCCATCGCGAACATTCCAGTTGCAGCTGCAGCTTCCGTCCCTTCTTCATTAACTTCAACAAATGCTTATGAAACATTTCACTGGCATAAATATTCTTCTCACCACCAGTCATTCCAGATAAATCAGCTTTTTGAGGATCAAAAATATCAGAGAGTCCAAGCTTTATCAAAACTTCACCTAACTGAAAACTACTCTCTAAACGAAATTTTGGCATACGTAATTCTAGAAACAACCCTTCAAATCCTTTTCTGTCTATAATATCTTTGAGAAATTGAGCATTGATCTCCTTCTCTAAAGCAGCAAGACCATTGATTTCATTGGGAAGAATTACAAACATACTAAATGCTTTCCTATATAACGTAACTCAACCACTTTATAGTTGTCACTTATTTTTGAATTAAAAACCTTCAGATAGATACATAAAATCATGAGATACAGTCTTGTCAGAGCTTAAATAAAACTTTCTAGATGATGTTGCTCTTTCTGAGAATATTTCAGCCCACGTTCCTTTGAAGTATACAGCATTAATAAGAACTAGAACCGATTGAGGTGTCAAACTTCCACTTGGTAACAGATCAGTAATTTTGTTATTTGTGGTATTCTTAACCCAATCATTAATAGTTATTCTTGTCTTCTCAGCATTTGTTATAAAGTCTACATTTTCAATATCTGAAAAGAAATATTTTACCATGTTGTTCTTGTAGTCTTCTGAAATAGGGAATTTTTCATTGGCACACAACGATTCACTAAATTGGATGTGACGCGTTTATCTGAGTTTTTCAAAAGTGAAAAATATTCTTTAAAAGCTAAAGCTACAGAATCTGGATTTGATGTTATCTTCAAAACATTTTCAAACTGTTTGGCAGAGTTTTGTCTTGCTCCCAAATAACCATTGATAAAACAGTAGCAACACTGAATGGTGACATGAAGACATTTTCATTGATTCCTGTAGCCACAGCTTGATAAAGACTGTTTGTAAATAATCAATTGAAGCAGCAAGGTTACTGATGTCTTGTTTCTTTGCTGAGTCCATATTGTATACGATAGTATCTGGAGAATATAGAATATGAAGAGAAAATATACAGAATAAATTCTTGCAAACATTTCAAAATATTTATTAGACATTACTGTAATTAGAGACATCTATAAAAGCAAAGTCTGAAATCTCTTCTGATCAAACTCTAATTTTAACTTTACATGAACATATTTTAACATAACACAGAGTTAATGTGTTTTAAACAGTTTTTAAAATAATTAAAAATTTATATGATTAATTAATATAACCATTTTTTTCTCCAATATTTATCTGATATTTGGCACATATCTTAAAAGTTTCATTTATAAGATGATGTTGGAACTTAACCATGTTTGCATTTCAGAGACAAATTTGAATGGAGCAGGTTTAGTTTTCATTTTTTGCATATATGGTAAGATAAGGTATCAAGTACAATGATATACTCCACCTGCTGAGAGCCTGGTCAAATACTTGCAACAAAATGACATCCTCAAAAAAGGCCTTAATGTGCCTGGAGGTGATGTTGAACTAATTAGTGTAATACCAAGCTAGACCGGATCCTGTAAACCTAGACTCAATGGTTAATATTTAGTTTGTAGAATGACCTGTGGGATGACGTCAGCAGCTGGGTGCGTTGACCGGAAGCTGGGGCAACCGGAAGGGCTGCTGTCAGGCGTGCGCAGGCAGCAGTCAATTGGCCTTTCCATTGGGCCTTTCCAACGTGGGTCGTCCAAATGACAAGACGTGTGAGGATGGTGGCGAAGGTCTGGGTGAGCAGCTGCTATCTTTAGTGTTCGGGTTGGAGCTGTGTCGAAGGATTAGCTACCACAGAAGGGTCTCCATCACGAGGAAGAGAAGGTAGGTGCCTTTATATTCAAATCGTGCACACACACACATGACCGTGTGAAGGAGAGGTGACGAGAATGTCTCCTTTAGTACGCCGCACGGTCGATTACAATAAATAGGAAAAAGGATGAATGAGTATGAATGCCAGCAGGAAAAGAGAGACACAACCAGTAGAATGTTTAAGAGAAAGATTTTATTGATAGGTTAACATGTGTGTCTGTGTGTGTGTGTCATGTATATATAATAATAGACAGGCCGTCATGTATACATAATGTGTGTGCAGAAACGTGATGTATGCGTGTGCGATAAGTACAGATGAAAGAGCATTGAAAGAGTCTAATAGACGTTAGAAGAATGCAATGCAGAGCCAGTTGAGGCACATGTCATGCGTGAAGCTGTGGCTACTATGCAGAGCCGGTTACTTGGTACAGAAGGTTCTCGCAGGTTGTATCTGCTGTTAACCATGGTGAAATAATTCATGAACAGTGTTGAGTAGAGGCCATTGATTGGTTAAAATCTGAAAAATTAAACTACGTTAAACTTACACAATTACAATTTTCTCAAGAGAGCCAGAAATTGTGTTGAAAACTGCCGTTCAAAGAAATAGATCCTCCTTTTCTAATTGAAACCATTTTTCTGCAAGGCCTTCCACATGACCATATCACGCCATCCGACAAATTTTTTTTGGCTACATCCTTCAAGGAACATTTCTAGAGAATAGTAAGTTAAAGTGCGAGCAGATTATTGATATTTTATATTATTGGGCAAAAGAAGATTTAGCAAAGGGAATAGCCCAGGAATGCCGTATAGATTGGAGAAATTTTTGCTGTGATATATGTGCAGAATATTATGTTGCACAAAACATTAAGCTCGGAGGGCCAAACTGAATTGTAGAGATAGATGAAAGAGCGTTTGTTAGAAGAAAATATAATGTTGGCCATCAGGTTAAAACGCAGTGGGTTTTGGTGCTTTGGAAAGGGATACTAGAAGATGGTATTTGGTGGCAGTGGAAGATCGGACTGCGGACACTCTTTTAGAAATTATACAAGAGCGTATATAGCCTGGTACAACTGTAATTTCTAACCTCTGGCGTTCGTATAATACGCTCAATCAGCTAGGATATAGGCATTTGACTGTGAATCATCATCATCATCATCATCATCGTTTAACGTCCGTTCTCCATGCTAGCATGGGTTGGACGGTTCGACCGGGGTTCTGGGAAGCCAGAAGGCTGCACCAGGCTCCAGTCTAATCTGGCAATGTTTCTACAGCTGGATGCCCTTCCTAACGCCAACCACTCCGTGAGTGTAGTGGGTGCTTTTTACGTGCCACCTGCACAGGTGCCAGGCGAGGCTGGCAACGGCCACGGTCAGATTGGTGTTTTTATGTGCCACCGGCAATAAATTTTGTTGATCCGGTAACATTTGCCACAACCAACCACATAGAATGTTTATGGAAGCATGTAAGAATCGTAACAAAAGAGAAAATGGAACAGCCCGAAATTTACTTCAATCCCATCTCATTGAATTCATGTGGCATTATGATTTAAGGACGAAATCTTTGGAAAGTTATTGGAACAAATTCAACATCTATACCCATGCATTTGAAACGTTACAGAATAGAAGTATCTACAAAGCATTTGTTTTATATTTCATTAAATTCTCTCAGTTGAAAATTATATTTTTAATTCTAAATAATTTGCAATTTCAGAAAATATATTAACTTTGCATTTTTAATTTGATAAGTTCTACGGAAACAAACAAGTGACGTCAGATTGAAGTCACACTTTCTTTTACTTTCCTCCTGACAGCTAATTCCGTAGTGGTGCCTGTAACAGGATGTAGCGCAACTACGTGCTCTTTGTTTCTTACACACACACGCCGCCTACACCAAGCATTTGTTTTATATTTCATTAAATTCTCTCAGTTGAAAATTATTTTTATATTCTAAATAATTTGCAATTTCAGAAAATATATTAACTTTGCATTTTTTAATTTGATAAGTTCTACGGAAACAAACAAGTGACGTCAGATTGAAGTCACACTTTCTTTTACTTTCCTCTGACAGCTAATTCCGTAGTGGTGCCTGTAACAGGATGTAGCGCAACTACGTGCTCTTTTGTTTTCTTACACACACGCCGCCTTACACACAAGCATTTGTTTTATATTTCATTAAATTCTCTCAGTTGAAAATTATTTTTTATATTCTAAATAATTTGCAATTTCAGAAAATATATTAACTTTGCATTTTTTAATTTGATAAGTTCTACGGAAACAACAAGTGACGTCAGATTGAAGTCACACTTTCTTTTACTTTCCTCCTGACAGCTAATTCCGTAGTGGTGCCTGTAACAGGATGTAGCGCAACTACGTGCTCTTTTGTTTTCTTACACACACGCCGCCTCAATTCAGGTGGGGTAAACATTTAAATTAACATTTTTTTGTTGATGCTCACATCCCACCAATGGAGCACACGTGTGGCCCACTGGTATAATCATTAAAGGGGATGAGGAGTAAAAAAAAAAAAATCATAAATTTTCCAAACCATTTTTTCATCATAACAATGTTTCCCATCATTTCGAAGGTTGTGGTGAAAAACAATCGGGAAAACCCAGTCAAAAGGGAGAAATTCAAACTTATGTGGTCTTCTTGATCGGAAACTCCTCTCCCTGCTCCTTAAAAAATTTTTCCACGAGAAATTTCTTTATAATCTTAATCTATGCTGTTTGAAAGGTATTTATATAAAATTGATTAAAATATCCCTTTTCGGCAATGTGTCGTTTGTAGTAGCACGCTTGTAGCACGTTTCCGTCGATTTCTGTAAAAAACTTTTATTTTTTTTACATATGGCTTTGCGGGAACATTTGAAGTAATGAGAGCGAAAGAGACTAAGAGGAAGCGATTTTATGACGAGGAAATTTCTTTTGAAGCTATGAAAGCATTGATGTACGTGTGTGTGTGTGTTTGATGGGGTGTGGGAGACAGACAGTATGTTGTGTAAGTGAAGTGCTTCTGTTAGTGTGTGTGAAGAGACAGAGAGAGTAATGTGTGAAAGAGAGAGATAACTGAAATTTTTTACTCGATTTATGGCTGCATGTATGTGTGTGTGTGTATGTATCTATGTATGTGTGTGTGTATGTATTGTGTGTGTATGTATGGCCGATTCAGTAATTTTTTACTCGGTGTATGTGTATATGTATGTCTGCATGTATGTATGTGTGTGTATGTATCTATGTATGTGTGTGTGTGTGTAAGTATGTGTAAAAAATTACACTGAATCGGCCATACATACATACATACATACATATATACATACATCGAGTAAAAAATTTCAGTTATCTCTCTCTTTCACACATTACTCTCTCTCTGTCTCTTCACACACACTAACAGAAGCACTTCACTTACACAACATACTGTCTGTCTCCCACACCGCATCAAACACACACACACGTGTACATCAATGCTTTCATAGCTTCAAAAGAAATTTCCTCGTCATAAAATCGCTTCCTCTTCGTCTCTTTCGTTCTCATTACTTCAAATGTTTTTTTACGGAAATCGACGGAGGAAATCGACGGAAACGTGCTACAAGCGTGCTACTACAAATGAAACATTGCCCCATGGCAATGTTTCGTTTGTAGTACACGCTTGTAGCACGTTTCCGTCGATTTCTGTAAAAAACTTTTATTTTTTTACAATATGGCTTTGCGGGAACATTTGAAGTAATGAGAGCGAAAGAGACAAGATGAAGCGATTTTATGACGAGGAATTTCTTTTGACTATGAAAGCATTGATTACGTGTGTGTGTGTGTTTGATGGGGTGTGGGAGACAGACAGTATGTTGTGTAAGTGAAGTGCTTCTGTTAGTGTGTTGAAGAGACAGAGAGAGTAAGTGTGAAAGAGAGAGTAACTGAAATTTTTGCTACTACAACGAAACATTGCCCCATTGGCTCCTGAAAGTTATGAGGGAAAAAATAGGATTGTGTGAATTTTCCGAAAGTCCTCTCCTCCTCTCCGTTTCGTTTACGCAAATTTTGTTTTCCAGATTCGTTAACTTTTTTCTTCTTGTTCTGGTGGCCGGGTATTAAACTTGTAGTGTGATGGATGAAGAAGACAACAGAAAAAGAAGCAACGGGAGAAAGAAATACAAAAGGCCTTACCTCTTCGAAATCAGCGGTCTCTTTCACGAATTCTACACGTCTTATCGCTTTCCCGTCTATGTTGGAACTGTCCTGCTTGACAAACTCCTGCTGCGCATGCATTCTGCAGTCTTCCGCCCACTTCATCTATCACCAGTGCACCACTTAGCTCATCACATCCTATAACACCGACTGCCAACACCACAAAACTAGGGAGTAACCGATTCGCTGGCAGAAAAGTTAGCACGACGGGCGAAATGCTTAGCGGTATTTCGTCAGCGATACGTTCTGGGTTCAAATTCCGCCAAGGTCGACTTTGCCTTTTATCCTTTCGGGGTCGATAAATTAAGTACCAGTTACGCACTGGTGTCGATGTAATGGACTGAATACCTATGTCTGTCCTTGTTTGTCCCCTCTGTGTTTAGCCCCTTGTGGGTAATAAAGAAATAGCTATCCCAGACACTCCTATTAGATTGATACAGAAATTAACCGTTTTCTTATTTTTCAAGGTAGGATATGATTTTAGGAAGATTTGGCTGGTCTATTGACCACGTAGGGGTTTTCTCTTTGACTCATATCTAGATTTTGATGTCAGCCAAGTTTTTTAAAGAATGAAAGTTTTCGAAAATGAACACGCTAATAATAAATAATTTCCATTATTTTATTTCATACACAAAACATTCGGTTAATGTGAATAACTTGTCTTATTTTATCTAAAAAGACGAAGTGAAAAAAAAAAAAGAATTTAATCTGCTACATGGTGAAGTTTTGCCGTGATTTGACTTTCAAATAATGCATGACAAAACTATGGAATGTCGTCGATAATGAAGACTTTGCGAGGAAAGTTCGAGCGACGTGGCAATGAATGTGAAGTAATTAGTATGTCGAGTTTCGTTCCTTGCTGATAGAGTTAAAATGGGAGAAACATTTTTGTTTTAAAATTTCTATAGCGCAAAATAGAAGTTAACTGCAGCATAAAGTAGAAAAGAAGTTCTGCCGACGACCACGTAGACTGCAGTTGACTCCAGAATGTGTACGGTAGACTAATTAACGATCTCGGCGTATAATGTGTGATGAACCAGAAATAATAATCTCTCTCTATATAAAACTGAGAACGTGTGTCTGTCTGTGTTTCCCTAAAAGTTGAGAACTACATAACCAATTTCATTCAAATTTTACACATGCCTTACTTAGGGTCCATGTTTTTTTAATGGGCAAAAAAAATGTTCAACTTCTTGCCTTGGGCGAGCCCATAGCAATATCATATGTTCTCCACTATGATTCCCTAAAACTTGAGAACTACATAACCAATTTCATTCAAATTTTACACATGCCTTAATCAGGGTCCATGTTTTTTTAATGGGCAAAAAAATGTTCAACTTCTTGCCTCGGGCGAGCCCATAGCAATATCATATCTTCTCCACTATGATTCCCTAAACTTGAAAAGTACATAACCAATTTCATTCAAATTATACACATGCCTTACTTAGGGTCCATGTAGTTTCATGGGCAAAAAAATGTTCAACTTCTTGCCTAGAGCGAGCCCATAGCAATATCATATCTTCTCCACTATTTCAGTGTTACGTGTTAAAAGTGAAACAAAAACATTTCTCTATTTTATGTCAGATACTTTCACTTTAACAATAAAAGTTAGAGATAATAATAACAATTGAATTATATGCAGTAAGTAATAATTACAATCAAACTAAAGTATAATATAATCGTAACATAACAAAAGTAAAAATAGCAGTTGGTATAAAACTGCATCAATGACTTGAACTTGAATAAGTGATTTCACATGAATGGGAATAACTCAAAAATAAAATTAGTGTGCAGTATTGGAATAGCCCAGATGGAGCTGTGCACATACCATTTACCACGGCTTTTACATTAGATTATTTGCTAATTAGCTAGCATTAAGTTTGGCTGCATGTAATGTCTGTTTTCTCGAACAGCCACTACTACTGAGTACTGCTGTTGGTTTATTTTTTTATATATAAAAGACCATAGCTTCAACTGCGTACTGCTTTTTGATTCACCGTAAGGATTGTTGTTATTATTATTATTATTGTTTATTGTTATCACGTTTGTTGGTTCCTAGTAAGGGAAACGTTGTTGTGTTACATTTGTTAAATAATTGTAAACTGTAACCCTCCTTCTTTGGGAAAAGGGGCTTTGGTTATTGTTTAAAATTGAATTGTGTCCCTGTTTGGGGAAATTGACAATATTTTCACTGTTTATACGGAAGCATTTTTGTTAGAATGCCTTCGATAGAAGAAAGTCCAAAAATGAATTTCGCTGCAGCCGTCGGCGGGCGCGACCTCATTAAATTAAAATGGAAGAAATACAAACCTATTTCGGATTGATCACAGACAAAGATGGTGAATCTAGGATAACACCACCAAACGAAATAAAAAATTAAATTAAAGAAAAGACTATTGTCTATAAAGTATACAATGTAGAGAAAAAAAAGATTTGAACACCTGGAGGAAAGCACCATCGTAAAGTGTCTTGGTGCGACTATGAAAGATATCTAACCAGAGGCAGTAAATTCACAACAATAGAAGCAAGGTTCGAGTCAACGGAGCATGCAAGGGAGTACTTGACTCGAACCTTGCAAAGTGGAAATATTTTATTTTTACCTTTATATCTGGGACGTAGGACGTCCCAGATGAAAATTAAAAATGTCCCCCCAGAAGTAGAGGTAGGCTGGATTGTAGCCACACTGCTATACAAGAGGGAGGACAAGATACAATTGATCGAAATTGCAAGAGACAAGCCTACAATTCCAGTCTGTTATATATTTTGAATGTGTTGTTATGTTTAAAATTGAATTTTGTCCCTGTTTGGAAATTGACAATATTTTCACTGTTTATACGGGGAACTTTTGTTAGAATGCCTCGATAGAAGAAGTCCAAAAATGAATTTCGCTGCAGCCGTCGGCGGGCCGACCTCATTAAAAAAAATGGAAAATACAACCTATTTCGGATTGATCACAGACAAAGATGGTGAATCTAGGATAACACCACCAACGAAATAAAATTAAATTAAAGAAAAGACTATTGTCTATAAAGTATACAATGTAGAGAAAAAAAAGATTTGAACACCTGAGAAAGCACCATCGTAAGTGTCTTGGTGCGACTATGAAAGATATCTAACCAGAGGCAGTAAATCACACAATAGAAGCAGGTTCGAGTCAACGGAGCATGCAAGGGAGTACTTGACTCGAACCTTGCAAAGTGGAAATATTTTATTTTTACCTTTATATCTGGGACGTAGGACGTCCCAGATGAAAATTAAAAATGTCTCCCCCCAGAAGTAGAGGTAGGCTGGATTGTAGCCACACTGCTATACAAGAGGGAGGACAAGATACAATTGATCGAAATTGCAAGAGACAAGCCTACAATTCCAGTCTGTTATATATTTTGAATGTTGTTATCACTAGCGATATCAAGATATAACTTTGTATTTTGTATTTTATGTGTAGATGTATATATAGATGTACATGTAATATGTACACATATATACACATATATACATGCACTAGCACTATGACCCGGCAATAATGGGTCATAATGCTAGTAATAAATAGATATTTTTTCAACTAGCAAGGAAAATCATTAACTAATACTCGCCCGAACTTCTTTTATAATATGGAGCAATATATGCATGAAATAAGTAAATATAATGAACACATGTAAATAATAATTAAGAAAATAATTAAGTAAATAATTAATGAACACAAGTGTGATCGTTGCCAGAGCAGCAAACTGCCTTCCGTTCCGGCGGCACGTAAAAAGCACCCTTTGAGTGTGATTGTTGCCAGCGTTGCCCTACTGGCACATGAAAAAACATTCAAGCAAGGTCGTTACCAGTGCTGCTGGACTGGCACCTGTGTAGGTGGCACGTAAAAACACTATTTGAGCATGGCCGTTGCCAGTACCACTTGACTGGCCCTTGTGCCAGTGGCATGTAAAGTACCCACTACACTCTCGGAGTGGTTGGCATTAGGAAGGGCATCCAGCTGTAGAAACTTTGGCAGATCAGATTGGAGCCTCGTGCAGCCATCTGGTTCACCAGACCTCAGTCAAATTGTCCAATCCATGCTAGCATGGAAAGTGGACGTTAAACGATGATGATGATGATTCTTGTTCCACTTATAGACAGAACACTCCCAGAATATATATTAATCATTCTCTCTGTTATTTTGAGAATGCCAACTTTGCTACATTACTAATTCGGCAATTAAGGCAGTGAGCTAGCAGAATCATTAACGTGCCAGGGGAATGTTTGGTATTTCGCCTGTCACTACATTCTGAGTTCTAATTCCACCGAGGTCGACTTTGCATTTCATTCTGTTGGGGGTCAATAAAAATAACCCGGTGGTACACTGGGGTCAGTGTAATCGACTTGATACCGACTCCTCAAGCTGCACTTGTGGCAAAAATTGTGAAATAATTATTAATTAGACAGTGCATTAATTAGACATATGCATGGTATTTATATGTATATAGTGTGTTGGCTGTTAACTTTTCAAAAGTTTTGTAACATCAAAATTACAGAATCAATGGAATTCTTCAATCAAGATCCAAGACTAAAATCCCTGAGGTAATATGAGGGCTCAAGAATTTCAAATGTCTATATTTAAAAGAAAATAAAGCCAGATGCAATTAACACATACATAGGCGCAGGAGTGGCTGTGTGGTAAGTAGCTTGCTAACCAGCCACATGGTTCCGGGTTCAGTCCCACTGCTGGCATCTTGGGCAAGTGTCTTCTGCTATAGCCCCCGGCCTCTGAAAGAAGCCTGTCGTATATATGTATATATATGTATATGTATGTATGTGTGTGTGTGGTGTGTTTGTGTGTCTGTGTGTTTGTCCCCCTAGCATGGTGTGTTACGTCCCCGTCACTTAGCGGTTCGGTAAAAGAGACCGATAGAATAAGTACTGGGCTTACAAAGAATAAGTGCCGGGGTTCGATTTGCTCGACTAAAGGCGGTGCTCCAGCATGGCCGCAGTCAAATGACTGAAACAAGTAAAAGAGTAAAAGAGAGAAAAAAAGAGAATAATGATTAAATATTTACTGAGATGCTTTATTAATATAAACAGAAATAAAACTTACAAGCATTGATTTCACTTTATTCAATAAGTAAATAACGTTTACAGGCAACAATAAGTTTATTGTTAAAATAATAAAAGATACGTTCAAGAGTGTAATATTTTCCGTAAATGTACAACACATACAAATTGATAATGTTGATTAAAATTAAAACTTATTTACGTTATTTACAATTGACAAGAATTTGTCCTCATCTTGTTGTTGTTAACACATTTCAGCTGATATTCTATCTAGCATTCATCAGGTGTCTTGGGAAATTTCGAACCTGGGTTCTCATTCCTAAGGTATTTTTCGATGTTGCTGTTGTTGTTATCATCATCATCATCATCATCATCATTATTCAGGCCACTGCCTGGAATTGAACGTGGGCATATGGCGTAGTCGTTAAGAGCACAGGCTACTAATCCCAAGATTCCAAGTTCGATTCCAGGCAGTGACCTAAATAATGATAATAATAATAGTAATAATAATAATAATAATCATATAATAATAATAATAATAATAATAATAATAATAATAATTGCAGTACCAGGCAGTGGCTCTCATGGCTTCTCATCTTAACTGATTGGAAGTGTTATCATGTACATTGTTTTGTCTTGGTATGAAAGATTGGCTTACAAAAATATTCTGCTCAATACCACAGATTTGCTTGTCAGTTGTTTGACCTCAACCAGTTGATCATGTCCCTTAGTGGCTGATGATATGTGCATCTCTGATTACGAGCAGAAGTAGTGGGGGAGCATCATAGCCATGTGTTGAGAGGGACTCTTCAGGGTTTGAATAATTCACCTCTGGAAACTTGGGTGTTTCGTTCAACATCCTTAAACAACCCTTATTCAGGGACCTTTTGAGCTGGATGGGCTACTCGACCAGAAGAAAATTCTAAGTGGGCCCCACCTGCAAGGTCATGTGCTGTTTATCTTGATATGAGATCACCATGTCGCACACATATGGTTGTGATGCATGTGCTTAGTGTACCCTTATCAGACAGGTAGTCATGATGGGTATATTGGGCTTCGTATATTTTACCCCAGTATCACTATGATGGCATGCACTGCTCTCTCACTCAATAATAATAATAATAATAATAACGACAATATCGCAAAATACCTTAGGTATGAGAGCCCAGGTTCAAAATTTCCCCAAGACACCTGATGAAGGTTGGACGGTATATCAGCTGAAACATTGTGTTAATAACAAACAAGATGAGGACAAATATCCATCAATTGTAAATAATGTATTTAATTCCTCATCTCTTAAATATAGAACTAAATTAAAACTATTCTTATAATCTTTCATTGCATAGATATGTCCATGGTCTTGCACAATTACAACTATAATGCTTTAAGTCATTCTACTCAAAAATATTGTAAATAGATTTGCTCAGTTACGTTGTCTACATAATACAATCTAGTATCCCATAAGAGAAAAATCTTTGACAAGACAATATCATCTATATCGTGGGTTTGTTACTTTACCAATGAAATGGATCATTTTAGTTCGGTCATCAACAACTAAAAACGTGAATGGGTGATTGACATCAATTGCATCCCAATTCTCGACATATAATTTGAGACCACCATTCCACTTGCAGCAGCAGCTTCCGTTCCTTCTTCATTAACATCAACAAATGCTTTATGAAACATTTCACTGGCATAAATATTCTTCTCACCACCAGTCATTCCAGATAAATCAGCTTTTTGAGGATCAAAAATATCAGAGAGTCCAAGCTTTTTCAAAACATCACCCAACTGAAAACTACTCTCTAAACGAAATTTTGGCATATTTAATTCTAGAAGCATCATTTGAAATCCTTTTCTGTCTATAATATCTTTGAGAAATTGAGCATTAATCTCCTTCTCTAAAGCAGCAAGACCATTGATTTCATTGGGAAGAATTACAAACATACTAAATGCTTTTCCTATATAAGGTAACTCAACCACTTTATAGTTGTCGCTTATTTTGGTATTAAAATCTTCAGATTTATACATAAAATCATGAGATACAGTCTTGTCAGAACTTAAATAAAACTTTCTAGATTTTGTTGCATGTTCTGGGAATTTTTCAGCCCACATTCCTTTAAAATACACAGCATTAATAAGAACTAGAATTGATTGAGGTGTCAAACTACCACTTGGTAACAGATCGGTAATTTTGTTATTTGTGTTATTCTTTACCCAATCATTAATAGTAATTCTTGTCTTCTCAGCATTTGTTATGAAGTCTACATTTTCAATATCTGAAAAGAAATATTTTACCATGTTGTTCTTGTAGTCTTCAGAAAAAGGGAATTTTTCACTGGCATACAAACGATTCACTGAATTGAATGTGACAAGTTTATCTGATGTTTTCAAAAGTGAAAAATATTCTTTAAAAGCCAAAGCGACAGAATCTGGATTAGAAGTTATCTTCAAAACATTTTCAAACTGTTTGGCAGAGTTTTGTCTTGCTCCCAAATAAACCATTGATAAAACAGTAGCAACACTGAATGGTGACATGAAGACATTTTCATTGGTTCCTGTAGCCACAGCTTGATAAAGACTGTTTGTAAAATAATCAATTGAAGCAGCAAGGTTACCGATGTCTTGTTTCTTTGCTGAGTCCATATCGTATATTGTCGTATCTGGAGAATATAGAATATGAAGAGAAAATATACAAAATAAATTCTTATAAACATTTGAGGCTACTGACCAGATCTCTAGATGGTGCAAAGTCCCCTTTCATCCCAAGGTAACATGGTGGTGGAACAATGTAGTTGACAGGGTCATTAGGGAAATGAAACAGGCTTGGAAAGACTGGAAGAACGGTGGTAGCAGGGAAATGTATCAGATCGCCAGAAGGGAAACTAGGAGACAGGTTTACTTAGTCAGAGGGGAAGCAGATAAGAAAAAAATTTGTCAATGTTCTGTGTCGTGAGGACCAAAGACTTAAAGTGTTTTGTGTTGCAAGACAGTGTGTGAGAGAGAATCATGATGTTATAGGAGAGATATACACACACACAAATACATGCATGCATGTACACGTACACACACACACACACACACTCATGCATGCATATTTTTATTATGAGTTCTGTATAAATATTTCAAAATGTTGAGTTAGTATGAAGGACATTGAGTAATTCTGCTTCAAAAAAATTAGACGAAACAGAAAACAATAATAAAATAACTTGTTGGATTTAGGAATGTTAAAAATCTCCAAACAATTATCAGATAATAGATGAACTGAGAACAATGGAATATTAGGCGTAGGAGTGGCTGTGTGGTAAGTAGCTTGTTAACCAACCACATGGTTCCGGGTTCATCCCACTGTGTGGCATCTTGGGCAAATGTCTTCTGCTATAGCCCCGGGCCGACCAATGCTGTGTGAGTGGATTTGGTAGACGGAAACTGAAAGAAGCCTGTCGTATATATATATGTATGTGTGTGTTTGTGTGTCTGTGTTTGTCCCCCTAGCATTGCTTGACAACCGATGCTGGTGTGTAAAAGTTTTGTAATGCCACAATTATTGAAACAATGTAATTATTTTATCAAGATCCAAGACATAATTACGAAGGGTGAACACGGGGGCTTAAAAATTTCGAATGTCTAAATTTAAAACAAAGAATATAAAAGCCAGATGCAATCAACACATGCAAAATAATGGAATATTTACTGAGATACTTTATTAATATGAAGCATACAAATATTGATTTCACTTCATTCAACCAGAAAATAACGTTTACAGGCAACAGTAGATATATTGTTAAAATAGTAAACTTGCAAAGAAAGGATACTTTAAAAAGTGTCAAAATTTTCTGTCAATGTATGGCATATACAAATTCATAATATTGATTTAGATTAATGTGGTATTATAATATATCATTGAATAGATATGACCTTGGTTCTACACAGTTACAATTATAATGTCCTAAGTCATTTTACTAAAAAAACCATTCTAAATAAATTTGTTCAGTTACATTCTCCACATAATACAATGTAGTATTCCCTAAGAGGGAAATCTTTGACAGGGCAATATCATCTCATGTTGTAGGATCTGTTACTTTACCAATGAAATGGATCATTTTAGTTCGGTCATCAACAACTAAAAACCTGAATGGGTGATTGACATCAAATTGCATCCCAATTCTCGACATATAATTTGAGACCACCATTCCACTTGCAGCAGCAGCTTCCGTTCCTTCTTCATTAACATCAACAAATGCTTTATGAAACATTTCACTGGCATAAATATTCTTCTCACCACCAGTCATCCCAGATAAATCAGCTTTTAGAGGATCAAAAATATCAGGGAGTCCAAGCTTTTTCAAAACATCACCCAACTTAAAACTACTCTCTAATGAAATTTTGGCATATTTAATTCTAGAAGCATCATTTTAAATCCTTTTCTGTCAACAATGTCTTTGAGAAATTGAGCATTAATCTCCTTCTCTAAAGCAGCAAGACCATTGATTTCATTGGGAAGAATTACAAACATACTAAATGCTTTTCCTATATAAAGTAACTCAACAACTTTATAGTTGTTGCGTATTTTTGTATTAAAATCTTCAGATATATACATAAAATCATGAGATACAGTCTTGTCAGAGCTTAAATAAAACTTTCTAGATGATGTTGCTTGTTCTGGGAATTTTTCAGCTCACATTCCTTTGAAGTATACAGCATTAATAAGAACTAGAACTGACTGAGGTGTCAAACTTCCACTTGGTAACAGATCGGTAATTTTGTTATTTGTGTTATTCTTAACCCAATCATTAATAGTAATTCTTGTCTTCTCAGCATTTGTTATGAAGTCTACATTTTCAATATCTGAAAAGAAATATTTTACCATGTTGTTCTTGTAGTCTTCTGAAATAGGGAATTTTTCACTGGCATACAAACGATTCACTGAATTGAATGTGACAAGTTTATCTGAGTTTTTCAAAAGTGAAAAATATTCTTTAAAAGCCAAAGCTACAGAATCTGGATTTGATGTTATCTTCAAAACATTTTCAAACTGTTTGGCAGAGTTTTGTCTTGCTCCCAAATAAACCATTGATAAAACAGTAGCAACACTGAATGGTGACATGAAGACATTTTCATTGGTTCCTGTAGCCACAGCTTGATAAAGACTGTTTGTAAAATAATCAATTGAAGCAGCAAGGTTACCGATGTCTTGTTTCTCTGCTGAGTCCATATCGTATACGATAGTGTCTAGAGAATATAGAATATGAAAAGAAAATATACAAAATAAATTCTGGCAAACATTTCAGTATATTGTAGAAGACATCTATGAAAGCAATGTCTGAAATCTCTTCTGTTCAAACTTTAAATTTAACTTTTACATGAACATATTTTGTACGGTAACACTCAATATGATTTAAATAGATTTTAAAATAATTAAAAATTTATAAGATTTAATAATATAACCATTTCTTTCTTCCATTCTTTATGTGGCATTTGGCACATACCTTAAAATGATGTTGAAATGTTTTAGCTTAAATACGGTGATTATTTACAAAATAGATTTGAACATTATGTATCACATTTAGAATACAGTTAGGAAACAATAAAATTTGGGTTTTTGCATAAATCATTTCAGACCATTTTCATACAGAATTCTTAGATCACATTAGTGTGTTTTACACTCTCTTGAAATATTGAACAGGAACTGTTTTTCAGGAAATTCTTTTGCATTTCATCTCTTCATATTGTATATTCTTTAGATGCCACGGAAATAATATGGACTAAGCAAAGAAACAAGACTTCGGTAACCTCGCTGCTTCAGTTGATTATTGTACAAAGAGTCTTTTTCAAGCTGTGTCTACAGGAACCGTTGAAAATGTTTTCATGTCACCATTCAATGTTGCTACCGTTTTATCAATGGTTTATTCTGGAGCAAGACAAAACTCTGCCAAACAATTGAAAATATTTTGAAAATAACTTTAAATACAGATCCTGTAATTTGAGGTTTTAAAGAATATTTTTCACTTTTGAAACACTCAGATGAACTTATTGCATTGAATTCAGTCAATTGTTTTAGTGCCAATGAAAAATTTCGTATTTCAGGAGACTAAAAGAACATTATTGCAAAAAATTTCTTTTCAGATATTGAAAATGTAGACTTCATGACAAATATTGGAAAAGGAAGAATTAATATTAATTACAATGTTGTAAGACAACAAGATGCTCGAATTGTTAGTATGCTGGGCAAAATACTTAGTAGCAATTTGTCCATCTTGACATTCTGGAGTTGACATTGTCATCCTTTAGGGTTTGACAAAATAAGTACCAATTGAGCACTTGTGTTGCTGTAATTGATTTACCCCTACAATTAAATTGCTGGCCTTGCACCAAAATTTGAAAGCAGTTTTAATGATTGTGCTGAAAATAACACAAATAACATAATTACCGATCTCTTAACAATTTGAAGTTGACACCTCAGTCGGTTCTAGTTCTTATTAATGCTGTGTACTTGAAAAGAATATGGCATAAAATATTCCTATAAAAAGCAACATCATCTAGAAAGACAATTTTAGCACAAAAATAAGCAACAGCTCTACAGTTGTTGAGTTACCTTATATAGGAAAAGCATTTAGTATGTTTGTAATTCTTCCCAATGAAATCAATGGCCTTAATGCTTTAGTGAAGGAGATTAATGCTCAATTTCTCAAAGATATTGTAGACAGAAAAGGGATTTGAAATGATGCTTCTAGAATTAAATATGCCAAAATTTCGTTTAGAGAGTAGTTTACAGTTGGGTGATGTTTTGAAACCCTACAATCTGCTCAATCCAACTATAGGAAAACTGATCTTTCTTACTGTTTCCACCTATGGCACACCCTCTGAAATATTTTCAAATCACTCACTACTGAAATGCAAACCGAGGCAAATTCATATGTAACCTGACACCACGATGCCTGATTACTCATCACAGGCAAGTGTTGTCCTTGAAATACCACATCCTGCTAAATGCTGGCCAAGTGACACAACCATCTTGCCTGCTTCACCACATGCCATCATCATCATCATCCATCATTTTGAATCCGGGTTTTGTCCTCATTAACGACGGTGGCCGGATCTACTTCAATGCCATAGCAATTGCCCTCACACCATCTCACACATTTTTCGGCAATCCTCCCTTCTTAAGCCAACCATCCCAATCACCTCCTCCACTTGTTCCCTCCACCTGTTCCACAGTCTATTTCGCTTTTGCCGTCCATTTCCCTCAGACTCTAGCACCCTCTTCACAACTTGCCCCTCATCCCTCGTGTAGCATCTGTTACAAGAAGCAGTTGTTGCTGAAATATCATACACTTAAGAATGTCATTCACTTGGCACCAACATTATGTTTGTTTCCCATAAATGAATTGATGTCGCTATGAGAGCAATAACAACCAGATGACTCAAACTGATCATTGGAGATTTAAATACATCAGCCCTTAAGCCACTCCAGATTTATTTTAAACTAGCAGTATCGCCCGGCGTTGCTCGGGTTTGTAAGGGAAATAACTATATAAGCATTTTTAGAGATGTAAAGTATAATAGCCATCTCAATATGGCTAACCACAAAGGGAGGGTGTTACTGTAGCTTTTTATGTTCTGAAATTTAATAATACATTTTTAGAGAGTTACTTCCCTTATATATGCCAAAAATGCATTAAAAATGGGGAAAATTGATGGTAAATTATTTTTAAAATCGTAGACTCATCGTAGATGCGCGCCATTACCCAGAAGGGCTCGATATGAATCACGACTATAAGATACCCGGTTTTGGTTAAACTGTACTGCAAAATGTGGGAGTAGTTAGGAATCTAAATCGTAGGAGACAGACAGCACACAACCTCACTTTTATATATAAAGATTCTCTTAACTCTCTCCTTAAATATCGGATGATGTGAAAATGTTTGCAATTTCGAAAGTTTTAAATGATGTGCCATAGTCAAAGTTTTATTAAACTGAATATATTGGGTGATACTTTCTCTTGTTCACTCATTCTTATATATGTATACACACAAACGGGTGTATATATATATAACGTATACATGTTTACTCTCCCAGACTCTAGGCTTATGTGTCTCATTTGCTCTTTTCCTCTACTGGGCATTCCATCCTGCCGCAGTTTTCATCAGATCAACTGATCCCACGGATTTGAGTCTGCTTCATAAGGTTTTAACTTATGCGGTATCCATTATCCATTTCCATATTACTTTATGTAGAAAGAAAAGGCTTTCTTCTTTTCTCTACAACAATATTTGTGCCATTTAAATTTCCCTCTCAGCAAAAAGTATTTTTGTGTTGAAAATATATTCTCAAATCATATTTTCTAATAATTTATTTAAGTTGTTAAGATGTATATTATGTCACTTTATCTATGAGGTCTGATCAAAAATTATCCGGCCTTATGCTATAAAAAAAAACTACAACACATATTAATTCAGCATTTAATCCTCTTTGAAGTAGTCCCATTCTGAAGCTACACAAATGACCCAACATTGTTTCCATTCATGGATGCTTTATGTACCATACACAGTATAAATACATCACAAAATTTCAATTTACTGCAGTATATATCTCCAGATAATATCCTTTAAGAACATGCTGCATATAAAAATACGATATATATCGAAGGCAGATGAAAATTGTTCTAGTTGCAAGTATGCTAGTTTCTAGCTGCAGCTGGTGAGTGTGTTAGATGTATTTCTGCCTCATCTAAGCAGCTGGTTGCCTATGAGTATATGCTATTGATAACATCCAACAGGACCTGAATGCATCTAGTATCCTCACCAACCAACCAACCAACCACTGCTAGGACAATCTTCATATGCCTGATATAAATAGCATTTTCAAACACAGCATATCATTGTGAGCTTTTATCTCTGTATGAATACTGTATTGAATCAATGTAATTTTTTAATGAAGATCTAAGACTAAAATACCAGAGACTATCAAGAGGGCTGAAGAAGTTGAAATGTCTACATTTGTAACAAAGCTATTAAAAGCCAGTTGCAATTAACACATACATTAAAATGGAATATTTACTGAGATGCTTTATTAATATAAACAGAAATAAAAACATACAAGCATTGATTTCATTTTATTTAACCAGTAAATAATGTTTACAGGCAACAATAAGTATATTGTTAAAATAATAAACTTGCAAAGAAAGGATACTTTAAAAAGTGTCATATTTTTCTGTCAATATATGGCAAGTACAAATTGATAATATTGATTTAGATTAATGTGGTATTATAATATATCATTGAATAGATATGACCTTGGTTCTACATAGTTACAATTATAATGTCCTAAGTCATTTTACTAAAAACAATTCTAAATAAATTTGCTCAGTTACATTCTCCACATAATACAATGTAGTATTCCATAAGAGGGAAATCTTTGACAGGGCAATATCATCTTATGTTGTAGGATTTGTTACTTTACCAATGAAATGGATCATTTTAGTTCGGTTGTCAACAATTAAAAATGTGAAGGGGTGATTGACATCAAAATCCAAGGGATTTATAACACGTCTTCCTTTACATGGCACTAAGCGGGCCTTAGTTGCAGCTGCAGCTTCCGTTCCTTCTTCATTAACTTCAACAAATGCTTTATGAAACATTTCACTGGCATAAATATTCTTCTCACCACCAGTCATTCCAGATAAATCAGCTTTTAGAGGATCAAAAATATCAGGGAGTCCAAGCTTTTTCAAAACTTCACCCAACTGAAAACTACTCTCTAAACGAAATTTTGGCATATGTAATACTAGAAGCATCATTTTAAATCCTTTTCTATCTATAATATCTTTGAGAAATTGAGCATTAATCTCCTTCTCTAAAGCAGCAAGACCATTGATTTCATTGGGAAGAATTACAAACATACTAAATGCTTTCCCTATATAAGGTAACTCAACCACTTTATAGTTGTCGCTTATTTTTGTATTAAAATCTTCAAATTTATACATAAAATCATGAGATACAGTCTTGTCAGAGCTTAAATAAAACTTTCTAGATGATGTTGCTTTTTTTCCGAATGTTTCAGCCCACGTTCCTTTGAAGTATACAGCATTGATAAGAACTAGAACCGATTGAGGTGTCAAACTTCCACTTGGTAACAGATCAGTAATTTTGTTATTTGTGTTATTCTTTACCCAGTCATTAATAGTAATTCTTGTCTTCTCAGCATTTGTTATGAAGTCTACATTTTCAATATCTGAAAAGAAATATTTTACCATGTTGTTCTTGTAGTCTTCAGAAATAGGGAATTTTTCATTGGTGCACAAACGATTCACTAAATTGGATGTGACAAGTTTATCTGAGTTTTTCAAAAGTGAAAAATATTCTTTAAAAGCCAAAGCTACAGAATCTGGATTAGAAGTTATCTTCAAAACATTTTCAAACTGTTTGGCAGAGTTTTGTCTTGCTCCCAAATAAACCATTGATAAAACAGTAGCAACACTGAATGGTGACATGAAGACATTTTCATTGGTTCCTGTAGCCACAGCTTGATAAAGACTGTTTGTAAAATAATCAATTGAAGCAGCAAGGTTACCGATGTCTTGTTTCTTTGCTGAGTCCATATTGTATTTGTAGTGTCTGGAGAATATAGAATATGAAGAGAAAACATATGAAATAAATTCTTGCAAACATTTCAAAATATTTTTTTAGACATTACTGTAATTAAAGACATATATGAAAGCAAAGTCTGAAATCTCTTCTGATCAAACTCTAATATTAACTTTTACAGGAACATATTTCTTAACATAACACAGAGTTGATGTGTTTTAAACAGTTTTTAAAATAATTAAAAATTTATATATACCATTTTTTCTCCAATATTTATCTGATATTTGGCACATATCTTAAAAGTTTCATTTATAAGATGATGTTGGAACTTATCCATGTTTGCATTTCAGAGACAAATTTGAATGGAGCAGGTTTAGTTTTCATTTTTTGCATATATGGTAAGATTAGGTATCAAGTACAATGATATACTCCACCTGCTGAGAGCCTGGCCAAATATTTACAACAAAATGACATCTTCAAAAAAGGCCTCCATGTGCCTGGAGGTGATGTTGAACTAATTAGTGTGTAAAGGGAACTGGTTCTTTTTTACACTTTTGGGGTGCAACTTGGGTGCAACACAATTTCCTTTCTTTTTTGTTTCTAGAAAATACCAGTCGGTAACAAAACGCAACTTTAAAAATATATACAATTCTTTATTCTCTTCTTCACAAATGAAGTACGATGGTATACTGGTATCCCCCTAGTTCAACACAGCAAAGCTGAATTCTAACGTTTGTAAGATTCTTACAATTCAGCAGCAACAGAACAGGTCAAATCCTAAGCGTCTGGGACAGGAGAATAGGCTGATCACACGTTTAAAAATACATCCTTTCTCTTCTATCGCTGTGTCTCAAGTCAACGACGCTATTAAGGAACACGATAGAATTCCTTTCCCAGTCTCTAGCGCATGTGCATGAGGAAACGTTCTTATGCCTTTCCAGAAGGTTCCAACCCCGCACACGCATACTGAAGAAGGATGTACCGCACACGCACCCTGAAGAAGGATGTACCGCACACGCACACTGAATAAGGATGTACCGCACACGCACACTGAATAAGGATGTACCGCACACGCACACTGAAGAAGGATGTACCGCACACGCACACTGAAGAATGACGTTGCGTGTGCGCACATTGGAATATGACGTCACTACAAGTGTAATACCAAGCTAGACCGGATCCTGTAAACATAAACTCAATGGTCAATATTTAGTTTGTAGAATGACCGTGTGAAGGAGAGGTGACGAGAATGGCTCCTTTAGTACGCCGCACGGTCAATTACAATAAATAGGAAAAAGGATAAATGAGTATGAATGCCAGCAGGAAAAGAGAGACACAACCAGTCGAATGTTGAAGAGAAAGATTTTAGTGATAGGTTAACATGTGTGTCTGTGTGTGTGTCATGTATACATAATAATAGACAGGCCGTTATGTATACATAATGTGTGTGCAGAAACGTGGATGTATGCGTGTGCGATAAGTACAGAGCATTGAAAGAGTCTATAATAGGACGTTAGAAGAATGCAATGCAGAGCCAGTTGAGGCACGTGTCATGCGTGAAGCTGTGGCTACTATGCAGAGCCGGTTACTTGGTACAGAAGGTTCTCGCAGGTTGTATCTGCTGTTAACCATGGTGAAATAATTCATGAACAGTGTTGAGTAGAGGCCATTGATTGGTTAAAATCTGAAAAATTAAACTACGTTAAACTTACAAATTACAATTTTCTCAAGAAAGCCAAGAGAAAAAATGTTTTATTTTGACACATTCTACCAGTATACGAAGTTTAAAAGTGTTTAGTTAACTAGAAATTGTGTTGAAAACTGCCGTTCAAAAGGAAAAGATCCTCCTTTTCTAATTGAAACCATTTTTCTGCAAGGCCTTCCACATGACCAAATCATGCCATCCGACAAATTTTTTTTGGCTACATCCTTCAAGGAACATTTCTAGAGAATAGTAAGTTGAAGTGTGAGCAGATTATTGATATTTTATATTATTGGGCAAAAGAAGATTTAGCAAAGGGAATAGCCCAGGAATGCTGTATATACTGGAGAAATTTTTGCTGTGATATATGTGCAGAATATTATGTTGCACAAAACATTAAGCTCGGAGGGCCAAACCAAATTGTAGAGATAGATGAAAGCGCGTTTGTTAGAAGAAAATATAACGTTGGCCATCAGGTTAAAATGCAGTGGGTTTTTGGTGCTTTGGAAAGGGATACTAGAAGATGGTTTTTGGTGGCAGTGGATGATCAGACTGCGGACACTCTTTTAGAAATTATACAAGAGCGTATATAGCCTGGTACAACTGTAATTTCTGACCTCTGGCGTTTGTATAATACGCTCAATCACCTAGGATATAGGCATTTGACTGTGAATCATTCAATAAATTTTGTTGATCCGGTAACATTTGCCACAACCAACCACATAGAATGTTTATGGAAGCATGTAAAGAATCGCAACAAAAGAGAAAATGGAACAGCCCGAAATTTACTTCAATCCCATCTCATTGAATTCATGTGGCGTTATAAATTTAAGGACGAAATCTTTGGAAAGTTATTGGAACAAATTCAACATCTATACCCATGCATTTGAAACGTTACAGAATGGAAGTATCTACAAAGCATTTGTTTTATATTTCGTTAAATTCTTTCAGTTGAAAATTATATTGTTATATTCTAAATAATTTGCAATTTCAGAAAATATATTAACTTTGCGTTTTTTAATTTGATAAATTCTACGGAAACAAACAAGTGACGTCAGATTGAAGTCACACTTTCTTTTACTTTCCTCCTGACAGCTAATTCCGTAGTGGTGCCTGTAACAGGATGTAGCGCAACTACGTGCTCTTTTGTTTTCTTACACACACGCCGCCTCAATTCAGGTGGGGTAAACATTTAAAATAACATTTTTTTGTTGATGCTCGTATCCCACCAATGGAGCATGCATGTGGCCCATTGGTATCATCATTAAAGGGGATGAGGAGTAAAAAAAAAAAATCATAAGTTTTCCAAACCATTTTTTCATAACAAGATGTTTCCCATCATTTCGAAGGTTGTGGTGAAAAACAATCGCGAAAACCCTGTCAAAAGGGAGAAATTCCAACTTATGTGGTCTTCTTGATCGGAAACTCCTCTCCCTGCTCCTTAAAAATTTTTTCCCCAAAAAATTTCTTTATAATCTTAATCCATGCCGTTTGAAATGTATTTATATAAAATTTCACTAAAAGATATCCATTTTCCTGAAAGTTATGAGGGAAAAAATCGGATTGTGTGAATTTTGCGAAAGTCCTCTCCTCATCCCCGTTTCGTTTGCGCAAATTTTGTTTTCCAGATTCGTTAACTTTTTTCTTCTTGTTCTGGTGGCCGGGTATTAAACTTGTAGTGTGATGGATGAAGAAGACAACAGAAAAAGAAGCAACGGGAGAAAGAATAACTAAAGGCCTTACCTTTTCGAAATCAGCGGTCTCTTTCACGAATTCTACACGTCTTATCGCTTTCCCGTCTATGTTGGAACTGTCCTGCTTGACAAACTCCTGCTGCGCATGCATTCTGCAGTCTTCCGCCCACTTCATCTATCACCAGTGCACCACTTAGCTCATCACATCCTATAACACCGACTGCCAACACCACAAAACTAGGTAGTAACCGATTCGCTGGCAGAAAAGTTAGCACGACGGGCGAAATGCTTAGCGGTATTTCCTCAGCGATACGTTGTTAGTTCAAATTCCGCCGAGGTCGACTTTGCCTTTCATCCTTTCGGGGTCGATAAATTAAGTACCAGTTACGCACTGGAGTCGATGTAATGGACTGAATACCTATGTCTGTCCTTGTTTGTCCCCTCTGTGTTTAGCCCCTTGTGGGTAATAAAGAAATAGGTATCCCAGACACTCCTATTAGATTGATACAGAAATTTAACCGTTTTCTTATTTTTTAAGGTAGGATATGATTTTAGGAAGATTTGGCTGGTCTATTGACCAAGTAGGGTTTTTCTCTTTGACTCATATCTAGACTTTGATGTCAGCCAAGCTTTTTAAAGAATGAAAGTTTTCGAAAATGAACACGTTAATAATAAATAATTTCCATTATTTTATTTCATACAAAAACATTCGGTTAATGTGAATAACTTGTCTTAATTTATCTAAAAAGACGAAGTAAAAAAAAAAAATCTAATCTGCTACACGGTGAAATTTTGCCGTGATTTGTCTTTCAAATAATGCATGACAAAACTATGGAATGTCGTTGATACTGAAGAGACTTTGCGAGGAAAGTTCGAGCGACTTGGCAATGAATGTGAAGTAATTAGTATGTCGAGTTAGGTTCCTTGCTGATAGAGAGTTAAAATGGGAGAAACTTTTTTGTTTTAAAATTTCTATAGCGCAAAATAGAAGTTAACTGCAGCATAAAGTAGAAAAGAAGTTCTGCCGACGACCACGTAGACTGCAGTTGACTCCAGAATGTGTACGGTAGACTAATTAACGATCTCGGCGTATAATGTGTGATGAACCAGAAATAATAATCTCTCTATATATAAAACTGAGAACGTGTGTCTGTCTGTGTTTCCCTAAAACTTGAGAACTACGTAACCAATTTCATTCGAATTTTACACATGCCTTACTGAGGGTCCATGTAGTTTCATGGGCAAAAAAATGTTCAACTTCTTGCCTAGGGCGAGCCCATAGCAATATCATATCTTCTCCACTATGATTCCCTAAAACTTGAGAACTACAAAACCAATTTTATTCAAATTTTACACATGCCTTACTTAGGGTCCATATAGTTTCATGGGTAAAAAAACGTTCAACTTCTTGCCTAGAGCGAGACCATATCAATATCATATCTTCTCCACTATTTCTGTATTACGTGTTAACAATTAAACAAAACATTTCTCTACTTTATGTCAGATACTTTCACTTTATTTTACCTTTCGTAAGATAGAAAATGGAAGAAGAAGAAGAAGAAGAAGAAAGAGAAGAGAAGAAGAAGAAGAAGAAGAGAAGAAGAAGAAAAGAAGAGAAGAAGAAGAAAAGAAGAAGAGAAGGAGAAGAGAAAAAGAAGAAAAGAAAAGAGAAGAAGAAGAAGAAGAAGAAGAAGGAGAAGAAGAGAAGAAGAAGAAGAAAGAGAAGAGAAGAGAAAAAGAAAGAGAGAAGAAAAGAAAGAAGAAGAAGAAAAGAAGAAGAAGAAGAAAGAAGAGAAGAAGAAAAAGAAGAAGAAGAAGGAGAAGGAGAAGAAGAAGGAGAAGAAAGAAGAGAAGGAGAAGAAGAAGAAGAAGAAGAAGAGAAGAAGAAGAGAGAGGAGAGAAGAGAAGAAGATGGAGAAGAAGGAGGAGGAGGAGAAGGAGAGAAGAAGAAAGAAGAAGTTGATGATGATGACGACGACAGCAATGATGAGATGATGATGATGGGTGTAGTGATGACTAGAACCACATTCATTATCTTTGAATGATGGATCGTTAGGGCCATTTGAGCATCAATGTTATTGACTCTAACCAGTTTATCTGGAAATTACTGGTATGCCATTATAGAGAATATAATCAGAAGGACTCTTCACTGTTCCATCACAACTGCTGGAGCTAGAGTAGGTTTTGACTGGTGATGGTAGGTGCCCCAACAGAATACTGTAAATCCTCGAGTATAATATGCAGAGGACTTTTAGGAGGCTGTACCTCTGAAAAACCTAAACCTTGTGTATAATACGCACTCCTTCTCTAACTTGAGTCATGAGTAATTAAATCAGCAGCATGTAGTTGAACAAATACTTCTGCACATGCGTAATACAATAATGGTGATGTTCTTAACTGTTATATGGGAATGTAAATATGTTTGCAAATTGTTTTTATTACATGTTATTCTGTGTTCTAAATACTTTTATTTTGATAAATGTTGCTTACTGCAAGTTATGGATGATTCTTTTATGACTTCATTGCTTTCAGGCTTAGCTTAAGGTATTTTCGTGCCCGACATTACAAAATGTGTCTGAATAAGCATTGCCGGACAGCAAATAGAGATTCGGATATTGCTTAGAAAATATTTTTCATTTTTAATCTCGTATAAAGTACGCACTAGGGATTTTGACCACTAAATTTTTAGGTAAAAAGTGCGGATTATACTTGAGGATTTACGGTATGGTATATTGGTTTCCATAGGGGAAAACCAAATCCCTAATTTGGGACATGATGTGCTACATTCTCTAGCTGCATCTGGCCCATAAACATGAGTGTTACTGCCCATAACGCAGAAGAGAGGAAGTTTAACAAATGCATGAGCCTGACTGGCTGCTGTCTGTTTGTGCAGATTGCCATCAAGACCTTCGGTGTTCTTGGGCCCCTCACTGCTAATTCCTTCCACTAAATTAGGAAAGCAGTGGCCCGTGTGAAAAATGAACCCAGCAAAGTGGTATGGCTATTGTAGCGAGCATTGTTGGCCATTCTCTGTGATAATGCTTTTGCAGTTATGTCAGTGGAGTGCAGCTGAACATGCCATTTGGTCTGGGGTGTAAAACCTCTTACTCCTTCTCACCCCATCTTTTGCTGCTTAATTCCCCCTTTTTCTTTGTTTCCTCGGTGAGGTTACTCTCTCTTTACTCTTTTACTCTTTTACTTGTTTCAGTCATTTGACTGCAGCCATGCTGGAGCACCGCCTTTAATCAAGTAACTCGACCCCGAGACTTATTCTTTTTGTAAGACCAGTACTTATTCTATCGGTCTCTTTTGCCGAACCGCTAAGTAACGGAGACCTAAACACACCAGCATCGGTTGTCAAGCAATGCTAGGGGGACAAACACAGACACACAAACACACACATGCATATATATATATATATATATATATATATATATATATATATATATATATATATATATATATATATATACACACATATATACGACGGGCTTCTTTCAGGTTTCCGTCTACCAAATCCACTCACAAGGCTTTGGTTGGCCCGGGGCTATAGTAGAAGACACTTGTCCAAGGGGCCTCGCAGTGGGACTGAGCCCGGAACCATGTGGTTGGTAAGCAAGCTACTTACCACACAGCCACTCCTGCGCCTGTTTTGGTTTTTCTTTTCTTTTGCTAATTTTAATCTTTTATATTGTTAATGTTTTTTTCTCTCTTTTCTTTCAATTCGACTTAAAAAAACAAATTTGAATGAGTTGATGAACAAATATAAGGGAGGCAACTCTTAGCATGCTAATATCCTTTGCGTCAGAAAAAAATTTAGTTGTTATTTTTAAGAGTCAATTTAGCCATGGTCAAGCAGACTTATGATTAAAGAGGTTCCAACAGCAATCAACCTTTCTTTTATTTTTTTTAATGTTGTGTAAAGACCACGAGCAAATTATTGAATGGTTAAAAAGGTACAATCTTCTTTTCCAAAGACATACATCATCTCGAAAGTGTCCAGAAGCTGGCTACCCACATGGTTCTTGGTCTCAAGCATTTGTCTTATGACGAAAGGCTGAAGACGCTCGACCTTTATTCTCTAGAAAAACGCCGCCGCCGTGGTGATCTCATTCTCGCTCACAACATCATAAGCAGAAAGTGTAACCTCTCGAAAGAGCTGTTCTTCACTCCTGCACCAGAGTGTCGGCTGCGGGGTCACTCCGAAAAGCTCTATCTGCGACGAATTCATCTCAATCGAAGGAGAGGGGCTTTTTCTGTCCTGGTTGCGGATCCGTGGAATAAGCTGCCGGCCGAGATAGTGAAGATCCTGACGACCACATATATACGGCAGGCTCCATTCAGTTTCCGTCTACCAAATCCACTCACTAGGCATTGGTCGGCCCGAGGCTATAGCAGAAGACACTTACCCAAGATGCCACGCCGTGGGACTGAACCCGGAACCATGTGGTTGGTTAGCAAGCTACTTACCACACAGCCACTCCTGCACCTATACAGACACGTGTGTGTGTGTGTGTATATACACACGTGTTACACACATGTGTGTAACTTATAAGATTGACTGATTACAGTAATTTATGGCTGCTTTATATTGTTTTAACTTACAAGGCATCCATTAACCATTTCTATATTATTTTTTATGTAGAAATAAAAGCCATTCTTACTTCTCTTCAAAAATATCTATGCCATTTAAACTTTCCTATCAGCAAAGAGCATTTTGGTGCTAAGTTGAAAATACATTCTCAGACCATGTTTTCTATGAATTTATTTTAGTTGTTAAGATGTATATTATGTCACTTTATCTATGAGGTCTGATCAAAAAATATCAGAACTTGTGCTATAAAAAGAAAACTATAACACAAATCAATTCAGCATTTAATCGCCTTCAAAGTAATCCTGTTCTAAAGACACACACTTTATCCAGTGCCATTTCCATTGATGGAAGTATTCTTGGAACTTTTTTTTGGGGGGGGGGGGACAGTGAGCAGTTGCCGCATTGCATTCTCTTAGATTTCCATGATGTCTTGAAATCTTGTTCAAGTGGAATTTGATTTTTGACTTGCTTTTGGAGTCACAGCCAAAAGACCCATGATTTATCACCTCTTATAACTGTTTTCAAAAGTTATCGTCTTCCTCAACACAATCAAGGAGATCCTGCACATTTGAAACTTAACCCTTTTTTTTGAGATGACCACACTCTACACACTTTACTTCCAAGCATTGTTATAAACAACAGAAGTGTGCATGCGGGACAGGGTTCAAGGTGAATTTTCCAAGTGGCTTCATTGTAGATAACTCAGCAACAGCCCAATCCCTTTTGATCAGACCTTGTATTATTATAATTCTATTCACATTCACAATGCATTCATTATAAGAATGAATATCCCTATAATCACACTAGTATTTGACTGCTAATCTATTTCATTGATTTTGTAAAGGTAAAAGATATTATTGAACCAATTGTGTATCATACTTAATGTCTGAGACCCCCATCAGTCACAACACAGACCATGGGATTGCACCTAGAAAGTCACCCTCTCAGGTACACGTCCGGGCAAGTTTGTTTATGGAAGACCAGCAGTCGCCCATGCATACCGGCCACCCCTCTCCATACCACCGATGTTATCTGAGCGAAAGGCAAAGGGACCGATACAGCTTGGAACCTGTGTCGTCGTAACTCATTTCTCCAGCTGAGTGAACTGGAGCAATGTGATATAAAGTGTCTTGCTCAAGAACACAACACGCAGTGGTTAGGGCGTCGAGCTTTCGATCGTGAGGTTGTGAGTTCGAATCCCGGACCGGGCTGCGTGTTGTGTTCTTGAGCAAGACACTTTATTTCACGTTGCTCCAGTTCACTCAGCTGTAGAAATGAGTTGCGATGTCACAGGTGCCAAGCTGTATCGGCCCCTTTGCCTTTCCCTTGGCTATGAGTATGTGCCATTGACAATGTAGCAGCACAAGCAGTCAGCGCCATATTGGATGAGATCTCGCGGCAGCCATTGCCATCTCTGAGACGGGAGCGAGACCTCACGTGCATCCATTTGCCATGCGTAAGATCACAACGAGGCTCGTGACAGAAAACTATATAAAGGGAAAACCCTTTTCAAATCTCTCTTCTTTGGCACCGCTACACAGCAGCGCTTGCTGAACACACCACTTGCTGGAGGCAATTTGCACCCGCATTATCGGAGCTTAAGATGGCAGCTGAGAGCAGCACCCTTCATTACCTTTCCTGTAAATAAACCAGTTGTAAATAGCATTTATAATTGAAGTCTTTTCTCTTCACCTGCTGGAAGCCTGACCTACATAAAGAACAAAAAGATGATGGAAGGAGATGATATTCCTCCAATATCATAAACCTTGCCTTCCATTATTAAAACAATGTCTAACAGGACATGAACACATTTAGCATTCTCACCAACCACTGCTAGGACAATCTTCATATGCCTGATATAAATTGTGTTTTTAAACAAGCATGTCCATATGAGATATTATTTCTGCATGAATACTACAGAAAGTTTGCCTTTTGCGATGTATTTACTTTACATATAATATCCAGATGGATATGTATATATACTGGCGAGCTGGCAGAAACATTAGCACACTGGGTGAAATACGTAACCATATTTCGTCTGTCGTTACGTTCCGAGTTCAAATTCCGCCAAGGTCGACTTTGCCTTTCATCCTTTCGGGGTCGATAAATTAAGTACCAGTTACGTACTGGGGTCGATGTAATCGACTTAATCCCTTTGTCTGTCCTTGTTTGTCCATTCTGTGTTTAGCCCCTTGTGGGTAGTAAAGATATATATATATTTAAGTATGCTGTGCATGAGAAGATCTGGCAGGACAAGTGAGACCATAAGCCGTGACCTCTACATGGGATGTAGCCAATCCACTTATGCATACCTTTCCTTCTAGGGACAGAAAACTCTGCTTGTGAAGACTTGTTGAGGCAAGTGAAAATCAAAATCGAAATCGATCAACATCAATGGAAATTGCAGCTGTGATACCAGTGCCGGTGGTATGTAAGAGAACCATCCGAACGTGGCCATTGCCAGCGCCGCCCCGTCTGGCCTCGGAAAAAGCACCCACTACACTCACGGAGTGGTTGGCATTAGGAAGGGCTTCTTAACTATACAGCAACAACTGTACTCTAGAAAATTTGACTGCTCCTGGGTGGGCTTGTACCATTTATTTTTTAGTCTGTTGCCAGCCCCGCCTGGCCCTCGTGCTGGTGGCCGTTTGCCAGTCCTGTCTGACACCTGTGCCGGTGGCACGTAAAAAGTACCCACTACACTCACGGAGTGGTTGGCGTTAAGAAGGGCATCCAGCTGTAGAAATACTGCCAGATCAGACTGGGCCTGGTGCAGCCTTCTGGCTTCCCAGACCCCAGTTTGAACCGTCCAACCCATGCTAGCACGGAAAGCGGACGCATGATGATGATGATGATGATGATGATTTGTTTGCATCTTGCTTAATATTTTCAAATATTTTTTTAAATGGAAATGTTGGTTTGGAAATATTAAATGAAGCCCCATCACTGGAATTTCAGTAACAGCAACAAAAATAGAAAAGTATATGGGAATTTCTTCACTGATTCTTGTTCTACTTATAGATAGAACATTCTAGAATAGACAGTATATATTCTCTTTGCTACCTTGAGAATATATATGTATATGGTACATTGGCTGTTAACTTTCCAAAAGTTTTGTAATGCCGCAATTATTGAAACAATGTAATTATTTTATCAAGATCCAAGACATAATTACGAAGGGTGAACACGGGCGCTCAAAAATTTCGAATGTCTAAATTTAAAACAAAGAATATAAAAGCCAGATGCAATCAACACATACATAATAATGGAATATTTACTGAGATACTTTATTAACATGAAACATACAAATATTGATTTCACTTTATTCAACGAGAAAATAACGTTTACAGGCAACAGTAGATATATTGTTAAAATAGTAAACTTGCAAAGAAAGGATACTTTAAAAAGTGTCAAATTTTTCTGTCAATGTATAGCATATACAAATTCATAATATTGATTTGGATTAATGTGGTAGTATAATATATCATTGAATAGATATGACCTTGGTTCTACACGATTACAATTATAATGTCCTAAGTCATTTTACTAAAAAAACGATTCTAAATAAATTTGTTCAGTTACATTCTCCACATAATACAATGTAGTATTCCATAAGAGGGAAATCTTTGACAGGGCAATATCATCTTATGTTGTAGGATTTGTTACTTTACCAATGAAATGGATAATTTTAGTTTGGTTGTCAACAATTAAAAATGTGAATGGATGATTGACATCAAAATCTATACGATTTATAAAAATTCGTGCTGACAGTAAGGTCATGACCATTCCAGTTGCAGCAGCAGCTTCCGTTCCTTCTTCATTAACATCAACAAATGCTTTATGAAACATTTCACTGGCATAAATATTCTTCTCACCACCAGTCATTCCAGATAAATCAGCTTTTAGAGGATCAAAAATATCAGGGAGTCCAAGCTTTTTCAAAACTTCACCCAACTGAAAACTACTCTCGAAACGAAATTTTGGCATATGTAATACTAGACCCATCATTTCAAATCCTTTTCTGTCAACAATGTCTTTGAGAAATTGAGCATTAATCTCCTTCTCTAAAGCAGCAAGACCATTGATTTCATTGGGAAGAATTACAAACATACTAAATGCTTCTCCTATATAGGGTAACTCAACCACTTTATAGTTGTCGCTTATTTTTGTATTAAATCCTTCATATATATACATAAAATCATGAGATACAGTCTTGTCAGAGCTTAAATAAAACTTTCTAGATGATGTTGCTTCTTCTGAGAATATTTCAGCCCACGTTCCTTTAAAGTACACAGCATTAATAAGAACTAGAACCGATTGAGGTGTCAAACTTCCACTTGGTAACAGATCAGTAATTTTGTTATTTGTGTTATTCTTAACCCAATCATTAATAGTAATTCTTGTCTTCTCAGCATTTGTTATGAAGTCTACATTTTCAATATCTGAAAAGAAATATTTTACCATGTTGTTCTTGTAGTCTTCAGAAATAGGGAATTTTTCATTGGCGCACAAACGATTCACTGAATTGGATGTGACGAGTTTATCTGAGTTTTTCAAAAGTGAAAAATATTCTTTAAAAGCTAAAGCTACAGAATCTGGATTTGATGTTATCTTCAAAATATTTTCAAACTGTTTGGCAGAGTTTTGTCTTGCTCCCAAATAAACCATTGATAAAACAGTAGCAACACTGAATGGTGACATGAAGACATTTTCATTGGTTCCTGTAGCCACAGCTTGGTAAAGACTGTTTGTAAAATAATCAATTGAAGCAGCAAGGTTACCGATGTCTTGTTTCTCTGCTGAGTCCATATTGTATACGATAGTGTCTGGAGAATATAGAATATGAAGAGAAAATATACGAAATAAATTCTTGCAAACATTTCAAAATATTTTATTAGACATTACTGTAATTAAAGACATCTATAAAAGCAAAGTCTGAAATCTCTTCTGATCAAACTCTAATATTAACTTTTACATGAACATATTTCTTAACATAACACAGAGTTAATGTGTTTTAAACAGTTTTTAAAATAATTAAAAATTTATATGATTAATTAATATAACCATTTTTTCTCCAATATTTATCTGATATTTGGCACATATCTTAAAAGTTTCATTTATAAGATGATGTTGGAACTTGTCCATGTTAGCATTTCATAGACAAATTTGAATGGAGCAGGTTTAGTTTTCATTTTTTGCATATATGGTAAGATAAGGTATCAATTACAATGATATACTCCACCTGCTGAGAGCCTGGTCAAATACTTGCAACAAAATGACATCCTCAAAAAAGGCCTTAATGTGCCTGGAGGTGATGTTGAACTAATTAGTGTAATACCAAGCTAGACCGGATCCTGTAAACCTAGACTCAATGGTTAATATTTAGTTTGTAGAATGACCTGTGGGATGACGTCAGCAGCTGGGTGCGTTGACCGGAAGCTGGGGCAACCGGAAGGGGCTGCTGTCAGGCGTGCGCAGGCAGCGGTCAATTGGGCCTTTCCAACGTGGGTCGTCCAAATGACAAGACGTGTGAGGACGGTCACGAAGGGTCTGGGTGAGCAGCTGCTATCTTTAGTGTTCGGGTTGGAGCTGTGTCGAAGGATTAGCTACCACAGAAGTGTCTCCATCATGAGGAAGAGAAGGTAGGTGCCTTTATATTCAAATCGTGCACACACCACATGACCGTGTGAAGGAGAGGTGACGAGAATGGCTCCTTTAGTACGCCGCACGGTCGATTACAATAAATAGGAAAAAGGATGAATGAGTATGAATGCCAGCAGGAAAAGAGAGACACAACCAGTCGAATGTTGAAGAGAAAGATTTTATTGATAGGTTAACATGTGTGTCTGTATGTGTGTCATGTATACATAATAATAGACAGGCCGTCATGTATACATAATGTGTGTGCAGAAACGTGGATGTATGCGTGTGCGATGAGTACAGAGCATTGAAAGAGTCTATAATAGGACGTTAGAAGAATGCAAAGCAGAGCAAGTTGAGGCACGTGTCATGCGTGAAGCTGTGGCTACTATGCAGAGCCGGTTACTTGGTACAGAAGGTTCTCGCAGGTTGTATCTGCTGTTAACCATGGTGAAATAATTCATGAACAGTGTTGAGTAGAGGCCATTGATTGGTTAAAATCTGAAAAATTAAACTACGTTAAACTTACAAATTACAATTTTCTCAAGAGAGCCAAGAGAACAAATGTTTCATTTTGACACATTCTACCAGAATACGAAGTTTAAAAGTGTTTAGTTAACTAGAAATTGTGTTGAAAACTGCCGTTCAAAAGAAAAAGATCCTCCTTTTCTAATTGAAACCATTTTTCTGCAAGGCCTTCCACATGACCATATCACGCCATCTGACAAACTTTTTTTGGCTACATCCTTCAAGGAACATTTCTAGAGAATAGTAAGTTAAAGTGCGACCAGATTATTGATATTTTATATTATTGAGCAAAAGAAGATTTAGCAAAGGGAATAGCCCAAGAATGCCGTATAGATTGGAGAAATTTTTACTGTGATATATGTGCAGAATATTATGTTGCACAAAACATTAAGCTCGGAGGGCCAAACCGAATTGTAGAGATAGATGAAAGAGCGTTTGTTAGAAGAAAATATAATGTTGGCCATCAGGTTAAAACGCAGTGGGTTTTTGGTGCTTTGGAAAGGGATACTAGAAGATGGTATTTGGTGGCAGTGGAAGATCGGACTGCGGACACTCTTTTAGAAATTATACAAGAGCGTATATAGCCTGGTACAACTGTAATTTCTGACCTCTGGCGTTCGTATAATACGCTCAATCAGCTAGGATATAGGCATTTGACTGTGAATCATCATCATCATCATCATCATCGTTTAACGTCCGTTCTCCATGCTAGCATGGGTTGGACGGTTCGACCGGGGTTCTGGGAAGCCAGAAGGCTGCACCAGGCTCCAGTCTAATCTGGCAATGTTTCTACAGCTGGATGCCCTTCCTAACGCCAACCACTCCGTGAGTGTAGTGGGTGCTTTTTACGTGCCACCTGCACAGGTGCCAGGCGAGGCTGGCAACGGCCACGGTCAGATTGGTGTATTTTATGTGACACCGGCAATAAATTTTGTTGATCCGGTAACATTTGCCACAACCAACCACATAGAATGTTTATGGAAGCATGTAAAGAATCGTAACAAAACAGAAAATGGAACAGCCCGAAATTTACTTCAATCCCATCTCATTGAATTCATGTGGCATTATGAATTTAAGGACGAAATCTTTGGAAAGTTATTGGAACAAATTCAACATCTATACCCATGCATTTGAAACCTTACAGAAAAGAAGTATCTACAAAGCATTTGTTTTATATTTCGTTAAATTCTCTCAGTTGAAAATTATATTTTTATATTCTAAATAATTTGCAATTTCAGAAAATATATTAACTTTGCGTTTTTTAATTTGATAAATTCTACGGAAACAAACAAGTGACGTCAGATTGACGTCACACTTTTTTTCACTTTCCTCCTGACAGCTAATTCCGTAGTGGTGCCTGTAACAGGATGTAGCGCAACAACTTGCTCTTTTGTTTTCTTACACACACGCCGCCTCAATTCAGGTGGGGTAAACATTTAAATTAACATTTTTTTGTTGATGCTCGTATCCAACCAATGGAGCACGCGTGTGGCCCACTGGTATCATCATTAAAGGGGATGAGGAGTAAAAAAAAAAAATCGTAAATTTTCCAAACCATTTTTTCATAACAAGATGTTTCCCATCATTTCGAAGGTTGTGGTGAAAAACAATCGGGAAAACCCTGTCCAAAAGGGAGAAATTCCAACTTATGTGGTCTTCTTGATCGGAAACTCCTCTCCCTGCTCCCTTAAAAATTTTTTCCAAAAAAAATATCTTTATAATCTTAATCTATGCCGTTTGGAAGGTATTTATATAAAATTTCACTAAAAGATATCCATTTTCCTGAAAGTTATGAGGGAAAAAATAGGATTGTGTGAATTTTGCGAAAGTCCTCTCCTCATCCCTGTTTCGTTTACGCAAATTTTGTTTTCCAGATTCGTTAACTTTTTTCTTCTTGTTCTGGTGGCCGGGTATTAAACATGTAGTGTGATGGATGAAGAAGACAACAGAAAAAGAAGCAACGGGAGAAAGAAATACAAAAGGCCTTACCTCTTCGAAATCAGCGGTCTCTTTCACGAATTCTACACGTCTTAACGCTTTCCCGTCTATGTTGGAACTGTCCTGCTTGACAAACTCCTGCTGCGCATGCATTCTGCAGTCTTCCGCCCACTTCATCTATCACCAGTGCACCACTTAGCTCATCACATCCTATAACACCGACTGCCAACACCACAAAACTAGGTAGTAACCGATTCGCTGGCAGAAAAGTTAGCACGCCGGGCGAAATGCATAGCGGTATTTCGTCAGCGATACGTTGTGAGTTCAAATTCCGCCGAGGTCGCGTTTGCCTTTCATCCTTTCGGGGTCGATAAATTAAGTACCAGTTACGCACTGGAGTCGATGTAATGGACTGAATACCTATGTCTGTCCTTGTTTGTCCCCCCTGTGTTTAGCCCCTTGTGGGCAATAAAGAAATAGGTATCCCAGACACTCCTATTAGATTGATACAGAAATTTAACCGTTTTCTTATTTTTTAAGGTAGGATATGATTTTAGGAAGATTTGGCTGGTCTATTGACCACGTAGGGGTTTTCTCTTTGACTCATATCTAGATTTTGATGTCAGCCAAGCTTTTTAAAGAATGAAAGTTTTCGAAAATGAACACGCTAATAATAAATAATTTCCATTATTTTATTTCATACAAAAACATTCGGTTAATGTGAATAACTTGTCTTATTTTATCTAAAAAGACGAAGTGAAAAAAAAAAAAGAATTTAATCTGCTACATGTTGAAGTTTTGCCGTGATTTGACTTTCAAATAATGCATGACAAAACTATGGAATGTCGTCGATAATGAAGAGACTTTGCGAGGAAAGTTCGAGCGACGTGGCAATGAATGTGAAGTAATTAGTATGTCGAGTTTCGTTCCTTGCTGATAGAGTTAAAATGGGAGAAACATTTTTGTTTTAAAATTTCTATAGCGCAAAATAGAAGTTAACTGCAGCATAAAGTAGAAAAGAAGTTCTGCCGACGACCACGTAGACTGCAGTTGACTCCAGAATGTGTACGGTAGACTAATTAACGATCTCGGCGTATAATGTGTGATGAACCAGAAATAATAATCTCTCTATATGTAAAACTGAGAACGTGTGTCTGTCTGTGTTTCCCTAAAAGTTGAGAACTACATAACCAATTTCATTCAAATTTTACACATGCCTTACTTAGGGTCCATGTTTTTTTAATGGGCAAAAAAATGTTCAACTTCTTGCCTCGGACGAGCCCATAGCAATATCATATCTTCTCCACTATGATTCCCTAAAACTTGAAAAGTACATAACCAATTTCATTCAAATTATACACATGCCTTACTTAGGGTCCATGTAGTTTCATGGGCAAAAAAATGTTCAACTTCTTGCCTAGAGCGAGCCCATAGCAATATCATATCTTCTCCACTATTTCAGTGTTACGTGTTAAAAGTGAAACAAAAACATTTCTCTATTTTATGTCAGATACTTTCACTTTAACAATAAAAGTTAGAGATAATAATAACAATTGAATTATATGCAGTAAGTAATAATTACAATCAAACTAAAGTATAATATAATCGTAACATAACAAAAGTAAAAATAGCAGTTGGTATAAAACTGCATCAATGACTTGAACTTGAATAAGTGATTTCACATGAATGGGAATAAATCAAAAATAAAATTAGTGTGCAGTATTGGAATAGCCCAGATGGAGCTGTGCACATACCATTTACCACGGCTTTTACATTAGATTATTTGCTAATTAGCTAGCATTAAGTTTGGCTGCATGTAATGTCTGTTTTCTCGAACAGCCACTACTACTGAGTACTGCTGTTGGTTTATTTTTTTATACATAAAAGACCATAGCTTCAACTGCGTACTGCTTTTTGATTCACCGTAAGGATTGTTGTTATTATTATTATTATTGTTTATTGTTATCACGTTTGTTGGTTCCTAGTAAGGGAAACGTTGTTGTGTTACATTTGTTAAATAATTGTAAACTGTAACCCTCCTTCTTTGGGAAAAGGGCTTTGGTTATTGTTTAAAAATTGAATTGTGTCCCTGTTTGGGGAAATTGACAATATTTTCACTGTTTATACAGAAGCATTTTTGTTAGAATGCCTTCGATAGAAGAAAGTCCAAAAATGAATTTCGCTGCAGCCGTCGGCGGGCGCGACCTCATTAAAATTAAAATGGAAGAAATACAAACCTATTTCGGATTGATCACAGACAAAGATGGTGAATCTAGGATAACACCACCAAACGAAATAAAAAATTAAATTAAAGAAAAGACTATTGTCTATAAAGTATACAATGTAGAGAAAAAAAAGATTTGAACACCTGGAGGAAAGCACCATCGTAAAGTGTCTTGGTGCGACTATGAAAGATATCTAACCAGAGGCAATAAATTCACCACAATAGAAGCCAGGTTCGAGTCAACGGAACGTGCAAGGGAGTACTTGACTCGAACCTTGCAAAGTGGAAATATTTTATTTTTACCTTTATATCTGGGACGTAGGACGTCCCGGATTAAAATTAAAAATGTCCCCCCAGAAGTAGAGGTAGGCTGGATTGTAGCCACACTTCTATACAAGAGGGAGGACAAGATACAATTGATCGAAATTGCAAGAGACAAGCCTACAATTCCAGTCTGTTATATATTTTGAATGTTGTTATCACTAGCGATATCAAGATATAACTTTGTATTTTGTATTTTATGTGTAGATGTATATATATAGATGTACATGTAATATGTACACATATATACACATATATACATGCACTAGCACTATGACCCGGCAATAATGGGTCATAATGCTAGTAATAAATAAAGATATTTTTTTCAACTAGCAAGGAAAATCATTAACTAATACTCGCCCGAACTTCTTTTATAATATGGAGCAATATATGCATGAAATAAGTAAATAATTAATGAACACATGTAAATAATTAATTAAGTAAATAATTAAGTAAATAATTAATGAACCCAAGTGTGATCGTTGCCAGAGCAGCAAACTGCCTTCCGTTCCGGCGGCACGTAAAAAGCACCCTTTGAGTGTGATTGTTGCCAGCGTTGCCTTACTGGCACATGAAAAAACATTCAAGCAAGGTCGTTACCAGTGCTGCTGGACTGGCACCTGTGTAGGTGGCACGTAAAAAACACTATTTGAGCATGGCCGTTGCCAGTACCACTTGACTGGCCCTTGTGCCAGTGGCATGTAAGAGTACCCACTACACTCTCGGAGTGGTTGGCATTAGGAAGGGCATCCAGCTGTAGAAACTTTGGCAGATCAGATTGGAGCCTCGTGCAGCCATCTGGTTCACCAGACCTCAGTCAAATTGTCCAATCCATGCTAGCATGGAAAGTGGACGTTAAACGATGATGATGATGATTCTTGTTCCACTTATAGACAGAACACTCCAGAATATATATTAATCATTCTCTCTGTTATTTTGAGAATGCCAACTTTGCTACATTACTAATTCGGCAATTAAGGCAGTGAGCTAGCAGAATCATTAACGTGCCAGGGGAAATGTTTGGTATTTCGCCTGTCACTACATTCTGAGTTCTAATTCCACCGAGGTCGACTTTGCATTTCATTCTGTTGGGGGTCAATAAAATAAATACCGGTGGTACACTGGGGTCAGTGTAATCGACTTGATACCGACTCCTCAAGCTGCACTTGTGGCAAAAATTTGAAATAATTATTAATTAGACAGTGCATTAATTAGACATATGCATGGTATTTATATGTATATAGTGTGTTGGCTGTTAACTTTTCAAAAGTTTTGTAACATCAAAATTACAGAATCAATGGAATTCTTCAATCAAGATCCAAGACTAAAATCCCTGAGGTTAATATGAGGGCTCAAGAATTTCAAATGTCTATATTTAAAAGAAAAAAGCCAGATGCAATTAACACATACATAGGCACAGGAGTGGCTGTGTGGTAAGTAGCTTGCTAACCAGCCACATGGTTCCGGGTTCAGTCCCACTGCTGGCATCTTGGGCAAGTGTCTTCTGCTATAGCCCCGGGCCGACCAATACCTTGTGAGTGGATTTGGTAGACGGAAACTGAAAGAAGCTTGTCGTATATATGTATATATATGTATATGTATGTATGTGTGTGTGTGTTTGTGTGTCTGTGTGTTTGTCCCCCTAGCATGGTGTGTTTACGTCCCCGTCACCTAGCAGTTCGGTAAAAGAGACCGATAGAATAAGTACTGGGCTTACAAAGAATAAGTGCCGGGGTTCGATTTGCTTGACTAAAGGCGGTGCTCCAGCATGGCCGCAGTCAAATGACTGAAACAAGTAAAAGAGTAAAAGAGAGAAAAAAGAGAATAATGATTAAATATTTACTGAGATGCTTTATTAATATAAACAGAAATAAAACTTACAAGCATTGATTTCACTTTATTCAATAAGTAAATAACGTTTACAGGCAACAATAAGTTTATTGTTAAAATAATAAAAGATACGTTCAAGAGTGTAATATTTTTCCGTAAATGTACAACACATACAAATTGATAATGTTGATTAAAATTAAAACTTATTTACGTTATTTACAATTGACAAGAATTTGTCCTCATCTTGTTTGTTGTTAACACATTTCAGCTGATATTCTATCTAGCATTCATCAGGTGTCTTGGGGAAATTTCGAACCTGGGTTCTCATTCCTAAGGTATTTTTCGATGTTGCTGTTGTTGTTATCATCATCATCATCATCATCATCATCATTATTCAGGCCACTGCCTGGAATTGAACGTGGGCATATGGCGTAGTCGTTAAGAGCACAGGCTACTAATCCCAAGATTCCAAGTTCGATTCCAGGCAGTGACCTAAATAATGATAATAATAATAGTAATAATAATAATAATAATCATAATAATAATAATAATAATAATAATAATAATAATAATGCAGTACCAGGCAGTGGCTCTCATGGCTTCTCATCTTAACTGATTGGAAGTGTTATCATGTACATTGTTTTGTCTTGGTATGAAAGATTGGCTTACAAAAATATTCTGCTCAATACCACAGATTTGCTTGTCAGTTGTTTGACCTTAACCAGTTGATCATGTCCCTTAGTGGCTGATGATATGTGCATCTCTGATTACGAGCAGAAGTAGTGGGGGAGCATCATAGCCATGTGTTGAGAGGGACTCTTCAGGGTTTGAATAATTCACCTCTGGAAACTTGGGTGTTTCGTTCAACATCCTTAAACAACCCTTATTCAGGGACCTTTTGAGCTGGATGGGCTACTCGACCAGAAGAAAATTCTAAGTGGGCCCCACCTGCAAGGTCATGTGCTGTTTATCTTGATATGAGATCACCATGTCGCACACATATGGTTGTGATGCATGTGCTTAGTGTACCCTTATCAGACAGGTAGTCATGATGGGTATATTGGGCTTCGTATATTTTACCCCAGTATCACTATGATGGCATGCACTGCTCTCTCACTCAATAATAATAATAATAATAATAACGACAAAATCGCAAAATACCTTAGGTATGAGAGCCCAGGTTCGAAATTTCCCCAAGACACCTGATGAAGGTTGGACGGTATATCAGCCGAAACATTGTGTTAATAACAAACAAGATGAGGACAAATATCCATCAATTGTAAATAATGTATTTAATTCCTCATCTCTTAAATATAGAACTAAATTAAAACTATTCTTATAATCTTTCATTGCATAGATATGTCCATGGTCTTGCACAATTACAACTATAATGCTTTAAGTCATTCTACTTAAAAATATTGTAAATAGATTTGCTCAGTTACGTTGTCTACATAATACAATCTAGTATCCCATAAGAGAAAAATCTTTGACAAGACAATATCATCTATATCGTGGGGTTTGTTACTTTACCAATGAAATGGATCATTTTAGTTCGGTCATCAACAACTAAAAACGTGAATGGGTGATTGACATCAAATTGCATCCCAATTCTCGACATATAATTTGAGACCACCATTCCACTTGCAGCAGCAGCTTCCGTTCCTTCTTCATTAACATCAACAAATGCTTTATGAAACATTTCACTGGCATAAATATTCTTCTCACCACCAGTCATTCCAGATAAATCAGCTTTTTGAGGATCAAAAATATCAGAGAGTCCAAGCTTTTTCAAAACATCACCCAACTGAAAACTACTCTCTAAACGAAATTTTGGCATATTTAATTCTAGAAGCATCATTTGAAATCCTTTTCTGTCTATAATATCTTTGAGAAATTGAGCATTAATCTCCTTCTCTAAAGCAGCAAGACCATTGATTTCATTGGGAAGAATTACAAACATACTAAATGCTTTTCCTATATAAGGTAACTCAACCACTTTATAGTTGTCGCTTATTTTGGTATTAAAATCTTCAGATTTATACATAAAATCATGAGATACAGTCTTGTCAGAACTTAAATAAAACTTTCTAGATTTTGTTGCATGTTCTGGGAATTTTTTAGCCCACATTCCTTTAAAATACACAGCATTAATAAGAACTAGAATTGATTGAGGTGTCAAACTACCACTTGGTAACAGATCGGTAATTTTGTTATTTGTGTTATTCTTTACCCAATCATTAATAGTAATTCTTGTCTTCTCAGCATTTGTTATGAAGTCTACATTTTCAATATCTGAAAAGAAATATTTTACCATGTTGTTCTTGTAGTCTTCAGAAAAAGGGAATTTTTCACTGGCATACAAACGATTCACTGAATTGAATGTGACAAGTTTATCTGATGTTTTCAAAAGTGAAAAATATTCTTTAAAAGCCAAAGCGACAGAATCTAGATTAGAAGTTATCTTCAAAACATTTTCAAACTGTTTGGCAGAGTTTTGTCTTGCTCCCAAATAAACCATTGATAAAACAGTAGCAACACTGAATGGTGACATGAAGACATTTTCATTGGTTCCTGTAGCCACAGCTTGATAAAGACTGTTTGTAAAATAATCAATTGAAGCAGCAAGGTTACCGATGTCTTGTTTCTTTGCTGAGTCCATATCGTATATTGTCGTATCTGGAGAATATAGAATATGAAGAGAAAATATACAAAATAAATTCTTATAAACATTTGAGGCTACTGACCAGATCTCTAGATGGTGCAAAGTCCCCTTTCATCCCAAGGTAACATGGTGGTGGAACAATGTAGTTGACAGGGTCATTAGGGAAAAGAAACAGGCTTGGAAAGACTGGAAGAACGGTGGTAGCAGGGAAATGTATCAGATCGCCAGAAGGGAAACTAGGAGACAGGTTTACTTAGTCAGAGGGGAAGCAGATAAGAAAAAAATTTGTCAATGTTCTGTGTCGTGAGGACCAAAGACTTAAAGTGTTTTGTGTTGCAAGACAGTGTGTGAGAGAGAATCATGATGTTATAGGAGAGATATACACACACATAAATACATGCATGCATGTACACGTACACACACACACACACACACTCATGCATGCATATTTTTATTATGAGTTCTGTATAAATATTTCAAAATGTTGAGTTAGTATGAAGGACGTTGAGTAATTCTGCTTCAAAAAAATTAGACGAAACAGAAAACAATAATAAAATAACTTGTTGGATTTAGGAATGTTAAAAATCTCCAAACAATTATCAGATAATAGATGAACCGAGAACAATGGAATATTACATAAATGGAATAATGATTAATACTGACTATACACTGAAGCAGACCTAAACACACAGAGGTTCTTGCTAGCAGTATGAGAAGACAATTGCTTTTTAATGTTTACATGACTCTTGGCATGCAGAGCAAAGTGGTTAGTGGCATGTACTGGATGTACATGAGAGCCAAGAAGAATTGCGAAGCATTGAAGTCACAAAGGATTATAAGAAGCACCAAAGAGATGTAAAAGAACTGTCTGTGATGGGTTGGGTCTTTTGCACTGTTTGGGTGCAACACAATTTCCTTCTTTATTTCCAAAAACTATCGGCGTCAGGAACAAGAAAGCAACCTTAAAAAATATGACACTTTATTTCGTTATTTACATAAAGAAGACACGTTGGTAAATTGGTAGCCTCTTGGTGTAGGTACCGCAAGACTGAAGTTAAACATTTGTAAAGATGAACCTCACAACAACTCCAGCAGCAACAGAGCCGGTCAAATCCCAAGCGTCTGGGACAGGAGAATAGGCTGATAACACGTTAAACACGTCTTCTCTCTTCAACGAACGCCATAGAATTCTCGTTCCCAGTTTTTAGCGCATGTGCATTAGGGAACTTCCTTAGGCCTTTCCAGAAGGTTCCAGCCCCGCACACGCACACTGAAGAATGACGTCACTACAGAGATATGACTGACAAACTCTTAGGGGTTGAAAGAATTTGGTGTGGTGGTGGGTAGAGGAAGTGGTGCAAAGAGATTCCAGAGGTGAGTGGTTGGGGGAGTGGAATCTAGAATGTCTTTCAGAGAGAAATTTGAATAGAGCAGGTTTAGTTTTAGTTTTTAGCATCTATGGTAAGATAATGTATCAGATACCACGATATACTCCACCTGCTGGGAACCTGGCTAAAACATTGCAACATCCTCAAAAAAGGCTTCGGATATTTTCGGTTTGACCGGCAGTTTTTAAAAATAATTTCCACGTAACTATACACTTTTAAACTTCTTATACTGGTAGAATGAGTTTATAAGACATCTTTTTCTCTTGGCTTTATTGAGAAAATTCTATAGTTTGTGAGAAATTTGTTGTTTTTTTTCCTCCAATTTCTGCAATTTCAACTAATCAATGACGTCTATTGAGGTGAAAACATTCTGTGCCGTTTGAATATGTCCCTTGTTTAAGAAACAGATTGGGTTTATTTACATTTCTGAAGAAAAAAAGATAGCCTTCCCCCGTACCCCTTACCCTAAAATAGATTGAAATGCAATAGATCGATACTAGGGTCATAATTACAGGTGACAATTTCATATGACACCGCTTGAAAAAACTGCTGGTCAAAGTGAAAAGATCCAAGGCTTCCGTGTGCCTGGAAGTGATGTTGAACTGATTAGTATAATATCTACCTATACCTGATCATGTAAACCTCGACTCAACAGTATCCTGAACACTCCTATTCAGATTATTTTCCTAAGAGAAATTTATACAGAAATTTATTCAACAGATTGGTTTCTTTTTTTTTAAGAAGGTAGGATATGATTTTAGGGAGATTCAGTTGTTATTCTAACTGGTCTATTGACAACGTAGGGTTTCTCTCGTTGACTCACATCTGGATTTTGATGTCAGCCAAGTTTTCTTAAAGAATGAAAGCATTCGAAACTGAACACGTTGTTAATAAATAATTTCCATTGTTTTACTGCATACGAAAAACGTTCTTTTGAATAACTTGTTTTACTTTATGTAAAAAGGGAAAGTGAAAAATATTCTAATCTGTTGTGGAGAAGTTTTGTTGTGATTTGATTTTCAAGTAAAGCATGACAAAACCATGGAAGATCATGAATTGTGGATAGAATTTGTTTGGTAAGTTCGACCGTTGTCGCAATGAATGTGAAGTAATTAGTGTGGCGAGTTACTTCCCTTGTTGATAAAAGTAAAATGGTAAATCCTTAATTACATAAAAATGTTTCAGCTCGAAGGCTGCGGCCATGCTGTGGCACCACCGTTGAATAAGCTACACTAGCATGTGAAACCACCTCTGATACGTGGCACTTGATCAACAAGGGAGTTCGATGCCGCTGCCCGCATCTGTGTTTCCTGCCGAAAGGTAGGTTCATTTGGGACCCTGACATGAAGAGATCCAGTTAGAACGTCAAACTCTAAGATCGTTCAACCACTTTATTCTTCAGATGCCACGGAATATAATATGGACTCAGCAAAGAAAGAAGACATCGGTAACCTCGCTGCTTCAGTTGATTTTTGTACAAAGAGTCTTTTTCAAGCTGTGTCTACAGGAACCGTGGAAAATGTTTTCATGTCACCATTCAGTGTTACTACTATTTTATTGATGGTTCATTCTGGAGCAAGATAAAACTCTGTCAAACAGTTTGAAAATATTTTGAATATATAGTATGTTGATTGATAACTTTTCAAAAGTTTTGTAACACCACAATTATTAAATAAATGTAATTTTTTAATGAAGATCTAAGACTAAAATACCAGAGACTATCAAGAGATCTGAAGAAGGTTTAACGTCAATATTTGGAACAAAGCTATTAAAAGCCAGATGCAATTAACGCATACATTAAAATGGAATATTTACTGAGATGCTTTATTAATATAAACAGAAATAAAAACATACAAGCATTGATTTCTCTTTATTTAACCAGTAAATAATGTTTACAGGCAACAATAAGTATATTCTTAAAATAATAAGCTTGCAAAGAAAAGACACTTTAAAAAGTGTAATATTTTTCTGTCAATATATGGCAAGTACAAATTGATAATATTGATTTAGATTAATGTGGTATTATAATATATCATTGAATAAATATGACCTTGGTTCTACATAGTTACAATTATAATGTCCTAAGTCATTTTACTAAAAACAATTCTAAATAAATTTGCTCAGTTACATTCTCCACATAATACAATGTAGTATTCCATAAGAGGGAAATCTTTGACAGGGCAATATCATCTTATGTTGTAGGATTTGTTACTTTACCAATGAAATGGATCATTTTGGTTCGGTTATCAACAATTAAAAATGTGAATGGGTGATTGACCTCAAAATCCATACCAATTTGTGCGGAAACTGCCATCACGACCATTCCAGTTGCAGCAGCAGCTTCCGTTCCTTCTTCATTAACATCAACAAATGCTTTATGAAACATTTCACTGGCATAAATATTCTTCTCACCACCAGTCATTCCAGATAAATCAGCTTTTAGAGGATCAAAAATATCAGGGAGTCCAAGCTTTTTCAAAATATCACCCAACTGAAAACTACTCTCTAAACGAAATTTTGGCATATTTAATTGTAGAAGCATCGTTTGAAATCCTTTTCTGTCCACAATGTCTTTGAGAAATTGAGCATTAATCTCCTTCTCTAAAGCAGCAAGACCATTGATGTCATTGGGAAGAATTACAAACATACTAAATGCTTTCCCTATATAAGGTAACTCAACCACTTTATAGTTGTCGCTTATTTTTGTATTAAAATCTTCAGATATATACATAAAATCATGAGATACAGTCTTGTCAGAGCTTAAATAAAACTTTCTAGATGATGTTGCTTGTTCTGGGAATTTTTCAGCCCACATTCCTTTAAAGTACACAGCATTAATAAGAACTAGAACCGATTGAGGTGTCAAACTTCCACTTGGTAACAGATCAGTAATTTTGTTATTTGTGTTATTCTTTACCCAGTCATTAATAGTAATTCTTGTCTTCTCAGCATTTGTTATGAAGTCTACATTTTCAATATCTGAAAAGAAATATTTTACCATGTTGTTCTTGTAGTCTTCTGAAATAGGGAATTTTTCATTGGCGCACAAACGATTCACTGAATTTAATGTGACAAGTTTCTCTGAGTTTTTGAGAAGTGAAAAATATTCTTTAAAAGCCAAAGCTACAGAATCTGGATTTGATGTTATCTTCAAAACATTTTCAAACTGTTTGGAAGAGTTTTGTCGCTCCCAAATAAACCATTGATAAAACTGTAGCAACACTGAATGGTGACATGAAGACATTTTCATTGGTTCCTGTAGCCACAGCTTGATAAAGACTGTTTGTAAAATAATCAATTGAAGCAGCAAGGTTACCAATGTCTTGTTTCTTTGCTGAGTCCATATTGTATACGATAGTGTCTAGAGAATATAGAATATGAAGAGAAAATATACAAAATAAATTCTGGCAAACATTTCAGTATATTGTAGAAGACATCTATGAAAGCAATGTCTGAAATCTCTTCTGATCAAACTTTAAATTTAACTTTTACATGAACATATTTCGTACGGTAACACTCAATATGATTTAAATAGATTTTAAAATAATAAAAAATTTATAAGATTTAATAATATAACCATTTCTTTCTTCCATTCTTTATCTTGCATTTGGAACATACCTTAAAATGATGTTGAAATGTTTTAGTTTAAATACGGTGATTATTTTCAAAATAGATTTGAACATTATGTATTACATTTAGAATACAGTAAGGAAACAATAAAATTTGGGTTTTTGCATAAATCATTTCAGACCATTTTCATACAGAATTCTTAGATCACATTAGTGTGTTTTACACTCTCTTGAAATATTAAACAGAAACTGTTTTTCAGGAAATTCTTCTGCATTTCATCTCTTCATATTGTATATTCTTCAGATGCCAGGGAATACAATATGGACTCAGCAAAGAAACAAGACATCGGTAACCTCGCTTCTTCAGTTGATTACTGTACAAACATTCTTTTTCAAGCTTTGTCTATAGGAACCATTGAAAATGTTTTCATGTCACCATTCAATGTTGCTACCGTTTTATCAATGGTTTATTCTGGAGCAAGACAAAACTCTGTCAAACAATTTGAAAATAACTTTAAATACAGATCCTGTAATTTGGGGTTTTAAAGAATATTTTTCACTTTTGAAACACTCAGATGAACTTATTGCATTGAATTCAGTTAATTGTTTTAGTGCCAATGAAAAATTTCGTATTTCAGAAGACTAAAAGAACATTATTGCAAAATATTTCTTTTCGGATATTGAAAAGGTAGACTTCATGACAAATATTGAAAAAGGAAGAATTAATATTAATTACCATGTTGTAAGGCAACGAGATGCTAGAATTGTTAGTATGCTGGGCAAAATACTTAGTAGCACTTTGTCCATCTTTACATTCTGGTGTTGACATTGTCATTCTTTTGGGGTTGGAAAAATAAGTACCAATTGAGCACTTGTGTTGCTGTAATTGATTTACCCCTACAATTAAATTAAATCTCTTTACTGATTCTCGGTCTAATTAAAGGTATAACATTTCGGAAAATATATCAGACATTGTCATTGCTACCTTCAGAATGCCAAACTTAATACATAATTAATCAGAGAGTTTGTAACGTAACCACACATATGCATGGTATGAATATGGTACATTGGCTGTTAACTTTTCAAAAGTTTTGTAACACCAAAATTATTGAATCAATGTAATTTTTTAATGAGGATCCAAGACTAAAATACCAGAGACTATCAAGAGGGTTGAAGAAGTTGAAATGTCTACATTTGAAACAAAGCTAATAAAAGCCAGATGCAATTAACACATACATTAAAATGGAATATTTTCTGAGATGCTTTATTAATATAAACAGAAATAAAAACATACAAGCATTGATTTCACTTTATTTAACAAGTAAATAATGTTTACAGGCAACAATAAGTATATTCTTAAAATAATAAGCTTGCTAAGAAAAGACACGTTAAAAAGTGAAACATTTTTCTGTCAATGTATGGCAAGTACAAATTCATAATATTGATTTAGATTAATATGGTATTATAATATATAAATGAATAGATATGACCTTGGTTCTACACGATTACAACTGTAATGTCCTCAGTCATTTTACTAAAAAAACGATTCTAAAAATATTTGCTCAGTTACATTCTCCACATAATACAATGTAGTATTCCGTAAGAGGGAAATCTTTGACAGGGCAATATCATCTTATGTTGTAGGATTTGTTACTTTACCAATGAAATGGATCATTTTAGTTCGGTTATCAACAATTAAAAATGTGAATGGGTGATTGACATCAAAATCCATACCAATTTGTGCTGACATTAACGTCATGACCATTCCAGTTGCAGCAGCAGCTTCCGTTCCTTCTTCATTAACATCAACAAATGCTTTATGAAACATTTCACTGGCATAAATATTCTTCTCACCACCAGTCATTCCAGATAAATCAGCTTTTAGAGGATCAAAAATATCAGGGAGTCCAAGCTTTTTCAAAACATCACCCAACTGAAAACTACTCTCTAAACGAAATTTTGGCATATTTAATTCTAGAAGCATCGTTTGAAATCCTTTTCTGTCTATAATATCTTTGAGAAATTCAGCATTAATCTCCTTCTCTAAAGCAGCAAGACCATTGATGTCATTGGGAAGAATTACAAACATACTAAATGCTTTCCCTATATAAGGTAACTCAACCACTTTATAGTTGTCGCTTATTTTTGTATTAAAATCTTCAGATTTATACATAAAATCATGAGATACAGTCTTGTCAGAGCTTAAATAAAACTTTCTAGATGATGTTGCTTGTTCTGGGAATTTTTCAGCCCACGTTCCTTTGAAGTATACAGCATTAATAAGAACTAGAATTGATTGAGGTGTCAAACTTCCACTTGGTAACAGATCGGTAATTTTGTTATTTGTGTTATTCTTTACCCAATCATTAATAGTTCTTCTTGTCTTCTCAGCATTTGTTATGAAGTCTACATTTTCAATATCTGAAAAGAAATATTTTACCATGTTGTTCTTGTAGTCTTCTGAAAAAGGGAATATTTCACTGGCATACAAACGATTCACTGAATTGAATGTGACAAGTTTATCTGATGTTTTCAAAAGTGAAAAATATTCTTTAAAAGCCAAAGCTACAGAATCTGGATTTGATGTTATCATCAAAACATTTTCAAACTGTTTGGCAGAGTTTTGTCTTGCTCCCAAATAAACCATTGATAAAACTGTAGCAACACTGAATGGTGACATGAAGACATTTTCATTGGTTCCTGTAGCCACAGCTTGATAAAGACTGTTTGTAAAATAATCAATTGAAGCAGCAAGGTTACCAATGTCTTGTTTCTTTGCTGAGTCCATATTGTATACGATAGTGTCTAGAGAATATAGAATATGAAGAGAAAATATACAAAATAAATTCTGGCAAACATTTCAGTATATTGTAGAAGACATCTATGAAAGCAATGTCTGAAATCTCTTCTGATCAAACTTTAAATTTAACTTTTACATGAACATATTTCGTACGGTAACACTCAATATGATTTAAATAGATTTTAAAATAATAAAAAATTTATAAGATTTAATAATATAACCATTTCTTCCTTCCATTCTTTATCTTGCATTTGGAACATACCTTAAAATGATGTTGAAATGTTTTAGTTTAAATACGGTGATTATTTTCAAAATAGATTTGAACATTATGTATTACATTTAGAATACAGTAAGGAAACAATAAAATTTGGGTTTTTGCATAAATCATTTCAGACCATTTTCATACAGAATTCTTAGATCACATTAGTGTGTTTTACACTCTCTTGAAATATTAAACAGAAACTGTTTTTCAGGAAATTCTTCTGCATTTCATCTCTTCATATTGTATATTCTTCAGATGCCAGGGAATACAATATGGACTCAGCAAAGAAACAAGACATCGGTAACCTCGCTTCTTCAGTTGATTACTGTACAAACATTCTTTTTCAAGCTTTGTCTATAGGAACCATTGAAAATGTTTTCATGTCACCATTCAATGTTGCTACCGTTTTATCAATGGTTTATTCTGGAGCAAGACAAAACTCTGTCAAACAATTTGAAAATAACTTTAAATACAGATCCTGTAATTTGGGGTTTTAAAGAATATTTTTCACTTTTGAAACACTCAGATGAACTTATTGCATTGAATTCAGTTAATTGTTTTAGTGCCAATGAAAAATTTCGTATTTCAGAAGACTAAAAGAACATTATTGCAAAATATTTCTTTTCGGATATTGAAAAGGTAGACTTCATGACAAATATTGAAAAAGGAAGAATTAATATTAATTACCATGTTGTAAGGCAACGAGATGCTAGAATTGTTAGTATGCTGGGCAAAATACTTAGTAGCACTTTGTCCATCTTTACATTCTGGTGTTGACATTGTCATTCTTTTGGGGTTGGAAAAATAAGTACCAATTGAGCACTTGTGTTGCTGTAATTGATTTACCCCTACAATTAAATTAAATCTCTTTACTGATTCTCGGTCTAATTAAAGGTATAACATTTCGGAAAATATATCAGACATTGTCATTGCTACCTTCAGAATGCCAAACTTAATACATAATTAATCAGAGAGTTTGTAACGTAACCACACATATGCATGGTATGAATATGGTACATTGGCTGTTAACTTTTCAAAAGTTTTTGTAACACCAAAATTATTGAATCAATGTAATTTTTTAATGAGGATCCAAGACTAAAATACCAGAGACTATCAAGAGGGTTGAAGAAGTTGAAATGTCTACATTTGAAACAAAGCTAATAAAAGCCAGATGCAATTAACACATACATTAAAATGGAATATTTTCTGAGATGCTTTATTAATATAAACAGAAATAAAAACATACAAGCATTGATTTCACTTTATTTAACAAGTAAATAATGTTTACAGGCAACAATAAGTATATTCTTAAAATAATAAGCTTGCTAAGAAAAGACACGTTAAAAAGTGAAACATTTTTCTGTCAATGTATGGCAAGTACAAATTCATAATATTGATTTAGATTAATATGGTATTATAATATATAAATGAATAGATATGACCTTGGTTCTACACGATTACAACTGTAATGTCCTCAGTCATTTTACTAAAAAAACGATTCTAAAAATATTTGCTCAGTTACATTCTCCACATAATACAATGTAGTATTCCGTAAGAGGGAAATCTTTGACAGGGCAATATCATCTTATGTTGTAGGATTTGTTACTTTACCAATGAAATGGATCATTTTAGTTCGGTTATCAACAATTAAAATGTGAATGGGTGATTGACATCAAAATCCATACCAATTTGTGCTGACATTAACGTCATGACCATTCCAGTTGCAGCAGCAGCTTCCGTTCCTTCTTCATTAACATCAACAAATGCTTTATGAAACATTTCACTGGCATAAATATTCTTCTCACCACCAGTCATTCCAGATAAATCAGCTTTTAGAGGATCAAAAATATCAGGGAGTCCAAGCTTTTTCAAAACATCACCCAACTGAAAACTACTCTCTAAACGAAATTTTGGCATATTTAATTCTAGAAGCATCGTTTGAAATCCTTTTCTGTCTATAATATCTTTGAGAAATTCAGCATTAATCTCCTTCTCTAAAGCAGCAAGACCATTGATGTCATTGGGAAGAATTACAAACATACTAAATGCTTTCCCTATATAAGGTAACTCAACCACTTTATAGTTGTCGCTTATTTTTGTATTAAAATCTTCAGATTTATACATAAAATCATGAGATACAGTCTTGTCAGAGCTTAAATAAAACTTTCTAGATGATGTTGCTTGTTCTGGGAATTTTTCAGCCCACGTTCCTTTGAAGTATACAGCATTAATAAGAACTAGAATTGATTGAGGTGTCAAACTTCCACTTGGTAACAGATCGGTAATTTTGTTATTTGTGTTATTCTTTACCCAATCATTAATAGTTCTTCTTGTCTTCTCAGCATTTGTTATGAAGTCTACATTTTCAATATCTGAAAAGAAATATTTTACCATGTTGTTCTTGTAGTCTTCTGAAAAAGGGAATATTTCACTGGCATACAAACGATTCACTGAATTGAATGTGACAAGTTTATCTGATGTTTTCAAAAGTGAAAAATATTCTTTAAAAGCCAAAGCTACAGAATCTGGATTTGATGTTATCATCAAAACATTTTCAAACTGTTTGGCAGAGTTTTGTCTTGCTCCCAAATAAACCATTGATAAAACTGTAGCAACACTGAATGGTGACATGAAGACATTTTCATTGGTTCCTGTAGCCACAGCTTGATAAAGACTGTTTGTAAAATAATCAATTGAAGCAGCAAGGTTACCAATGTCTTGTTTCTTTGCTGAGTCCATATTGTATACGATAGTGTCTGGAGAATATAGAATATGAAGAGAAAACATACAAAATAAATTCTGGCAAACATTTTAGTACATTGTAGAAGACATCTATGAAAGCAATGTCTGAAATCTCTTCTGTTCAAACCTTAAATTTAACATTTACATGAATATATTTTGTACGGTAACACTCAATATGATTTAAATAGATTTTAAAATAATAAAAAATATATAAGATTTAATGATATAACCATTTCTTTCTTCCATTCTTTATCTGGCATTTGGAACATACCTTAAAATGATGTTGAAATGTTTAGCTTAAATACGGTGATTATTTACAAAATAGATTTGAACATTATGTATCACATTTAGAATACAGTAAGGAAACAATAAAATTTGGGTTTTTGCATAAATCATTTCAGACCATTTTCATACAGATTTCTTAGATCACATTAGTGTGTTTTACACTCTTTTGAAATGTTAAATAGAAACTGTTTTTCAGGAAATTCTTCCGCATTTCATCTCTTCATATTGTATATTCTTCAGATGCCAGGGAATACAATATGGACTCAGCAAAGAAACAAGACATCTGTAACCTCACTTCTTCAGTTGATTATTGTACAAACAGTCTTTTTCAAGCTGTGTCTACAGGAACCGTGGAAAATGTTTTCACGTCACCATTCAATGTTGCTACCGTTTTATCAATGGTTTATTCTGGAGCAAGACAAAACTCTGCCAAACAATTTGAAAATATTTTGAAAATAACTTTAAATGCAGATCCTGTAATTTTGGTTTTTAAAGAATATTTTTCACTTTTGAAACACTCAGATGAACTTATTGCATTGAATTCAGTTAATTGTTTTAGTGCCAATGAAAAATTTTGTATTTCAGAAGACTAAAAGAACATTATTGCAAAATATTTCTTTTCGGATATTGAAAATGTAGACTTCATGACAAATATGGAAAAAGGAAGAATTAATATTAATTACAATGTTGTAAGACAACAAGATGCTCGAATTGTTAGTATGCTGGGCAAAATACTTAGTAGCACTTTGTCCGTCTTCACATTCTGGGGTTGACTTTGTCATCGTTTTGGGTTTGACAAAATAAGTACCAATTGAGCACTTGTGTTGCTGTAATTGATTTACCCCTACAATTAACTTGCTGGACTTACACCAAAATTTGAAAGCAGTTTTAATGATTGAGCTGAAAGTAACACAAATAACAAAATTACCGATCTGTTACCAAGTGGAAGTTTGACACCTCAGTCGGTTCTAGTTCTTATTAATGCTGTATACTTTAAAGGAATATGGGGTGAAGTATGCCCAGAACTACCAACATCATCTAGAAAGACAATTTTAGCACAAAAATAAGCAACAGCTCTACAGTTGTTGAGTTACCTTATATAGGAGAAGCATTTAGTATGTTTGTAATTCTTCCCTATGAAATCAATGGCCTTAATGCTTTAGTGAAGGTTAAGTAATTCCCAATTTCTCAAAGACATTGTAGACAGAAAAGGATTTGAAATGATACAGCTAGAATTAAATATGCCAAAATTTCGTTTAGAGAGTAGTTTTCAGTTGGGTGATGTTTTGAAAAAGCTTGGACACCCTGATATTTTTGATCCTCTAAAAGCTGATTTATCTGGAATAACTGGTGGTGAGAAGAATATTTATGCCAGTGAAATGTTTCATAAAGCATTTGTTGATGTTAACGAAGAAGGAACAGAAGCTACGGCTGTAATTAGAGAAGGATGATATTTTCATCAGCATACCTGAGGCAATGTTAATCAAGCATTCACAATTATAATTGTTGACAACTGAGGTATAATGATCCATTTCATTGGTAAAGTTACAAACCCTACAATATAAGATATTGCCCTGTCAAAGATTTTCCTCTTATGGAATATTACATTGCAATACATAGAGAATGTAACTGAACAAATTTTATCCAACATCTTCGTTTTCAAATAAGTCTTGCAGTAAGTACTGAGCCTGAAGATTGCTTGGAGACATATGGCATGTTATATAAATCTGCCAAGTTAATGTACCTCTACAGTCTGAAAACGTTAGTAGCTATTTTATAAATTTCTGTACATACTAAATGATATATTATCATCATCATTTAGCATCTGCTTTCCATGCTAGCATGGGTTGGACGGTTCAACTGGGGTCTGTGAAGCCAGAAGGCTGCATCAGGCCCAGTCTGATCTGGCAGTGTTTCTACGGCTGGATGCCCTTCCTAATACCAACCACTCCGTGAGTGTAGTGGGTGCTTTATATATATAATATATATATATGCAATTGTCATTAATTGTGTTGATGATGCAGAGTATCACCTACATTGCTAGAAATTAGAGCTAAAAGCCCTGATAGCTGCAGGAAGCACATGTCTATACACTGAGAGGGGAAATAACCACCCTACAAAGAGTGGGATCCCCATACTAGTTTCGTTTTGCTTGGAATTAAAGCCCATCAATTGTGCCTACTCCATTGCTTGATGGTTTGGTTAAATCCCAGCTGTCAGTATATAGAATTTACCATACGAATCAATGCATGATTCAGCAAAATGGTAATGTGAAAATTATAAGAGGACAAAGGTAGCTAAATGTAATATAAAAGCAAAAATGAAAGATTCAGTTGTCACTAACTGTGACTGAGAGTGCAGGGTAGCTTTCACGTTACTAGAAATAAGAGTTAAAATACCATACAGCCATCTACAGTTCTGCTTCATCTGAAGACTTTGGTACAATCAAGATGACTTATCTTACTTTGTATAAAGCATCTTTACAAGATTCCTTCTTACTCTGGAGCAATGTCCCTCGGAAACTGTACATATTCCTCTAATCTGCACAATCCAACTATAGGAAAACTGAGCTTTCTTATTGTTTCCACCAATGGCACACCCTCTTAAAGATTTTTAAATCACTCATTACTGATATGCAAACCAAGGCAAATTCATGTGTAACCTGACACCATGAAGACTTTCTTCTTTTCTCTACAACAATATTTGTGACATTTAAATTTCCCTCTAAGAAAAAAATATATTTGTGTTGAAAATATATTCTCAAACCATATTTTCTTTTAATTTATTTAAGTTAAGATGAATATTATATTACTTTATCTATGAGGTCTGATCAAAAATTATCAGGCCTTGTGCTATAAAAAAAAAACTACAACACATATTAATTCAGCATTTAATCCACTTTGAAGTAGTCCCATTCTAAAGCCACACAAATGACCCAACATCATTTCCATTGATGGAAGCATTATGTATCATACACAGTATAAACACATCAAAAAAGATCAATTTACTGCAGTATATATCTCCAGATAATATCCTATAAGATCATGTTGCATTTAGAAATATAATATGTATCAAAGGCAGATGAAAATTGTTCTAGCTGCAATTGGTAAGTATGCTAAATTCATTTCTGCCTCATCTAAGCAGGTGGTTGGCTATGAGTATATAGTATTGACAACATATATACACAAATGGATGTGTACATATGTTTATTCAAATATTTTTTTATATGGAAATGTTGGTTTGTAGATATTAAATGAAACCTCATTCCTGGAATTTCAGTAACACCAACAAAACTTAAAAAGTATATAAGAATTTCTTTACTGATTCTTGGTCTAATTAAAGGTATAACATTTCAGAAAAAATATTAGACATTTTCTTTTCTAACTTCAGAATGCCAAACTTACTACATTATTAATTACAGAAGTTGTAACATAACCACATGTATGCATAGTATGTATATGTATGTGGTATGTTGGTTGATTACTTTTCAAAAGTTTTGTAACACCAAATTACATCAATGTAATTTTTTAATGAAGATCTAAGACAAAAATACCAGAGATTAACAAGGGGGCTCAAAATATCGAAACGTCTACATTTCAAAGAAAGCTAATAAAAGCCAGATGCAATTAACACATGCATTAAAATGGAGTATTTACTGAGATGCTTTATTAATATAAACAGAAACAAAACTTAAAGGCATTGATTTCACTTTATTTAACCAGTAAATAATGTTTACAGGCAACAATAAGTATATTCTTAAAATAGTAAACTTGCTAAGAAAAGACACTAAAAAGTGTCATATTTTTCTGTCAATATATGGCATATACAAATTGATAATATTGATTTAGATTAATGTGGTATTATAATATATCAATGAATAGATATGACCATGGTTCTGCACGATTACAATTATATTGTCCTCAGTCATTTTGCTAAAAATATTTGTTCAGTTACATGCTCCACATAATACAATGTAGTATTCCATAAGAGGGAAATCATTGACGGGGCAATATCATCTTATGTTGTAGGATTTGTTACTTTACCAATGAAATGGATCATTTTAGTTTGGTTATCAACAATTAAAAATGTGAATGGGTGATTGACATCAAATTTCATACCAATTTTTGCACAGAATCCCACCATGACCATTCCAGCTGCAGCAGCAGCTTCCGTTCCTTCTTCATTAACATCAACAAATGCTTTATGAAACATTTCACTGGCATAAATATTCTTCTCACCACCAGTCATTCCAGATAAATCAGCTTTTTGAGGATCAAAAATATCAGGGAGTCCAAGCTTTTTCAAAACTTCACGCAACTTAAAACTACTCTCTAAACGAAATTTTGGCATATTTAATTCTAGAAGCATCATTTTAAATCCTTTTCTGTCTATAATATCTTTGAGAAATTCAGCATTAATCTCCTTCTCTAAAGCAGCAAGACCATTGATGTCATTGGGAAGAATTACAAACATACTAAATGCTTTCCCTATATAAGGTAACTCAACCACTTTATAGTTGCTGCTTATTTTTGTATTAAAATCTTCAGATATATACATAAAATCATGAGATACAGTCTTGTCAGAGCTTAAATAAAACTTTCTAGATGATGTTGCTTGTTCTGGGAATTTTTCAGCCCACATTCCTTTGAAGTATACAGCATTAATAAGAACTAGTACTGTCAGAGTGGTCAAACTTCCACTTGGTAACAGATCAGTAATTTTGTTATTTGTGTTATTCTTTACCCAATCATTAATAGTTATTCTCGTCTTCTCAGCATTTGTTATGAAGTCTACATTTTCAATATCTGAAAAGAAATATTTTACCATGTTGTTCTTGTAGTCTTCTGAAATAGGGAATTTTTCACTGGCATACAAACGATTCACTGAATTGAATGTGACAAGTTTATCTGAGTTTTTCAAAAGTGAAAAATATTCTTTAAAAGCCAAAGCTACAGAATCTGGATTTGATGTTATCTTCAAAACATTTTCAAACTGTTTGGCAGAGTTTTGTCTTGCTCCCAAATAAACCATTGATAAAACTGTAGCAACACTGAATGGTGACATGAAGACATTTTCATTGGTTCCTGTAGCCACAGCTTGATAAAGACTGTTTGTAAAATAATCAATTGAAGCAGCAAGGTTACTGATATCTTGTTTCTCTGCTGAGTCCATATCGTATACGATAGTGTCTAGAGAATATAGAATATGAAGAGAAAATATACAAAATAAATTCTGGCAAATATTTCAGTATATTGTAGAAGACATCTATGAAAGCAATGTCTGAAATCTCTTCTGTTCAAACTTTAAATTTAACTTTTACATGAACATATTTTGTACGGTAACACACAAGGTGTTTAAAACAGTTTTTATAATAATTAAAAATTTATAAAGATTTAATGATATAACCATTTCTTTCTTACATTCTTTATCTGGCATTTGGAACATACCTTAAAATGTTGTTGGAAGGTTTTAGCTTAAATACGGTGATTATTTTCAAAATAGATTTGAACATTATGTATTACATTTAGAATACAGTAAGGAAACAATAAAATTTGGGTTTTTGCATAAATCATTTGAGACCATTTTCAAACAGAATTCTTAGATCACATTAGTGTGTTTTACACTCTCTTGAAATATTAAACAGAAACTATTTTTCAGGAAATTCTTCTGCATTTCATCTCTTCATATTGTATATTCTTCAGATGCCACGGAATAGAATATGGACTCAGCAAAGAAACAAGACTTCGGTAACCTCGCTGCTTCAGTTGATTACTGTACAAAGAGTATTTTTCGAGTTGTGTCTACAGGAACCGTGGAAAATGTTTTCATGTCACCATTCAGTGTTGCTACCGTTTTATCAATGGTTTATTCTGGAGCAAGACAAAACTCTTCCAAACAATTTGAAAATAACTTTAAATACAGATCCTGTAATTTGGGGTTTTAAAGAATATTTTTCACTTTTGAAACACTCAGATGAACTTATTGCATTGAATTCAGTCAATTGTTTTTGTGCCAATGAAAAATTTCGTATTTCAGAAGACTAAAAGAACATTATTGCAAGATATTTCTTTTCGGATATTGAAAAAGTAGATTTCAAGAGAAATGTTGAAAAAAGAAGGATTAATATTAATTACCATGTTGTAAGACAACAAGATGCTAGAATTGTTAGTATGCTGGGCAAAATACTTAGTAGCACTTTGTCCATCTTTACATTCTGGGGTTGATGTTGTCATCCTTTTGGGTTTGACAAAATAGATACGAATTGAGCACTTGTGTTGCTGTAATTGATTTACCCCTACAATTTAATTAAACCTCTTTACTGATTCTCGGTCTAATTAAAGGTATAATGTTTCAGAAAATATATCAGACATTGTCATTGCTACCTTCAGAATGCCAAACTTACTACATAATTAATTAGAGAGTTTGTAACGTAACCCCACATATGCATGGTATGAATATGGTACATTGGCTGTTAACTTTTCAAAGTTTTGTAACACCACCATTATTGAATCATGTAATTTTTTGATCAAGATCTAAGACTAACAACCAGAGACTATCAAAAGGGCTGAAGAAGTTGACAATGTCACATTTGAAACAAAGCTAATAAAAGCCAGATGCAATAACACATACATTAAAAGGAATAGTATTTACTGAGATGCTTTATTAATATAAACAGAAATAAAAACATACAAGCATTGATTTCACTTTATTTAACAAGTAAATAATGTTTACAGGCAACAATAAGTATATTCTTAAAATAATAAACTTGCTAAAAAAAGACACGTTAAAAAGTGTCATATTTTTCTGTCAATATATCGCACATACAAATTCATGATATTGATTTAGATTAATGTGGTATTATAATATATAAATGAATAGATATGACCTTGGTTCTACATGATTATAATTATAATGTTCTAAGTCATTTTACTAAAAAAACGATTCTAAATATATTTGTTCAGTTACATTCTCCACATAATACAATGTAGTATTCCGTAAGAGGGAAATCTTTGACAGGGCAATATCATCTTATGTTGTAGGATTTGTTACTTTACCAATGAAATGGATCATTTTAGTTCGGTTGTCAACAATTAAAAATGTGAATGGGTGATTGACATCAAAATCCATACCAATTTGTGCTGACAATGCCATCATGACCATTCCAGTTGCAGCAGCAGCTTCCGTTCCTTCTTCATTAACATCAACAAATGCTTTATGAAACATTTCACTGGCATAAATATTCTTCTCACCACCAGTCATTCCAGATAAATCAGCTTTTTGAGGATCAAAAATATCAGAGAGTCCAAGCTTTTTCAAAACATCACCCAACTGAAAACTACTCTCTAAACGAAATTTTGGCATATTTAATTCTAGAAACATCGTTTCAAATCCTTTTCTGTCTATAATATCTTTGAGAAATTGAGCATTAATCTCCTTCTCTAAAGCAGCAAGACCATTGATGTCATTGGGAAGAATTACAAACATACTAAATGCTTTTCCTATATAAGGTAACTCAACCACTTTATAGTTGTCGCTTATTTTTGTATTAAAATCTTCAGATATATACATAAAATCATGAGATACAGTCTTGTCAGAGCTTAAATAAAACTTTCTAGATGATGTTGCTTGTTCTGGGAATTTTTCAGCCCACATACCTTTGAAGTATACAGCATTAATAAGAACTAGAACCGATTGAGGTGTCAAACTTCCACTTGGTAACAGATCGGTAATTTTGTTATTTGTGTTATTCTTTACCCAATCATTAATAGTTATTCTCGTCTTTTCAGCATTTGTTATGAAGTCTACATTTTCAATATCTGAAAAGAAATATTTTACCATGTTGTTCTTGTAGTCTTCTGAAGTAGGGAATTTTTCATTGGCGCACAAACGATTCACTGAATTGAATGTGACAAGTTTCTCTGAGTTTTTCAAAAGTGAAAAATATTCTTTAAAAGCCAACGCTACAGAATCTGGATTAGAAGTTATCTTCAAAACATTTTCAAACTGTTTGGCAGAGTTTTGTCTTGCTCCCAAATAAACCATTGATAAAACAGTAGCAACACTGAATGGTGACATGAAGACATTTTCATTGGTTCCTGTAGCCACAGCTTGATAAAGACTGTTTGTAAAATAATCAATTGAAGCAGCAAGGTTACCGATGTCTTGTTTCTTTGCTGAGTCCATATTGTATACGATAGTGTCTAGAGAATATAGAATATGAAGAGAAAATATACAGAATAAATTCTGGCAAATATTTCAGTATATTGTAGAAGACATCTATGAATGCAATGTCTGAAAGCTCTTCTGTTCAAACTTTAAATTTAACTTTTACATGAACATATTTCGTACGGTAACACTCAATATGATTTTAAAATAATAAAAAAATTATAAGATTTAATAATATAACCATTTCTTTCTTCCATTCTTTATCTGGCATTTGGCACATATCTTAAAATGATGTTGGAAGGTTTTAGTTTAAATACAAACAGTTGAATATTTGAGATTTATCATAAAACCTGAGATGGTCTTAGGTCGGAAAAAATTAAGGTTTGACAATATGTTATTTTTAAGATCTTTAACTCACTATTAAATTATCATGTTAAGATTATTTTTGATAAAGCAAAATAGATATAATATATCTGAACACTAAATGCCTAAATGTCTGAGATGAATGTTGAAGATTATTTTCAATGTGAGGTTTATAGTCCAAAAAGTTATAATCTTATCTGAATTACATTGATATTCGGTATAGGTGGTTGTCCTCAAAAATAGAAGCTCAAATTGAACTCCGACATCTGGCAGCTGACTTGGCAGACACCCATAAAGTTATTAACCATCTTACAAACAGTAACTCTTTTACTGGCAGAATCTTACATTCTGAGCAAGAAGTAGCTTTCCTCCAAAATACCTATTTCTTTATTACCCACAAGGGGCTAAACATAGAGGGGACAAACAAGGACAGACAAACGAATTAAGTCGATTACATCGACCCCAGTGCATAACTGGTACTTAATTTATAGACCCCAAAAGGATTTCGCCCGGCGTACTAACGGTTCTGCTAGATCGCACACACACACATAAAGGGCTTCTTTCAGTTTCTAGTTGTCAAATCCTTTCACAAGGATTTGGTTGGCCTGAGGCTTATAGTATAAAACACTTGCCTAAGGTGCCACACAGTGAGTTTGAACCCAGAACCATGAGGTTGGAAAGCAAACTTCTTACTAGACAGCCATGCCTGTATCTATTTAGTGGATGTGTTATAAATTCCATGTCCCAAACTTTGTTCTGTGTGCAACAGTGTCAATATATGCAGACATGTAGGGTAGCGAGCTGGCAGAAACGTTAGCACGCCGGGCGAAATACGTAGCCGTATTTCGTCCGCCGTTATGTTCTGAGTTCAAATTCCGCCGAGGTCGACTTTGCCTTTTATCCTTTCGGGGTCGATAAATTAAGTACCAGTTACGCACTGGGGTCAATGTAATCGACTTAATCCCTTTGTCTGTCCTTGTTTATTCCCTCTAGGGCGGCGAGCTGGCAGAAACGTTAGCACGCCGGGCGAAATACGTAGCCGTATTTCGTCTGCCGTTACGTTCTGAGTTCAAATTCCGTCGAGGTCGACTTTGCCTTTCATCCTTTCGGGGTCGATTAAATAAGTACCAGTTACGCACTGAGGTTGATATAATCGACTTAATCCGTTTGTTTGTCCTCTCTGTGTTTAGCCCCTTGTGGGTAAAAAAGAAATAAGAATCATTAACAAACTGCGCAAAATGCTAAGCGGTAATTCGTCTGCTGTTACGTCCCGAGTTCAAACTCTGCCGAGGTCGACTTTGCCTTTCGTCCTTTCGGCGTCGATTAATTAAGTACCAGTTGAGGAATGGGGTCAATGCAATCGACCCAAACCCTTTTTCTGTCCTTATTTGTCCCCGCTCTGTTTAGCTCCCTGTGGGCAATAAAAGGTAAAATTACAGATTAACACCCGTACGATTTTCACTAAGAAAAAAAGAAAAAAAAACTCGGATTTTTTGCGTGGAATCAAGTACTCTGACCTCCTAATATGCTGCAAATCCCATATTTTGGTTCGGAATTGGTCCGGAAGGGGGGGGGGGATAAACCCCCTCCCCCTCCCGAATTTTCACACAAAAAAGAACTCTGATTTTTTGCGTGGAATCAAGTACTCTGACCTCGTAATATGCTGCAAATCCCATATTTGGGTTCGGAAGGGTGGGGGAGCTTGATTTCTTTTTTGGGGTGTGCAAATTCCGAACCAAAATATGGGATTTGCAGTATATTAGGAGGTCAGGGTACTTGATTCCACGCAGAAAAATCCGAGTTTTTTTACCCAATAAAGAATGTGGTGAAGCAACGAGAATGGCGAGTTACGTCCCTTGTTAATAGAAAGAAAACGTTAGAACCTTTCCTTTAAATTTCGGTAGCATACAAAAGGCTAATTGCAGCATAAAGTAGAAAAGGCGGAGTTCTGCTGTAGAAAAACAAATCATTCAACAAAGCCTCCTACCGAACGATCGCCATGGAAAACCACAGCAAAGAATTTTTCTCTTTTGCCCCAGGTGGTCTACGTTAGGGGTACACGGGTACACTTGTCTGTGGAGTGCTCAGCCACTGGCAGGTTAATTTTACGAGACATACACACACACACACCCACCGAAGGAGTGTCACGATATACACACACACACACACCCACCGACGGAGTGTCACGATATACACACACACACACACCCACCGACGGAGTGTCACGATACACACACACACACACACCCACCGACGGAGTGTCACGATACACACACACACACACACCCACCGACGGAGTGTCACGATATACACACAACCACACCCACCACCGACGGAGTGTCACGATATACACACACACACACACCCACCGAAGGAGTGTCACGATACACACACACACACACACCCACCGACGGAGTGTCACGATACACACACACACACACACCCACCGACGGAGTGTCACGATATACACACACACACACACCCACCGAAGGAGTGTCACGATACACACACACACACACACCCACCGACGGAGTGTCACGATACACACACACCCACCGACGGAGTGTCACGATATACACACACACACACACCCACCGACGGAGTGTCACGATATACACACACACACACAAACCCACCGACGGAGTGTCACGATATACACACACACACACACCCACCGAAGGAGTGTCACGATACACACACACACACACACACCCACCGAGGGAGTGTCACGATATACACACACACACACACCCACCGACGGAGTGTCACGATATACATATGTGTGTGTGTGTGTGTGTGTGTGTATTGGAAGGTTTTGAGATGATGTACAGGTATTTTATATTAGAAGAAATGAGGTACTCAGAAATTCGGATGGTTTTATATTTACAGATATTTATTTGTATATTACATGTTTTTATACATTATATAACTTATATCATATATTAGCGCTTTCTCCCATTCTAGTGGGGTTTTCAAATCGAACTGTATATATATATATATATATATATATGTATGTGTGTGTGTATATATACACACACACACCGACGGAGTGTCTCGATACACGCACACACACACAACAGAGGACTACATGTGGTCTTGTTTATTTTAAGATGATATGGTACGATTTGAGCCAGATTTGGCTGCAGTTTCTCGCAAATCTAGCGACCACGTAGAAGATTCGGTTAAACTAAAGCGTTACACTTGGCGCTAGAAAGTGTATGGTAATCTAATTAGCGATCTCCGCGAATAAGGTACCGTTTTCGTCGACCCAACATTTATCTTAGCTTTCATTTTCGTCAGCTTTAACTTCCCGTATATCTTCACACACAGACACACACACATCCAAAGCGGATCTTAGCCAAGAGAAAATGATGTTTTATAAACACATTCTACCAGTATACGAAGTGTAAAATTTTTTAGTTACCTAGAAATTATGTTAAAAACTGTCGTTCAAACCAAAAAGATCCCACAAAGCTAATAAATCAGAAATAATAATAATAACGAATAAAGATATTTTTCTCAACTAACAAAGGAAAAGTTTAACTAATACTCGACCGAAGCAGATCGCCTCGACTGCAATCTTTCGTCTCTAGTAGACCTTTCCGTCGATTTCCGTAAAAAAATTAATTTTTCTTTTTACATATGGGCTTGCGGGAACTTTTGAAGTAATGAAAGCGAAAGAGACTAAGAGAAAGCGATTGTATGACGAGGGAAGTTCTTTTGAAGTTACCGTGCATGTATTGATGTACATGTGTGTGTGTGTTTGATGGGGTGAGGGAGACAGACAATATGTTGTGTAAGTGAAGTGCTTCTGTTAGTGTGTGCGAAGAGACAGAGAGAGTAATGTGTGAAAGAAAGAGATAACTGAAATTTTTTACTCGGTGTATGTGTATATGTATGTATATTACTTCTAAAGTTCCCGCAAGCCCATATGTAAAAAAAAAAATTTTTTTTACGGAAATCGACGGAAAGGTCTACTAGAGACGAAAGATCGCCCACTTTTGTAATAGGGAACAATAACTCCATGAAATAAGTAAACGATTAATGAACAGAACTAAAGTTTCAGGACAACCCGAAAGTCTACATAATACCGAAAGGAAATAAAAATTACTGTCATACGTTAGACTCCAAGATCGTCAAACCAGTTTTGCAGGGAATTTCAACACAGCTTCCAATCGAAAGGTCTCCGGATAGGTATGTGAACTATCTTTTTTCCACGAGTAACCCAGCCTTGGAGAGACACTGCTTAAGGGGACCTGTCCATAAGTCAAGCGCTGAGTAGTGCAAGGCCTATAACTTGCAGTGCTAGGTTCAAATTACGCTACGGGGGGAAAATAGGATACGCATACACCGCTGGCAAGAATCCACGACACGCCCCATATATCTTTATCACCCAACTGACGTTTTGTTGCTATAGTAACACTTATATTGCTATTTTCGCTGCATATATAAAAAAAGTAAATGTGTGCGAGTGTGGTAAAGTTAGTGCGTGGAGAAATAATTACTAAAGTTTTGCTTACCACAGGTAAATATTTAAATAATGTAGCAGGAGCTCGATTTATGGTACTGCAATCCAGGAAAGAATCGCCCTAATGATTCTTTTCAAGTGTTACTAGTTGACAGTGCGTGGGCTATTAGTATTTGCTCAACGATCTATGTACTATTGTGGGTCTGGTTGTGTTTTGTTTATATAAGTATAACTAGTAATCGTCAGTCACCTATTTTCGTGTATTGGTTGAAGTTTCAGTTATTGTTTTTAAAAAATTTTTTTTTAATGCTAAACTCAGTTGTATTCAGTCAGACACGATTTATTCTATGATTCAGAGAAATCAATGAGGTCAATATAGAGTGAATGTGTAAGATAAAAGGGATAGGTGGGGGGGGGAGAATTGAAGAGGAGTTGATATATATAGGCAGATAAGAGTACAGTTCATTGTATAAAGGAGAGAGAGGATGTGACGGATAGAGGGAGAAGAAGGAGGAGAGAGAGAGAGAGAGGAAGCAACAGTTAGAGAAGAAAAGAAAGAATACAGACAAAAAGAGAAAAAGTGGGAGAAAATGGCAGAAATTATTTGGTAGAATAAAATATGGGGCAAATAAGGGTGGGGGGAAAGTAGGAGAAACGTAGAGAAATATGAAATTTTGCGAGAATTAGAATTTTAAAAAAAATCATCTAGGTGCAGGAGTGGCTGTGTGGTAAGTAGCTTGCTAACCAACCACATGGTTCCGGGTTCAGTCCCACTGTGTGGCATCTTGGGCAAGTGTCTTCTGCTATAGCCTTGGGCCGACCAAGGCCTTGTGAGTGGATTTCGTAGACGGAAACTGAAAGAAGCCCGTCGTATATATGTATATGTATATATATATATATATATATATATATATATATATATATATGTGTGTGTGTGTGTGTGTGTATGTTTGTGTGTCTGTGTTTGTCCCCCTAGCATTGCTTGACAACTGATGCTGGTGTGTTTACGTCCCCGTCACTTAGCGGTTCGGCAAAAGAGACCGATAGAATAAGTACTGGGCTTACAAAAGAATAAGTCCCGGGGTCGATTTGCTCAACTAAAGGCGGTGCTCCAGCATGGCTGCAGTCAAATGACTGAAACAAGTAAAAGAGTAAAGAGAGAGAGAGAGAGAGAGAGAGAGAGAGAGAGAGAGAGAAGAGAGAGAGAGAGAGAATGAAAGGGAAAGAAATTGATAGAAGACAAAATGAGAGAAGAATGGAATCAGTGAGAATGGTCTGTGTGAGATGAAGAAAGAGGAATGAAGGAGAAAGAAAAGGAAAGAGAGAGAGAAGAGTGAAAGAGAAATATGTAAGTTTAGAGTTGGCTACTTGTGATTAATCAATATTTCCCATGGCTAAGGCGGCGAGCTGGCAGAAACGTTAGCATGCCAGACGAAATGCTTAGCAGTATTCCGTCTGCCGTTATGTTCTGAGTTCAAATTCCGCCGAGGTCGACTTTGCCTTTCATCCTTTCGGGGGCTGATTAAATAAGTACCAGTTATGCACTGGCGTTGATATAATCGACTTAATCCGTTTGTCTGTCCTTGTTTGTCCCCTCTGTGTTTAGCCCCTTGTGGGCAGTAAAGAAATAGGTATTTCATCTGCCGCTACGTTCTGAGTTCAAATTCCGCCGAGGTCGATTTTGCCTTTCAACCTTTCGGGGGCTGATTAAATAAGTACCAGTTATGCACTGGAGTTGATATAATCGACTCAATCCGTTTGCCTGTCCTTGTTTGTCCCCTCTGTGTTTAGCCCCTTGTGGGTAGTAAAGAAATAGGTATTTTGTTTGTCTTCATGTTCTGAGTTCAAATTCTGCTGAGGTCGACTTTGCCTTTCAACCTTTCGGGGGCTGATTAAATAAGTACCAGTTATGCACTGGAGTTGATATAATCGACTCAATCCGTTTGTCTGTCCTTGTTTGTCCCCTCTGTGTTTAGCCCCTTGTGGGTAGTAAAGAAATAGGTATTTTGTTTGTCTTCATGTTCTGAGTTCAAATTCCGCTGAGGTCGACTTTGCCTTTCATCCTTTCGGGGTTGATAAATTAAATACCAGTTGCATACTGGTGTCAACCTAATTGACTGCCCTTTCTCCTTAAAAATTTTGGGCCTTGTGCCTAGAGTAGAAAAGAATATTTTCTATGACTGAGTGTTGAACTCAATGTAGCCATAACCAATTGAATCAGTAAAAATATATTAGTTTCAAATTTTGGCAAAATGTTACGCACTGGGGTTGATATAATCGACTTAATCCGTTTGTTTGTCCCCTCTGTTTAGCCCCTTGTGGGCAGTAAAGAAATTGATTGCTATTAAAACGTGTAAAATTTTGAGGTAACTAAATCTTAATCTTTAGTTACAGTTTCTCATTCAAACTACATAATAGGCAGAATTGTCGAACTAAGACAAACAGTAGGGTGTTTTTAGGGAGATTTGGCTGCTATTTCTACCAGGTCCAGCTACCATGTAGAGGTCTCCCTCATTGGCTTATACATAAATATATACATAAAATTGAAATAAAATACTTAAAGCAACAAGCGTCAAATACAAAAGCCAAGGTCTGTGCAGTGTCATTGGCCAAAAAAATTTCCAACTTCTTGCTCTTATCTCTTACACTATTTCAGTATTATATATCTATTGTAATGTGAGATACTGTCCTATATATATATCTTTATATATAAAAGTGAAGTTGTGTGAGTGTCTGTCTCCTACGATTTAGATTCCTAACTACTCCCACATTTTGCGGTGCAGTTTAACCAAAAGCGGGTATCTTATAGTCGTGATTCATATCGAGCCCTTCTGGGTATTAGCACGTGCCTACGATGAGTCTACGATTAAAAAAAAATATACCATCATTTTTTCCCATTTTTAATGCATTTTTTGCTATTATATAAGGGAAGTAACTCTCTAAAAATGCTTATATAGTTATTTCCCTTACAAACCCGAGTAACGCCGGGCGATACTGCTAGTATATATATATAATCCTTACGCATTCCAAAACCGAGTTACAGATTTTGATGTATGGTATATTAAAAGATTCAGTACTATTTTGGCTCTAAATTCAACTTAATTTCCATTCACATATTTGCATTTCAAAAATTTAACATAATCTTTTCCATAAATCAACTATTGTAAACATTTTATACAATGACGATGATGTCACATTTTCTTAAAAGACATCAATCATCACGACACACACCTTCACTCACTCACTCTATCTCTCTTTCTGACCCTCTTTCTCTCTCACATACACACACACACGCACACACACACAAACATACACACAAACACACATGTCCATTTCATATAGACGTACATACATCTTTCGTGGAGGCGCAATGGCCCAGTGGTTAGGGCAGCGGACTCGCGGTCGTAGGATCGCGGTTTCGATTCCCAGACCGGGCGTCGTGAGTGTTTATTGAGCGAAAACACCTAAAAGGTCCACGAGGCTCCGGCAGGGGATGGTGGTGATCCCTGCTGTACTCTTTCACCACAACTTTCTCTCACTCTTACTTCCTGTTTCTGTTGTACCTGTATTTCAAAGGGCTGGCCTTGTCGCTCTCTGTGTCACGCTGAATATCCCTGAGAACTACGTTAAGGGTACACGTGTCTGTGGAGTGCTCAGCCACTTACACATTAATTTCACGAGCAGGCTGTTCCGTTGATCGGATCAACCGGAACCCTCGTCGTCGGAACCGACGGAGTGCTTCTTTCACTTTCACTTTCATTCTCTCTTCTTTTCGCTTTCTCTTCTTTCAGTTTCTGCTCTCTGCAAATAAAATTTCTACAAGATACAACTGCTTACAAAAATAGGGATTAATGTATAATTTCTTTCTATGTTCATAACTTTTTGTTTACAATAGGCGCAGGAGTGGCTGTGTGGTAAGTAGCTTGCTAACCAACCACATGGTTCCGGGTTCAGTCCCACAGTGTGGCACCTTGGGCAAGTGTCTTATACTATAGCCTCGGGCCAACCTTGTGAGTGGATTTGGTAGACAGAAACTGTAAAAAGCCCGTCGTATATGTGTATATGTGTATATATATATATATATATATATATGTGTGTGCATGTATGTTTGTGTCTGTGTTTGTCCCCCAAGCATTGCTTGACAACCGATGCTGGTGTGTTTACGTCCCCGTTACTTAGCGGTTCGGCAAAAGAGACCGATAGAATAAATACTGGGCTTACAAAACAATAAGTCCCGGGATCGAGTTGCTCGATTAAAGGCGGTGCTCTAGCATGGCCACAGTCAAATGACTGAAACAAGTAAAAGAGTAAAAGAGTAAAGAGTAATTTTGGAAAAAATATGCCACCAAAGAAAAGACGTAATCTCTCCAGAAACAAATATAAAGCAAGGAAGATTGTCGAAAACCGAAGGCGAGTGTCTGAAGAGAGAAGCTAGATGAGATTTTCTCAAGATCAGCAAATGCATGTTGCAGCACTTAATTCTGGATCATTAAATCAATGCTTTAATGATTAAAACAGAGGTCCAATAGAATAGCTCTCAGAAACAGACTACATACAAATTTGTTCTTCACAACTCCCGGAGCCGTTTTCAGATATGATCCATCCTGTTCTTATAGAAATAATAACTCTGTCCAAATTGGTGTGCTAAACACAAATTGTCTTTTCTGTAGAGCTTTAATATTTTCAAATGAAACAAATGGTATGTGCTGCTCAGGCGGTCAGGGTAACATTGCCAGCACTACCAGCTCCTTCTCAACCTCTTATGGATCTTCTAGAAGGCATTTCCATCCAGTCAAAGGATTTTCTGAACAATATCAGGCAATACAACTCTGTAAATGACATTGTTTAGTGCATCTAAGAAGGTAGATAAACATGAATTTATGCCAACGTCAAAGTTCAAGGGCAAGTCGATCACCTCATTGGTTCCCTGTTACCCATAAATGAACAACCACAGTTCCTCCAAATTTACTTAATGAGTGATATATGACAACAAACCTAAAGGAGGTGTCAACATTTCAGATGATGGGTCATGCAAAAGAGAGTATATCCACTAACAGCTTTTCGGTGCATTAAAAAATCACATAACCCCCACAGGTTAGGGCCTGAAATACTCCAAACAGAAGCATAGCATGTTGCTTAGTCAAATTAGCCCATCATTTACTCCACAAATGTTTTGTTGCCAATGCCGCACTTCCCCATGTCACCTGTTTCAACATGACTGTAATATATTATAAACAAACTATATCATGTTAATCTTGAGCATATATATATATATGCGTGTGTATAATATATATATATATATATATATATATATATATCATCATCATCATCATTTAGCGTCCGCTTTCCATGCTAGCATGGGTTGGATGGTTCAACTGGGGTCTGGGAAGCCAGAAGGCTGCACCAGGCCCAGTCTGATCTGGCAATGTTTCTACAGCTGGATGCCCTTCCTAACGCCAACCACTCCGTGAGTGTAGTGGGTGCTTTTTACGTGCCACCAGCACAGGTGCTAGACGGGGCTGGCAAACGGCCACGTCGAATGGTGCTTTTACATGCCACCGGCATACATATATACACACACACACACACACACACACATATATATA
>NC_043015.1:28680316-28687816 GCF_006345805.1 Octopus sinensis
GATGGTGGGGTGGTGGTGATGATGATGGTGGTGGTGGTGATGATGATGGTGGTGGTGGTGGTGATGATGTGGTGAGATGGTGGTGGTGGTGGTGATGATGATGGTGGTGGTGGTGGTGGTGGTGGTGGTGGTGGTGGTGATGATGATGGTGGTGGTGGTGGTGATGATGGTGGTGATGATGGTGGTGGTGGTGGTGGTGGTGATGATGATGGTGGTGGTGGTGGTGGTGGTGGGTGGTGGATGATGGTGGTGGTGGTGGTGGTGATGATGATGGTGGTGGTGGTGGTGGTGGTGATGATGGTGGTGGTGGTGGTGGGATGATGATGGGGTGGTGGTGGTGGTGGTGGTGGTGATGATGGTGGTGGTGGTGGTGATGATGATGGTGGTGGTGGTGGTGGTGGTGGTGGTGGTGATGATGGTGGTGGTGGTGATGATGATGGTGGTGGTGGTGGTGGTGGTGGGGTGATGATGGTGGTGGTGGTGGTGGGTGATGATGATGGTGGTGGTGGTGGTGGTTGGTGGTGGTGATGATGGGGTGTGGTGATGATGATGGTGGTGGTGGTGATGATGGTGGTGATGATGGTGGTGGTGGTGGTGGTGGTGATGATGATGGTGGTGGTGGTGGTGGTGGTGGTGGTGATGATGGGGTGGTGGTGGTGGTGGTGATGATGGTGGTGGTGGTGATGATGATGGTGGTGGTGGTGGTGGTGGTTGGTGATGATGGTGGTGGTGGTGGTGGTGATGTGATGGTGGTGGTGGTGGTGGGTGGTGGTGGTGATGATGGTGGTGGTGGTGATGATGATGGTGGTGGTGGTGATGATGGTGGTGATGATGGTGTGGTGGTGGTGGTGGTGATGATGATGGTGGTGGTGGTGGTGGTGGTGGTGATGATGGTGGTGGTGGTGGTGGTGATGATGATGGTGGTGGTGGTGGTGGTGGTGGTGGTGATGATGGTGGTGGTGGTGGTGATGATGATGATGATGGTGGTGGTGGTGGTGGTGATGATGATGATGATGGTTGTGGTGGTGGTGGTGATGATGATGGTGGTGGTGGTGGTGGTGGTGGTGGTGATGATGGTGGTGGTGGTGGTGGTGGTGGTGGTGATGGTGGTGGTGGTGGTGGTGATGGTGATGATGATGATGATAGTGGTGGTGGTGGTGGTGCCGATGAAGACACAAAGAAATCAAATACTAAAACTAATCCATTGTCAGGTAAATTCCATTGTAAGACTTATTTATAGTCTTGTAGCTATCCACTTAACCTGTAAAAGTATTTCAAATGGAAGAAAACATACGTCGTCGGCAATTTTTAATTCATCTATTTATTTGTTTGTTTGTTTACCTATTTCAATTGACTACACCTGGCATTTTCAGGTAAAATTAGTGACAGAATACCAGCTTACAACAACACCTGTTCAGGTACTTGCTACTTTGTGAAAAGCAATTTCAGTATATCAGCCCATGTAAAGAGGAAAATATTCATAGGTCAATTGGTAACAAAGACAGCGATTGGCTTAAAATTGGGACCAAAGAAACAAACAAGCAAAAAAATGTGGTGCCTTAGGATGCATTTAGCAGGTTTTGTTCTACGATAAACATTTAGATTAAACTAGCAGCATCGCCTGGCGTTGCTCGGGTTTGTAAGGGAAATAACTATATAAGCATTTTTAGAGAGTTATAGACAAAAAATAGCAAAAAAATGCATTAAAAATAGAAAAAAAAATGATGGTAAATTTTTTTTTAAATCGTTGACTCATCATAGACATTTTTAGAGAATTACTTCCCTTATATAATAGCGAAAAAAATACATTAAAATGAAAAAAAATGATGGTAAATTATTTTTTAAATCGTAGACGCGCGCTAATACCCAGAAGGGCTCAATATGAATCACGACTATAAGATACCCGCTTTTGGTTACACTGCACCGCAAAATGTGGAAGTAGTTAGGAATCTAAATCGTAGGAGACAGACACACAACCTCACTTTTATATATAAAGATTATTTTGTTAGTCATTATTTTCTGCATCTTGCTCTCAAGAATACATCAGATTATTAGAAAGTATGTTACTATCAGAAAATGTTTTCTCAAAGACAAACTTTGGATCTTTTCGGTTTGACCGGCAGTTTTTTTTAAATAATTTCCACGTAACTAAAAAATTTTAAACTTCGTATACTGGTAGAATGTGTTTATAAGACATCTTTTTCTCTTGGCTTTATTGAGAAAATTCTATGGTTTGTAAGATATTTGTTGTTTTTTTTTCTGCATTTTCAACCAATCAATGATGTCTATTGAGGTGAAAACATTCTGTGCCGTATGAAAATGTCCGGATCTTTTTGGTTTGAATGGCAGTTTTTAAAAATAATTTCCACGTAACTAAACACTTTTAAGTTTCGTATACTGGTAGAATGTGTTTATAAAACATCTTTTCTCTTGGCTTTATTGAGAAAATTCTATGGTTTGTAAGATAGTTGTTGTTTTTTTCTTCTTCAATTTCTGCAATTTCAACCAATCAATGACGTCTCTTGAGGTGAAAACATTCTGTGCCGTATGAATATGTCCCTCATTTAAGAAACAGATTGGGTTTATTTACATTTCTGAAGAAAAAAACATACCCTTCCCCCACCCATAACCCTAACCCTAAAACAGATTAAAATGCAATAGATTGATACTAGGGTCACAATTATGGGTGACAATTTCATATGACACTGCTAGAAAAAACTGCCAGTCTAACTGAAAAGATCCCAAACTTTTACATGTATAGGACCACCATTTATGGCACCAACTGATAAACAATCCACCACTGGAAGATTTTCTTTGGCTGGTTCGAAAGTCATGTGACTTTGTCTTTTTCTCAATTAATTACAAATGAAAGGCATTTCCTGTGTAAACACCTCATTCTTTTTTTTCTTTATTCAGACATAGAATTTCTACAACATTGTTTGATATACATACTTCCCTTCTTTGTGATGATCTGGTGTTATTTCAGTGAAATTCCAACTATTTTCAATGAAAAACTTATCTGTCTTTAACATTTTCTGAATTTGTTCCATTCTCAAGTAGCTTTTTTTTTTTTTGCTATCTCCAAAGAGATAAGTTTGAAGTTTAATACTTTACTAATGCACAACCTTCGAGTTTATTATTAACCCTTTCGTTACCAACCCGGCTAAAACCGGCTCCGGCTCTGTAGTACAAATATTTTGTTTTCATAAGTTTTGAATTAAAATCTTCCACCAAACCTTAGTCACAATTTATGTTCCTAACACCAGCTTAATAATAACTAAGTTATTTTACTAAATTCTTTGTTATATTTAAAGCATGGAGAACGGACGTTAAACGATGATGATGATGATGATGATTTAAAATTAATTGAAAGAAACACAGAGCATCTCAACAGAAATATGGTAACAAAAGGGTTAAATATATAATAGAGAAACAATTCTGAACCCTTTAGATAACAACCCACCTGAAACCAGCTCTGGCTCTGAGTACAAATGTCTTGTTTTCATAAGTTTTGAATTAAAATCTTCCACCAAACCTTAGTCACAATTTATGTTCCTAACACTAGCTGAATGATAACCAAGTTATTTTACTAAATTCTTTGTTAGATTTAAAATTAATTGAAAGAAACACAGAGCATCTCAACAGAAATATGGGAACAAAAGGGTTAAAAAGCACTCATGCTAGTGCCATGTAGAAGGCACTAGTGATGGTGTCACATTAACCCTTTTGATATCAACCCACTTGAAACCACTTCTGGCTCTGTAGTACAAAGGTCATCATCATCATCGTTTAACGTCCGTTTTCCACGCTAGCACGGGTTGGACGGTTTGATCGGGGTCTGGGAAGCCAGGGGCTGCACCAAGCTCCAGTCTGATCTGGCAGTGTTTCTACAGCTTGATGCCCTTCCTAACGCCAACCACTCTGCGAGTGTAGTGGGTGTTTTTTACGTGCCACCAGCACAGGTGCCAGGGGAGTCTGGCATTGGCCACGATCGGTTGGTGCTTTTAACGTGCCACCGGCACGGAAGCCAGTCAAGGCGGCGCTGGCATCGGCCACGTTTGGATGGTGCTTTTTATGTGCCACCGGCACAGAAGCCACTTGTGTTCAAAAGTTTTGAATTCAAATCTTTCACCTAATCTTAGTCATAATTTAATGTTCCTAACACTAGCTGAATGATAGCTAAGTTATTTTACTAAATTCTTTGTTATATTTAAAGCAATTGAAAGAAACACAGAGCATCACAAAATAAATACAGTGATGAAAGGGTTAAGGAAGATTAATCGTTGGGTATCAAGCTATTTATAACAACAGTGAATAACAGAAAATTTTGAAATATCAATTGTTTACTGTGGGCAAGACAAAGCATTAGCCATTTTCCTAGAGGTCCATTGTTAGTGATCTAAAACAAAAAAAGCAAGCAAACAAAAAAACAAAAAAGAATTTAATGTAGGTCAATGATACTGATTCTCTTGTCATGAATTAATATCTCTTAGAAATAAAGGAGTGCAATGTCTGTGAAATCAAATGACTCATTTTTATGACTGCATTGCTTATATATCACTGAGTATGACACGTAACTCTATTTGCACTATTTTTGTTGAACAGAAGGAAAAATAAGCTTGATACGTACGTACATACATCATATATACATCATACATACATCATACAGACATACATACATACATAACCTAAATTATGTCACAGTTAAATGGCAAACTGTAGAAACAATAAATGCTCCAATGAATCAACAACCTAACTCTTACAATTATGAAATAAAGAATGTAAAACAATATATATATATATAGGCGCAGGAGTGGCTGTGTGGTAAGTAGCTTGCTTACCAACCACATAGCTCCGGGTTCAGTCCCACTGCGTGGCATCTTGGGCAAGTGTCTTCTACTATAGCCTCGGGCCGACCAAAGCCTTGCGAGTGGATTTGGTAGACGGAAACTGAAAGAAGCCCGTCGTATATATGTATATATATATGTATGTGCGTGTATGTTTGTGTGTCTGTGTTTGTCCCCCTAGCATTGCTTGACAACCGATGCTGGTGTGTTTATGTCCCTGTCACTTAGCAGTTCGGCAAAAGAGACAGATAGAATAAGTACTGGGCTTACAAAAGAATAAGTCCCGGGGTCGAGTTGCTTGACTAAAGGCGGTGCTCCAGCATGGCCGCATTCAAATGACTGAAACAAGTAAAAGAGTAAAGAGTATATATATATATATATATTTGTTCATACACTTACACACATACACAAGCACACACACACACATCACATCATGAAGTTGTGAGTTCAGTTCTCGGACCAGGCTGTGTTTTGTGTTCTTGAGGAAGACTCTTCATTTCATATTGCTCCAGTTCACTCAGTTGTGGAAATGAGTTGTGATGTCACTGGCAGCCAAGCCATATCGACCTTTGCCTTTCCTTTGGACAACATCGATGGCATAGACATTGAAGACCGGTATGCATGGACATTGAAGACTGGTCTTCCACAAACAACATTGGCCAGGCTTGTACCTTGGAGGGGAACTTCTAGGTGCAATTACATGTGTAGGTATGAACAGGCATGCTTGTTTACCCCCTTACCTTACTTAGCGGTCATTCGAATAGCTCTTTTGTCTTAACAGCGGTCAATAACACTGTAATTTCCCTTTGTATAATGGTCATTTTTCAAAGTGTTTTTCCGATGGGCAGATAACTGAAGAGATGGTGGCGTGGATTTCCACCTCGGCATCCGAAACTCAGAGTTTTATCTTGGCTACCGAATAATTGTCACATATTACATTTACAGATAAATTCCTCTATTTACATAATATTGAGGTCTCTTTCTTTCTTTCGTTATTTTACCATTTTTATCAATATATATATATATGTATATATATATATATATATATATATATGGAGGCTAATGGCCCAGTGGTTAGGGCAGCGGACTCGCGGTTTCGATTCCTAGACTGGACATTGTGAGTGTTTATTGAGAAAAAACACCCCAAGCTCGATGAGGCTCTGGCAGGGGGTGGTGGTGATCCCTGCTGTACTCTTTCGCTACAACTTTCTCTCACTCTTTCTTCTGTTGGCTCAGTCTATCCACTCAGTCGAAGTCGACTCTCGGTTACTCGTTGGATCAGTGTCCTCCAGTCAGTTCTATCCTGGGCCGCTTCCTTCAGACTGGCCATGTCCATTCCGGTATCACTCCTGATGGTGTCAAGCCAGCGGGTTCTTGCTCGGCCTCTTCCTCTCTTGCCACTGACCATTCCGAGCATGATGTCCTTCTCCAGGGATTCTCTCCGCATAATATGACCGAAATATGCCAATCTACGCTTGGTGATCCCAGCTTCTAGCAACACACACACACACACAAGAAAATCAAGATGTTGGAGAGAAGTGTATACAGAATGATAATGAAATACTTGCTCTAAGTGACACCAATATGAAAGAGGCTTCGAAATGCTATTGTGAGAGGCTGCTGAAAGTGGAAAATGCTGGGGGGGTGGGAGAGAAAGAGAGAGCGAGAGAGAGAGAGATTAACATGTTAACCTAACAGAGGGACCTGTCATCCAAGTTGACAGCAAGACATTAGATAGAGTGATAAGTGGTATCAAGGTAGGAAAAGCAGCTGGGCCATCAAGCTGGTTGATGGATGAAATGCTTAAAATATCTGGTGGAGTAAGTTACAGGATAGTCTCTGGAATATTAATTCAAGTAATACAGGAAGGTGACAAACCCAATGAATTGCATTGCAGTATTAGAATGAACTGCTACATAGGTAAGAGGAATGCACCAGAGAGAGAGAGATAACTACAGAGGCATCAAACTGTTTGGGTAGTTTATGGAATTTACAGAAAGGGTTATACCAGATCAAGCTGAAACTGTCGCTAGAAGGGGACACTTGCATCGACCACATTCAGATTATTCATTTTACGTGCCACCGGAACAGGAGCCAGTCAGGGGACATTGGTCACAGCTACGATTTTGGTTTTACTTGGCTCAACAGGTCTTCTTAAGCATATCATATCGCCAGATGCATCAAGGATGCTCTTAAATGGGCTGGACATGCGACACTGGCATCGGCCATGGCTGTGATCTCACAACATATCTCCAAAGGTCTCAATCCCCTCTCATTGCCTCTGTGGGGCCCAATGTTCGAAGGTCATACTTCATCACCTCATCCCATGACTTCCTGGGTCTGCCTCTCCCACAGGTTCCTTCCACAGTTAGGGAGTAGCACTTCCTCACACAGCTGTCCTCATCCATGAGTGCAGTCGTCTCTCTTGCACACCATATTTGATGCTTCTTATGTCCAATTTTTCTCTCAGGATGCTCACACTCTGTCGTGTATGCACACTGACATTACACATCCAGCAGATCATACTAGCTTCATTTCTTTCAAGCCTATGCATGTTCTCAACAGTCATGGCCCATGTTTCACTGCCGTGTAGCATGGCAGTTCACACACATGCATCTTATCTCTTACACTATTTCAGTATTATATATCTTTA
>NC_043015.1:28695316-28700988 GCF_006345805.1 Octopus sinensis
TCAGGGAAGCCGCTACACGTAGCTTCGGACGTACATCGGACGGTAAGCCTGGGCGTGTTCGGAAGGTGGTCCGATTTTCACGCCCAGCTTTAACTGAGGCCAGATGGTAAGAGGTTGCCTCAGTGTGGTCCGAAAAAGACAGCTTGATGAGCCTAGGTTTTGGGCCAGGTCGTCCAAGGCGGATAGCACCCGTTGGGGGAACGCAGCCTAGGTCTTTGGCTGAGTTGGCAGCAAATGCCTGAAGATCAGCCATGTCTTCTGGCACCCCAATGGCAATGACTTCATGGGTAGCAGAATCCGCGGTCTTAAATGCGACAAGAGGTACAGGTACAGGGAGGTTCTTTAGCAGAGCATTCCGATAAGACCCCTCATTGTGGAGTCCAACCTGAATGGTTGCTTTTATTCCTGCTACTTCCCCTCTTAAAGCACAGATCGATTGTTGCAGTTCTGCAAGAACCGCACTGGTCAATTGGTGTTGTTGTTGTTGCTGCTGCTGCTCTGGTTGTGGTTGATTTTGTTGTTGCTGCTGTTGTTGTTGATGTTGTTGTTGCTGCTGCTCTGGTTGTGGTTGATTTTGTTGTTGCTGCTGTTGTTGTTGTTGCTGCTGCTCTGGTTGTGGTTGATTTTGTTGTTGCTGCTGTTGTTGTTGTTGCTGCTCTAGTTGTGGTTGATTTTGTTGTTGCTGCTGTTGCTGTTCCGCCTCCTCCACGGGAGTGACAGGGGGAGACACAATCGTCGGTTGTGGAGGCACGCAGGCCTGACACTGAAAAGTCCAAGATTTAAGCTGAACCATCTTCCAGAGTCTATCCATCATAGCATTATGATGGCTCTTTTTTTTTGGCCTGGGATCTTCTGAAAGTCCGTGGCACATTGGAGGCAGACAGAGATGAGGCATGTCCCACATTCGACCCAGCGATTACGGAACGTATTTTCGGGCTCCGTACAGATGTGGCAGGTGTGATTTTCTGGGCAGTGTTCTATTTTGGAGCAGCGACCAGTCTTATCGCACGCCGCTATGGATTCCACCATGGCGATTCTGTTGCTTCTGGTCATCTGCAGAGACAGAAAATGTAAACAACAATACGATAAAAGTAAAATATAAAATATTTGTTTTTGATTCGTTCTTTTTTTGTGTATATTCCTTTTGTTCTTAAATATTGCGTGTGTATATACACATGTTTCGTTCTTTTTTGTGTATATTCCTTTTGTTCTTAAATATTGCGTGTGTATATACACATGTTTCGTTCTTTTTTGTGTATATTCCTTTTGTTCTTAAATATTGCGTGTGTATATACACATGTTTCGTTCTTTTTTGTGTATATTCCTTTTGTTCTTAAATATTGCGTGTGTATACATAAAAGGATTTGTGCGTATGTTTAGTGTAGACACGGAGAAAGTTTGTAAACAGAAATGAAATCAGTGATTTTTTGATTTTTTTTTGCAGTGTAGTCCGTCACATTAAATAGTGTGATTTATTTTCACTCTGCACGTATATATATATGTGTGCTACAAGTATCTATGTATGTATGTATGTCACTGCTTTATAAATTTTGGACGTACCTACTGTCGTTCAACGTTTTCTTTTACCCTCAACTACACGTGGTGAATTCTTCCATTGTAGATCTGTGGTGGTCATCGTCGTAATATTTTCTCTTTAGTTTCCTCGCCAAATTGATTATACCCTAATCAAACCATTTGTTTGTCTACTTGTGAATGTGTCTTTGTTTTAGTAACATTGTATTTTCCTCCTTTTCCTTTTTCGTTCCCATATTATATGGAACTTCGGTGGACAGCTACTCTAAGACTCCAGCTGCCAGGTCGCCATATTTACCATAAATTTACCATATTTACCATATATATATATACATACCTACACAAACACACACACAAATGAGAAGCTTCCACAGTTATATATATATATTATACATATAAATATATATATCATCATCATCATCATCCGTGATTCTCCGACCGCAAGTCCACTGCTCTAACTATATTCCTAAATGTTGAGCAATACAGGGCTGACTGTGTAAAGGACACCTTTATCAATGATTTTTTCCCCTCAAAGCTAAGGTAACATTTATCCAGTCTCACGTCTCAAACCTTCATCCAGTCTCATGCTCTCCTTCTCTCAAACAGTCCCAACCTGACATAACCAAATACTTATATATATGTATATATATATATATATATATATATATATATATATATATATATATATATATATATATATATATGTATATATATATATATATATATATATCATCATCATCATCATCATCATCATCATCATTTAGCGTCCGTTTTCCATGCTAGCATGGGTTGGACGGTTCAACTGGGGTCTGGGGAGCCCGAAGGCTGCACCAGGCCAGTCAGATCTGGCAGTGTTTCTACAGCTGGATGCCCTTCCTAACGCCAACCACTCCGAGAGTGTAGTGGGTGATTTTATGTGCCACCGACACAGGTGCCAGACGAGGCTGGCGAACGGCCACGCTCGGATGGTGTTTTTAGTGCCACCGACACAGGTGCCAGACGAGGCTGGCAGACGGCCACGCTCGGATGGTGTTTTTTATGTGCCACCGACACAGGTGCCAGATGAGGCTGGCAGGTGCCAGACGAGGCTGGCAGACGGCCACGCTCGGATGGTGTTTTTATGTGCCACCGACACAGGTGCCAGATGAGGCTGGCGGACGGCCACGATCGGATGGTGTTTGTTACGTCCCCAAAGCACGGAGGCCAGTCTATGCGGTACTGGCTACGGCCACGTTCGGATGATTTTCTTGTGTGCCACCGGCACTGGTACCACAAAGATACAAATTCCATTTATGCTCATCTATTTTGATTTGTTTTGATTTGATTTGATTTTCACTTGCCTCAACAGGTCTTCACAAGTGTCACTTGCCTCAACAGGTCTTCACAAGTGTCACAAGAAGGAAGGTATGCACAGGTGGACTGTCTACGTCGCCGGGTCTTCGGATGGTGTCTTTATGTGCCACCGACACAGGTGCCAGATGTGGCTGGCGACGGCCACGATCGGATGGTTTTCTTGTGTGCCACCGGTACTGGAACCACAAAGATACAAATTCCATTGATGTTCATCTATTTTGATTTGGTTTGATTTTCACTTGCCTCAACAGGTCTTCACAAGTGTCACGCGTGTCACACACTTGCCTCAACAGGTCTCCACAAGTGTCACACACTTGCCTCTGCCTCAACAGGTCTTCACAAGTGTCACACACTTGCCTCTGCCTCAACAGGTCTTCACAAGTGTCATAAGAGGGAAGGTATGCACAGGTGGACTGACTACGTCGCCGGGTCTTTGGATGGTGTTTTTATGTGCCACCGACACAGGTGCCAGGTGAGGCTGGCGAACGGCCACGATCAGATGGTGTTTGTTGTGCCCACAGCACGGAGGCCAGTCGATGCGGTACCAGCTACGGCCACTTCGGATGGTTTTCTTGTGTGCCACCGGTACTGGAACCACAAAGATACAAATTCCATTGATATTCATCTATTTTGATTTGGTTTGATTTTCACTTGCCTCAACAGGTCTTCACAAGTGTCACACACTTGCCTCAACAGGTCTTCACAAGTGTCATAAGAGGGAAGGTATGCACAGGTGGACTGACTACGTCGCCGGGTCTTCGGATGGTGTCTTTATGTGCCACCGGCACAGGTGCCAGATGAGGCTGGCGAACGGCCACGATCGGATGGTGTTTGTTGTGCCCACAGCACGGAGGCCAGTCGATGCGGTACTGGTTACGGCCACGTTTGGGTGGTTTTGTGTGCCACCGGCACTGGTACCACAAAGAATACAATTCCACTGATGTTCATCTATTTTGATTTGTTTTGATTTGATTTGATTTTCACTTGCCTCAACAGGTCTTCATAAGTGTCACAAGAAGGAAGGTATGCACAGGACTGACTACGTCCCAGGTCGGGGCCACGGGTTATGGCCTGACTAGTCTTGCCGGGTCTTCTCATGCACAGCATACTTCCATAGGTCTCGGTCTCTAGACATTTCCTTAGTGAGACCTAAAGTTCGAAGGTCGTGCTTCACCACCTCGTCCCAGGTTTTCCTGGGTCTACCTCTTCCACAGGTTCCCTCCACTGCTAGGGTGTAGCACTTTTGCACACAACTATCTTCAGCCTTTCTTGTCACATGACCATACCAGCGCAGCCGTCTCTCTTGCACGCCACAACTGACGCTTCTTAGGTTCAGCTTTTCTCTCAAGGAACTTACACTCTGACGATTATGAACACTGACATTACACATCCATCGGAGCATACTGGCTTCATTTCTTGCGAGCTTACGCATATCCTCAGCAGTCACGGCCCATGTTTCACTACATGTAGCATGGCTGTACGTACACATGCATCATACAGTCTGCCTTTTACTCTGAGCGAGAGGCCTTTTGTCACCAGCAGGGGTAAGAGCTCTCTAAACTTTGCCCAGGCTATTCTTACTCTAGCAGTTACACTTTCAGCACACCCACCCCCGCTACTGACTTGGTCTCCTAGGTAGCGGAAGCTATCAACTACTTCTAGTTTGTCTCCCTGGAACGTGGCAGAAGTTGGTCTCTGCATATTTCCAGTGTTTATTGCTCCTGAGCATTTGCCACAGACAAAAACTATTTTCCTAGTTAGCCTTCCTTTGACATTGCTGCACCTCTTATGTGTCCATAGCTTACACTGGTGCATCTTATAGAGTTTCTACCTACACCTTTTTTACAGATCGAGCAGGGCCATCTACCTGAAGGCGTTTGTGATTGATCTACCTTCCTACTTATTAGAACTTTGGTTTTGGCTAGGTTGATTCTAAGGCCCTTCGATTCTAATCCTTGTTTCCACACCTGGAACTTCTCCTCCAGTTCTGATAGTGACTCAGCAATTAGAGCAAGGTCATCAGCATAGAGGAGCTCCCAGGGGCAACCTGTCTTGAATTCCTCCGTTATGCCTGGAGGACTATGATAAATAGGAGGGGACTGAGGACTGAACCTTGGTGGACCCCAACCTCTACCCGGAATTCTTCACTGTACTCGTTGCCCACCCTCACCTTACTAGCAGCGTCTCTGTACATGGCTTGCACAGCTCTCACCAACCATTCTTCTATCCCTAGTTTCCTCATTGACCACCAGATAAGGGACCGGGGACCCTGTCAAAGGCTTTCTCCAAGTCAACAAAAGCCAGGTACAAGGGCTTATCTTTGGCTAGGTATTCTCCTGCAGCTGTCTACCAGAATATAGCATCAGTAGTACTTTTCCCTGGCACGAACCCAAACTGCATATCATCTAAGGTAACTCTCTCTCTAATTAGTTCGGCTACAACCCTCTCCGTAACCTTCATTACCTTGATCCAGCAGCTTGATGCCCCTGTAGTTATTTGTCTCTAGGGCGTCGCCTTTACCTTTGTAGCAGTTGACTATTATGCTACACACCAGTCATTGGGTATATACCCCCTCGTGTATCACCTGGTAACTATACGGGTGACTAAGCTATAGCCGACCCACCAGATCTTTTGAGCATCTCTGCAGTAATTCCTGATGGCCTGGGGCTTTCCCTGTTTTCATGCTTCTAATTGCCTTATCTACTAAGGAACTGTTATAACTCGGATGCTGGTCCCTCGTTGGGTCGACATTCGGCAGACTCTCTTTATCCCATCATTCTTCATTC
>NC_043015.1:28701088-28788588 GCF_006345805.1 Octopus sinensis
TTTATGTTTACAGGATCCGGTCTAGCTTGGTATTACACTTGTACTGACGTCATATTCCAATGTGCGCACACGCAACGTCATTCTTCAGTGTGCGTGTGCGGTACATCCTTCTTCAGTGTGCGTGTGCGGTACATCCTTCTTCAGTGTGCGTGTGCGGTACATCCTTCTTCAGTGTGCGTGTGCGGTACATCCTTCTTCAGGGTGCGTGTGCGGTACATCCTTCTTCAGTATGCGTGTGCGGGGTTGGAACCTTCTGGAAAGGCATAAGAAAGTTTCCTCATGCACATGCGCTAGAGACTGGGAAAGGAATTCTATCGTGTTCCTTAATAGCGTCGTTGACTTGAGACACAGCGATAGAAGAGAAAGGATGTATTTTTAAACGTGTGATCAGCCTATTCTCCTGTCCCAGACGCTTAGGATTTGACCTGTTCTGTTGCTGCTGAATTGTAAGAATCTTACAAACGTTAGAATTCAGCTTTGCTGTGTTGAACTAGGGGGATACCAGTATACCATCGTACTTCATTTGTGAAGAAGAGAATAAAGAATTGTATATATTTTAAAGTTGCGTTTTGTTACCGACTGGTATTTTCTAGAAACAAAAAAGAAAGGAAATTGTGTTGCACCCAAGTTGCACCCCAAAAGTGTAAAAAAGAACCAGTTCCCTTTACTCACTAATTAGTTCAACATCACCTCCAGGCACATGGAGGCCTTTTTTGAAGATGTCATTTTGTTGTAAATATTTGGCCAGGCTCTCAGCAGGTGGAGTATATCATTATACTTGATACCTTATCTTACCATATATGCAAAAAATGAAAACTAAACCTGCTCCATTCAAATTTGTCTCTGAAATGCAAACATGGATAAGTTCCAACATCATCTTATAAATGAAACTTTTAAGATATGTGCCAAATATCAGATAAATATTGGAGAAAAAATGGTATATATAAATTTTTAATTATTTTAAAAACTGTTTAAAACACATCAACTCTGTGTTATGTTAAGAAATATGTTCCTGTAAAAGTTAATATTAGAGTTTGATCAGAAGTAATGTCTAATAAAATATTTTGAAATGTTTGCAAGAATTTATTTCATATGTTTTCTCTTCATATTCTATATTCTCCAGACACTACCAAATACAATATGGACTCAGCAAAGAAACAAGACATCGGTAACCTTGCTGCTTCAATTGATTATTTTACAAACAGTCTTTATCAAGCTGTGGCTACAGGAACCAATGAAAATGTCTTCATGTCACCATTCAGTGTTGCTACTGTTTTATCAATGGTTTATTTGGGAGCAAGACAAAACTCTGCCAAACAGTTTGAAAATGTTTTGAAGATAACTTCTAATCCAGATTCTGTAGCTTTGGCTTTTAAAGAATATTTTTCACTTTTGAAAAACTCAGATAAACTTGTCACATCCAATTTAGTGAATCGTTTGTGCGCCAATGAAAAATTCCCTATTTCTGAAGACTACAAGAACAACATGGTAAAATATTTCTTTTCAGATATTGAAAATGTAGACTTCATAACAAATGCTGAGAAGACAAGAATTACTATTAATGACTGGGTAAAGAATAACACAAATAACAAAATTACTGATCTGTTACCAAGTGGAAGTTTGACACCTCAATCGGTTCTAGTTCTTATCAATGCTGTATACTTCAAAGGAACGTGGGCTGAAACATTCGGAAAAAAAGCAACATCATCTAGAAAGTTTTATTTAAGCTCTGACAAGACTGTATCTCATGATTTTATGTATAAATTTGAAGATTTTAATACAAAAATAAGCGACAACTATAAAGTGGTTGAGTTACCTTATATAGGGAAAGCATTTAGTATGTTTGTAATTCTTCCCAATGAAATCAATGGTCTTGCTGCTTTAGAGAAGGAGATTAATGCTCAATTTCTCAAAGATATTATAGATAGAAAAGGATTTAAAATGATGCTTCTAGTATTACATATGCCAAAATTTCGTTTAGAGAGTAGTTTTCAGTTGGGTGAAGTTTTGAAAAAGCTTGGACTCTCTGATATTTTTGATCCTCTAAAAGCTGATTTATCTGGAATGACTGGTGGTGAGAAGAATATTTATGCCAATGAAATGTTTCATAAAGCATTTGTTGAAGTTAATGAAGAAGGAACGGAAGCTGCAGCTGCAACTAAGGCCCGCTTAGTGCCATGTAAAGGAAGACTTGTTATAAATCCCTTGGATTTTGATGTCAATCACCCATTCACATTTTTAATTGTTGACAACCGAACTAAAATGATCCATTTCATTGGTAAAGTAACAAATCCTACAACATAAGATGATATTGCCCTGTCAAAGATTTCCCTCTTATGGAATACTACATTGTATTATGTGGAGAATGTAACTGAGCAAATTTATTTAGAATTGTTTTTAGTAAAATGACTTAGGACATTATAATTGTAACTGTGTAGAACCAAGGTCATATCTACTCAATGATATATTATAATACCACATTAATCTAAATCAATATTATCAATTTGTACTTGCCATATATTGACAGAAAAATATGACACTTTTTAAAGTATCCTTTCTTTGCAAGTTTATTATTTTAACAATATACTTATTGTTGCCTGTAAACATTATTTACTGGTTAAATAAAATGAAATCAATGCTTGTATGTTTTTATTTCTGTTTATATTAATAAAGCATCTCAGTAAATATTCCATTTTAATGTATGTGTTAATTGCAACTGGCTTTTAATAGCTTTGTTACAAATGTAGACATTTCAACTTCTTCAGCCCTCTTGATAGTCTCTGGTATTTTAGTCTTAGATCTTCATTAAAAAATTACATTGATTCAATACAGTATTCATACAGAGATAAAACCTCACAATGATATGCTGTGTTTGAAAATGCTATTTATATCAGGCATATGAAGATTGTCCTAGCAGTGGTTGGTTGGTTGGTTGGTGAGGATACTAGATGCATTCAGGTCCTGTTGGATGTTATCAATAGCATATACTCATAGGCAACCAGCTGCTTAGATGAGGCAGAAATACATCTAACACACTCACCAGCTGCAGCTAGAAACTAGCATACTTGCAACTAGAACAATTTTCATCTGCCTTCGATATATATCGTATTTTTATATGCAGCATGTTCTTAAAGGATATTATCTGGAGATATATACTGCAGTAAATTGAAATTTTGTGATGTATTTATACTGTGTATGGTACATAAAGCATCCATGAATGGAAACAATGTTGGGTCATTTGTGTAGCTTCAGAATGGGACTACTTCAAAGAGGATTAAATGCTGAATTAATATGTGTTGTAGTTTTTTTTTTATAGCACAAGGCCGGATAATTTTTGATCAGACCTCATAGATAAAGTGACATAATATACATCTTAACAACTTAAATAAATTATTAGAAAATATGATTTGAGAATATATTTTCAACACAAAAATACTTTTTGCTGAGAGGGAAATTTAAATGGCACAAATATTGTTGTAGAGAAAAGAAGAAAGCCTTTTCTTTCTACATAAAGTAATATGGAAATGGATAATGGATACCGCATAAGTTAAAACCTTATGAAGCAGACTCAAATCCGTGGGATCAGTTGATCTGATGAAAACTGCGGCAGGATGGAATGACCAGTAGAGGAAAAGAGCAAATGAGACACATAAGCCTAGAGTCTGGGAGAGTAAATATGTATACGTTATATATATACACCCGTTTGTGTGTATACATATATAAGAATGAGTGAACAAGAGAAAGTATCACCCAATATATTCAGTTTAATAAAACTTTGACTATGGCACATCATTTAAAACTTTCGAAATTGCAAACATTTTCACATCATCCGATATTTAAGGAGAGAGTTAAGAGAATCTTTATATATAAAAGTGAGGTTGTGTGCTGTCTGTCTCCTACGATTTAGATTCCTAACTACTCCCACATTTTGCAGTACAGTTTAACCAAAACCGGGTATCTTATAGTCGTGATTCATATCGAGCCCTTCTGGGTAATAGCGCGCATCTACGATGAGTCTACGATTTTAAAAATAATTTACCATCAATTTTCCCCATTTTTAATGCATTTTTGGCATATATAAGGGAAGTAACTCTCTAAAAATGTATTATTAAATTTCAGAACATAAAAAGCTACAGTAACACCCTCCCTTTGTGGTTAGCCATATTGAGATGGCTATTATACTTTACATCTCTAAAAATGCTTATATAGTTATTTCCCTTACAAACCCGAGCAACGCCGGGCGATACTGCTAGTTTAAAATAAATCTGGAGTGGCTTAAGGGCTGATGTATTTAAATCTCCAATGATCAGTTTGAGTCATCTGGTTGTTATTGCTCTCATAGCGACATCAATTCATTTATGGGAAACAAACATAATGTTGGTGCCAAGTGAATGACATTCTTAAGTGTATGATATTTCAGCAACAACTGCTTCTTGTAACAGATGCTACACGAGGGATGAGGGGCAAGTTGTGAAGAGGGTGCTAGAGTCTGAGGGAAATGGACGGCAAAAGCGAAATAGACTGTGGAACAGGTGGAGGGAACAAGTGGAGGAGGTGATTGGGATGGTTGGCTTGAGAAGGGAGGATTGCCGAAAAATGTGTGAGATGGTGTGAGGGCAATTGCTATGGCATTGAAGTAGATCCGGCCACCGTCGTTAATGAGGACAAAACCCGGATTCAAAATGATGGATGATGATGATGATGGCATGTGGTGAAGCAGGCAAGATGGTTGTGTCACTTGGCCAGCATTTAGCAGGATGTGGTATTTCAAGGACAACACTTGCCTGTGATGAGTAATCAGGCATCGTGGTGTCAGGTTACATATGAATTTGCCTCGGTTTGCATTTCAGTAGTGAGTGATTTGAAAATATTTCAGAGGGTGTGCCATTGGTGGAAACAGTAAGAAAGATCAGTTTTCCTTTAGTTGGATTGATTTCATTGGGAAGAATTACAAACATACTAAATGCTTTTCCTATATAAGGTAACTCAACAACTGTAGAGCTGTTGCTTATTTTTGTGCTAAAATTGTCTTTCTAGATGATGTTGCTTTTTATAGGAATATTTTATGCCATATTCTTTTCAAGTACACAGCATTAATAAGAACTAGAACCGACTGAGGTGTCAACTTCAAATTGTTAGGAGATCGGTAATTATGTTATTTGTGTTATTTTCAGCACAATCATTAAAACTGCTTTCAAATTTTGGTGCAAGGCCAGCAATTTAATTGTAGGGGTAAATCAATTACAGCAACACAAGTGCTCAATTGGTACTTATTTTGTCAAACCCTAAAGGATGACAATGTCAACTCCAGAATGTCAAGATGGACAAATTGCTACTAAGTATTTTGCCCAGCATACTAACAATTCTAGCATCTTGTTGTCTTACAACATTGTAATTAATATTAATTCTTCCTTTTCCAATATTTGTCATGAAGTCTACATTTTCAATATCTGAAAAGAAATTTTTTGCAATAATGTTCTTTTAGTCTCCTGAAATACGAAATTTTTCATTGGCACTAAAACAATTGACTGAATTCAATGCAATAAGTTCATCTGAGTGTTTCAAAAGTGAAAAATATTCTTTAAAACCTCAAATTACAGGATCTGTATTTAAAGTTATTTTCAAAATATTTTCAATTGTTTGGCAGAGTTTTGTCTTGCTCCAGAATAAACCATTGATAAAACGGTAGCAACATTGAATGGTGACATGAAAACATTTTCAACGGTTCCTGTAGACACAGCTTGAAAAAGACTCTTTGTACAATAATCAACTGAAGCAGCGAGGTTACCGAAGTCTTGTTTCTTTGCTTAGTCCATATTATTTCCGTGGCATCTAAAGAATATACAATATGAAGAGATGAAATGCAAAAGAATTTCCTGAAAAACAGTTCCTGTTCAATATTTCAAGAGAGTGTAAAACACACTAATGTGATCTAAGAATTCTGTATGAAAATGGTCTGAAATGATTTATGCAAAAACCCAAATTTTATTGTTTCCTAACTGTATTCTAAATGTGATACATAATGTTCAAATCTATTTTGTAAATAATCACCGTATTTAAGCTAAAACATTTCAACATCATTTTAAGGTATGTGCCAAATGCCACATAAAGAATGGAAGAAAGAAATGGTTATATTATTAAATCTTATAAATTTTTAATTATTTTAAAATCTATTTAAATCATATTGAGTGTTACCGTACAAAATATGTTCATGTAAAAGTTAAATTTAAAGTTTGAACAGAAGAGATTTCAGACATTGCTTTCATAGATGTCTTCTACAATATACTGAAATGTTTGCCAGAATTTATTTTGTATATTTTCTTTTCATATTCTATATTCTCTAGACACTATCGTATACGATATGGACTCAGCAGAGAAACAAGACATCGGTAACCTTGCTGCTTCAATTGATTATTTTACAAACAGTCTTTATCAAGCTGTGGCTACAGGAACCAATGAAAATGTCTTCATGTCACCATTCAGTGTTGCTACTGTTTTATCAATGGTTTATTTGGGAGCAAGACAAAACTCTGCCAAACAGTTTGAAAATGTTTTGAAGATAACATCAAATCCAGATTCTGTAGCTTTGGCTTTTAAAGAATATTTTTCACTTTTGAAAAACTCAGATAAACTTGTCACATTCAATTCAGTGAATCGTTTGTATGCCAGTGAAAAATTCCCTATTTCAGAAGACTACAAGAACAACATGGTAAAATATTTCTTTTCAGATATTGAAAATGTAGACTTCATAACAAATGCTGAGAAGACAAGAATTACTATTAATGATTGGGTTAAGAATAACACAAATGACAAAATTACCGATCTGTTACCAAGTGGAAGTGTGACACCTCAGTCGGTTCTAGTTCTTATTAATGCTGTATACTTCAAAGGAATGTGAGCTGAAAAATTCCCAGAACAAGCAACATCATCTAGAAAGTTTTATTTAAGCTCTGACAAGACTGTATCTCATGATTTTATGTATATATCTGAAGATTTTAATACAAAAATACGCAACAACTATAAAGTTGTTGAGTTACTTTATATAGGAAAAGCATTTAGTATGTTTGTAATTCTTCCCAATGAAATCAATGGTCTTGCTGCTTTAGAGAAGGAGATTAATGCTCAATTTCTCAAAGACATTGTTGACAGAAAAGGATTTAAAATGATGCTTCTAGAATTAAATATGCCAAAATTTCATTAGAGAGTAGTTTTAAGTTGGGTGATGTTTTGAAAAAGCTTGGACTCCCTGATATTTTTGATCCTCTAAAAGCTGATTTATCTGGGATGACTGGTGGTGAGAAGAATATTTATGCCAGTGAAATGTTTCATAAAGCATTTGTTGATGTTAATGAAGAAGGAACGGAAGCTGCTGCTGCAAGTGGAATGGTGGTCTCAAATTATATGTCGAGAATTGGGATGCAATTTGATGTCAATCACCCATTCACGTTTTTAGTTGTTGATGACCGAACTAAAATGATCCATTTCATTGGTAAAGTAACAGATCCTACAACATGAGATGATATTGCCCTGTCAAAGATTTCCCTCTTAGGGAATACTACATTGTATTATGTGGAGAATGTAACTGAACAAATTTATTTAGAATGGTTTTTTTAGTAAAATGACTTAGGACATCATAATTGTAACTGTGTAGAACCAAGGTCATATCTATTCAATGATATATTATAATACCACATTAATCTAAATCAATATTATGAATTTGTATATGCCATACATTGACAGAAAATTTTGACACTTTTTAAAGTATCCTTTCTTTGCAAGTTTACTATTTTAACAATATATCTACTGTTGCCTGTAAACGTTATTTTCTGGTTGAATGAAGTGAAATCAATATTTGTATGCTTCATATTAATAAAGTATCTCAGTAAATATTCCATTATTTTGTATGTGTTCATTGCATCTGGCTTTTATATTCTTTGTTTTAAATTTAGACATTCGAAATTTTTAAGCCCCCGTGTTCACCCTTCGTAATTATGTCTTGGATCTTGATAAAATAATTACATTGTTTCAATAATTGTGGCATTACAAAACTTTTACACACCCGCATCGGTTGTCAAGCAATGCTAGGGGGACAAACACAGACACACAAACACACACATACATATATATATACGACAGGCTTCTTTCAGTTTCCGTCTACCAAATCCACTCACACAGCATTGGTCGGCCCGGGGCTATAGCAGAAGACATTTGCCCAAGATGCCACACAGTGGGTTGAACCCGGAACCATGTGGTTGGTTAACAAGCTACTTACCACACAGCCACACCTACGCCTAATATTCCATTGTTCTCAGTTCATCTATTATCTGATAATTGTTTGGAGATTTTTAACATTCATAAATCCAACAAGTTATTTTATTCTTGTTTTGTTTTTCATCTAATTTTTTTGAAGCAGAATTACTCAACGTCCTTCATACTAACTCAACATTTTGAAATATTTATACAGAAATATATATAGGCGCAGAGTGGCTGTGTGGTAAGTAGCTTGCTAACCAAGCACATGGTTCCGGGTTGGGCAAGTGTCTTCTGCTATAGCCCCGGGCCGACCAATGCCTTGTGGGTGGATTTGGTAGACGGAAACTGAAAGAAGCCTGTCGTATATATGTATGTGTGTGTATATGTTTGTGTGTCTGTGTTTGTCCATCTAGCATTGCTTGACAACCGATGCTGGTGTGTTTACGTCCCCGTCACTTAGCGGTTCGGCAAAAAGAGACTGATAGAATAAGTACTGGGCATACAAAGAATAATTCCCGGGGTCGATTTGCTCGACTAAAGGCGGTGCTCCAGCATGGCCGCAGTCAAATGACTGAAACAAGTAAAAGAGTAAAAGAGAGAGTAACTCATAATAAAAATATGCATGCATGAGTGTGTGTGTGTGTGTGTGTACGTGTACATGCATGCATGTATTTGTGTGTGTGTATATCTCTCCTATAACATCATGATTCTCTCTCACACACTGTCTTGCAACACAAAACACTTTAAGTCTTTGGTCCTCACGACACAGAACATTGACAAATTTTTTTCTTATCTGCTTCCCCTCTGACTAAGTAAACCTGTCTCCTATTTTCCCTTCTGGCGATCTGATACATTTCCCTGCTACCACCGTTCTTCCAGTCTTTCCATGCCTGTTTCTTTTCCCTAATGACCCTGTCAACTACATTGTTCCACCACCATGTTTCCTTGGGATGAAAGGGGACTTTGCACCATCTAGAGATCTAGTCAGTAGCCTCAAATGTTTATACAAATTTATTTTGTATATTTCTCTTCATATTCTATATTCTCCAGATACGACTATATACGAAGGAACGGAAGCTGCTGCTGCAAGTGGAATGGTGGTCTCAAATTATATGTCGATAATTGGGATGCAATTTGATGTCAATCACCCATTCACGTTTTTAGTTGTTGATGACCGAACTAAAATGATCCATTTCATTGGTAAAGTAACAAACCCCACGATATAGATGATATTGTCTTGTCAAAGATTTTTCTCTTATGGGATACTAGATTGTATTATGTAGACAACGTAACTCAGCAAATCCATTTACAATATTTTTGAGTAGAATGACTTAAACCATTATAGTTGTAATTGTGCAGAACCATGGACATATCTATGCAATGAAAGATTATAAGAATAGTTTTAATTTAGTTCTATATTTAAGAGATGAGGAATTAAATACATTATTTACAATTGATGGATATTTGTCCTCATCTTGTTTGTTATTAACACAATGATTCGGCTGATATACCCTCCAGCCTTCATCAGGTGTCTTCGGGAAATTTCGAACCTGGGCTCTCATTCCTAAGGTATTTTGCGATTTTGTTGTTATTATTATTATTATTATTATTATTATTATTATTATTGAGTGAGAGAGTAGTGCATGCCATCAAAGTGATACTAGTGTAGAATATACGAAGCCCAGTATACCCATCATGACTACCCGTCTGATAAGGGTACACTAGGCACATGCATCACAACCATATGTGTGCGACATGGTGATCTCATATCAAGATCAACAGCACATGACCTTGCAGGTGGGGCCCACTTAGAATTTTCTTCTGGTCGAGTAGCCCATCCAGCTCAAAAGGTCCCTGAATAAGGGTTGTTTAAGGATGTTGAACGAAACACCCATGTTTCCAGAGGTGAATTATTCAAACCCTGAAGAGTCCCTCTCAACACATGGCTATGATGCTCCCCCACTACTTCTGCTCGTAATCAGAGATGCACATATCATCAGCCACTAAGGGACATGATCAACTGGTTGAGGTCAAACAACTGACAAGCAAATCTGTGGTATTGAGCAGAATATTTTTGTAAGCCAATCTTTCATACCAAGACAAAACAATGTACATGATAACACTTCCAATCAGTTAAGATGAGAAGCCATGAGAGCCACTGCCTGGTACTGCATTATTATTATTATTATTATTATTATTATTATTATTATTATTATTATGATTATTATTATTATTATTACTATTATTATTATCATTATTTAGGTCACTGCCTGGAATCGAACTCGGAATCTTGGAGTTAGTAGCCTGTGCTCTTAACGACTACGCCATATGCCCACGTTCAATTCCAGGCAGTGGCCTGAATAATGATGATGATGATGATGATGATGATAACAACAACAGCAACATCGAAAAATACCTTAGGAATGAGAACCCAGGTTCGAAATTTCCCCAAGACACCTGATGAATGCTAGATAGAATATCAGCTGAAATGTGTTAACAACAAACAAGATGAGGACAAATTCTTGTCAATTGTAAATAACGTAAATAAGTTTTAATTTTAATCAACATTATCAATTTGTATGTGTTGTACATTTACGGAAAGATATTACACTCTTGAACGTATCTTTTATTATTTTAACAATATACTTATTGTTGCCTGTAAACGTTATTTACTTATTGAATAAAGTGAAATCAATGCTTGTAAGTTTTATTTCTGTTTATATTAATAAAGCATCTCAGTAAATATTTAATCATTATTCTCTTTTTTCTCTCTTTTACTCTTTTACTTGTTTCAGTCATTTGACTGCGGCTATGCTGGAGCACCGCCTTTAGTCGAGCAAATCGACCCCAGGACTTATTCTTTGTAAGCCCAGTACTTATTCTATCGGTCTCTTTTGCCGGACCGCTAAGTGACGGGGACGTAAACACACCATGCTAGGGGGACAAACACACAGACACACAAACACACACACACACACATACATACATATACATATATATACATATATACGACAGGCTTCTTTCAGTTTCCGTCTACCAAATCCACTCACAAGGTATTGGTCGGCCCGGGGCTATAGCAGAAGACACTTGCCCAAGATGCCAGCAGTGGGACTGAACCCGGAACCATGTGGCTGGTTAGCAAGCTACTTACCACACAGCCACTCCTGCGCCTATGTATGTGTTAATTGCATCTGGCTTTTATTTTCTTTTAAATATAGACATTTGAAATTCTTGAGCCCTCATATTAACCTCAGGGATTTTAGTCTTGGATCTTGATTGAAGAATTCCATTGATTCTGTAATTTTGATGTTACAAAACTTTTGAAAAGTTAACAGCCAACACACTATATACATATAAATACCATGCATATGTCTAATTAATGCACTGTCTAATTAATAATTATTTCAAATTTTTGCCACAAGTGCAGCTTGAGGAGTCGGTATCAAGTCGATTACACTGACCCCAGTGTACCACCGGTATTTATTTTATTGACCCCCAACAGAATGAAATGCAAAGTCGACCTCGGTGGAATTAGAACTCAGAATGTAGTGACAGGCGAAATACCAAACATTTCCCCTGGCACGTTAATGATTCTGCTAGCTCACTGCCTTAATTGCCGAATTAGTAATGTAGCAAAGTTGGCATTCTCAAAATAACAGAGAGAATGATTAATATATATTCTGGAGTGTTCTGTCTATAAGTGGAACAAGAATCATCATCATCATCGTTTAACGTCCACTTTCCATGCTAGCATGGATTGGACAATTTGACTGAGGTCTGGTGAACCAGATGGCTGCACGAGGCTCCAATCTGATCTGCCAAAGTTTCTACAGCTGGATGCCCTTCCTAATGCCAACCACTCCGAGAGTGTAGTGGGTACTCTTACATGCCACTGGCACAAGGGCCAGTCAAGTGGTACTGGCAACGGCCATGCTCAAATAGTGTTTTTTACGTGCCACCTACACAGGTGCCAGTCCAGCAGCACTGGTAACGACCTTGCTTGAATGTTTTTTCATGTGCCAGTAAGGGCAACGCTGGCAACAATCACACTCAAAGGGTGCTTTTTACGTGCCGCCGGAACGGAAGGCAGTTTGCTGCTCTGGCAACGATCACACTTGTGTTCATTAATTATTTACTTAATTATTTTCTTAATTAATTATTTACATGTGTTCATTAATTATTTACTTATTTCATGCATATATTGCTCCATATTATAAAAGAAGTTCGGGCGAGTATTAGTTAATGATTTTCCTTGCTAGTTGAAAAAAATATCTTTATTTATTACTAGCATTATGACCCATTATTGCCGGGTCATAGTGCTAGTGCATGTATATATGTGTATATATGTGTACATATTACATGTACATCTATATATATACATCTACACATAAAATACAAAATACAAAGTTATATCTTGATATCGCTAGTGATAACAACATTCAAAATATATAACAGACTGGAATTGTAGGCTTGTCTCTTGCAATTTCGATCAATTGTATCTTGTCCTCCCTCTTGTATAGCAGTGTGGCTACAATCCAGCCTACCTCTACTTCTGGGGGACATTTTTAATTTTCATCTGGGACGTCCTACGTCCCAGATATAAAGGTAAAATAAAATATTTCCACTTTGCAAGGTTCGAGTCAAGTACTCCCTTGCACGCTCCGTTGACTCGAACCTTGCTTCTATTGTTGTGAATTTACTGCCTCTGGTTAGATATCTTTCATAGTCGCACCAAGACACTTTACGATGGTGCTTTCCTCCAGGTGTTCAAATCTTTTTTTTCTCTACATTGTATACTTTATAGACAATAGTCTTTTCTTTAATTTAATTTTTTATTTCGTTTGGTGGTGTTATCCTAGATTCACCATCTTTGTCTGTGATCAATCCGAAATAGGTTTGTATTTCTTCCATTTTAATTTTAATGAGGTCGCGCCCGCCGACGGCTGCAGCGAAATTCATTTTTGGACTTTCTTCTATCGAAGGCATTCTAACAAAAATGCTTCCGTATAAACAGTGAAAATATTGTCAATTTCCCCAAACAGGGACACAATTCAATTTTTAAACAATAACCAAAGCCCCTTTTCCCAAAGAAGGAGGGTTACAGTTTACAATTATTTAACAAATGTAACACAACAACGTTTCCCTTACTAGGAACCAACAAACGTGATAACAATAAACAATAATAATAATAATAACAACAATCCTTACGGTGAATCAAAAAGCAGTACGCAGTTGAAGCTATGGTCTTTTATGTATAAAAAAATAAACCAACAGCAGTACTCAGTAGTAGTGGCTGTTCGAGAAAACAGACATTACATGCAGCCAAACTTAATGCTAGCTAATTAGCAAATAATCTAATGTAAAAGCCGTGGTAAATGGTATGTGCACAGCTCCATCTGGGCTATTCCAATACTGCACACTAATTTTATTTTTGAGTTATTCCCATTCATGTGAAATCACTTATTCAAGTTCAAGTCATTGATGCAGTTTTATACCAACTGCTATTTTTACTTTTGTTATGTTACGATTATATTATACTTTAGTTTGATTGTAATTATTACTTACTGCATATAATTCAATTGTTATTATTATCTCTAACTTTTATTGTTAAAGTGAAAGTATCTGACATAAAATAGAGAAATGTTTTTGTTTCACTTTTAACACGTAACACTGAAATAGTGGAGAAGATATGATATTGCTATGGGCTCGCTCTAGGCAAGAAGTTGAACATTTTTTTGCCCATGAAACTACATGGACCCTAAGTAAGGCATGTGTATAATTTGAATGAAATTGGTTATGTACTTTTCAAGTTTAGGGAATCATAGTGGAGAAGATATGATATTGCTATGGGCTCGCCCGAGGCAAGAAGTTGAACATTTTTTTGCCCATTAAAAAAACATGGACCCTGATTAAGGCATGTGTAAAATTTGAATGAAATTGGTTATGTAGTTCTCAAGTTTTAGGGAATCATAGTGGAGAACATATGATATTGCTATGGGCTCGCCCAAGGCAAGAAGTTGAACATTTTTTTTGCCCATTAAAAAACATGGACCCTAAGTAAGGCATGTGTAAAATTTGAATGAAATTGGTTATGTAGTTCTCAACTTTTAGGGAAACACAGACAGACACACGTTCTCAGTTTTATATAGAGAGAGATTATTATTTCTGGTTCATCACACATTATACGCCGAGATCGTTAATTAGTCTACCGTACACATTCTGGAGTCAACTGCAGTCTACGTGGTCGTCGGCAGAACTTCTTTTCTACTTTATGCTGCAGTTAACTTCTATTTTGCGCTATAGAAATTTTAAAACAAAAATGTTTCTCCCATTTTAACTCTATCAGCAAGGAACGAAACTCGACATACTAATTACTTCACATTCATTGCCACGTCGCTCGAACTTTCCTCGCAAAGTCTCTTCATTATCGACGACATTCCATAGTTTTGTCATGCATTATTTGAAAGTCAAATCACGGCAAAACTTCACCATGTAGCAGATTAAATTCTTTTTTTTTTTTCACTTCGTCTTTTTAGATAAAATAAGACAAGTTATTCACATTAACCGAATGTTTTGTATGAAATAAAATAATGGAAATTATTTATTATTAGCGTGTTCATTTTCGAAAACTTTCATTCTTTAAAAAACTTGGCTGACATCAAAATCTAGATATGAGTCAAAGAGAAAACCCCTACGTGGTCAATAGACCAGCCAAATCTTCCTAAAATCATATCCTACCTTGAAAAATAAGAAAACGGTTAATTTCTGTATCAATCTAATAGGAGTGTCTGGGATAGCTATTTCTTTATTACCCACAAGGGGCTAAACACAGAGGGGACAAACAAGGACAGACATAGGTATTCAGTCCATTACATCGACACCAGTGCGTAACTGGTACTTAATTTATCGACCCCGAAAGGATAAAAGGCAAAGTCGACCTTGGCGGAATTTGAACCCAGAACGTATCGCTGACGAAATACCGCTAAGCATTTCGCCCGTCGTGCTAACTTTTCTGCCAGCGAATCGGTTACTCCCTAGTTTTGTGGTGTTGGCAGTCGGTGTTATAGGATGTGATGAGCTAAGTGGTGCACTGGTGATAGATGAAGTGGGCGGAAGACTGCAGAATGCATGCGCAGCAGGAGTTTGTCAAGCAGGACAGTTCCAACATAGACGGGAAAGCGATAAGACGTGTAGAATTCGTGAAAGAGACCGCTGATTTCGAAGAGGTAAGGCCTTTTGTATTTCTTTCTCCCGTTGCTTCTTTTTCTGTTGTCTTCTTCATCCATCACACTACAAGTTTAATACCCGGCCACCAGAACAAGAAGAAAAAAGTTAACGAATCTGGAAAACAAAATTTGCGTAAACGAAACGGAGAGGAGGAGAGGACTTTCGGAAAATTCACACAATCCGATTTTTTCCCTCATAACTTTCAGGAGCCAATGGGGCAATGTTTCGTTTGTAGTAGCACGCTTGTAGCACGTTTCCGTCGATTTCCTCCGTCGATTTCCGTAAAAAAACATTTGAAGTAATGAGAACGAAAGAGACGAAGAGGAAGCGATTTTATGACGAGGAAATTTCTTTTGAAGCTATGAAAGCATTGATGTACACGTGTGTGTGTGTTTGATGCGGTGTGGGAGACAGACAGTATGTTGTGTAAGTGAAGTGCTTCTGTTAGTGTGTGTGAAGAGACAGAGAGAGAGTAATGTGTGAAAGAGAGAGATAACTGAAATTTTTTACTCGATGTATGTATATATGTATGTATGTATGTATGTATGGCCGATTCAGTGTAATTTTTTACACATACTTACACACACACACACATACATAGATACATACACACACATACATACATGCAGACATACATATACACATACACCGAGTAAAAAATTACTGAATCGGCCATACATACACACACACATACATACACACACACATACATAGATACATACACACACACACATACATGCAGCCATAAATCGAGTAAAAAATTTCAGTTATCTCTCTCTTTCACACATTACTCTCTCTGTCTCTTCACACACACTAACAGAAGCACTTCACTTACACAACATACTGTCTGTCTCCCACACCCCATCAAACACACACACACACGTACATCAATGCTTTCATAGCTTCAAAAGAAATTTCCTCGTCATAAAATCGCTTCCTCTTAGTCTCTTTCGCTCTCATTACTTCAAATGTTCCCGCAAAGCCATATGTAAAAAAAATAAAAGTTTTTTACAGAAATCGACGGAAACGTGCTACAAGCGTGCTACTACAAACGACACATTGCCGAAAAGGGATATCTTTTAATCAAATTTTATATAAATACCTTTCAAACAGCATAGATTAAGATTATAAAGAAATTTCTCGTGGAAAAATTTTTAAGGAGCAGGGAGAGGAGTTTCCGATCAAGAAGACCACATAAGTTTGAATTTCTCCCTTTTGACTGGGTTTTCCCGATTGTTTTTCACCACAACCTTCGAAATGATGGGAAACATCTTGTTATGAAAAAATGGTTTGGAAAATTTATGATTTTTTTTTTTTACTCCTCATCCCCTTTAATGATTATACCAGTGGGCCACACGTGTGCTCCATTGGTGGGATGTGAGCATCAACAAAAAAATGTTAATTTAAATGTTTACCCCACCTGAATTGAGGCGGCGTGTGTGTAAGAAAACAAAAGAGCACGTAGTTGCGCTACATCCTGTTACAGGCACCACTACGGAATTAGCTGTCAGGAGGAAAGTAAAAGAAAGTGTGACTTCAATCTGACGTCACTTGTTTGTTTCCGTAGAACTTATCAAATTAAAAAATGCAAAGTTAATATATTTTCTGAAATTGCAAATTATTTAGAATATAAAAATATAATTTTCAACTGAGAGAATTTAATGAAATATAAAACAAATGCTTGTGTGTAAGGCGGCGTGTGTGTAAGAAAACAAAAGAGCACGTAGTTGCGCTACATCCTGTTACAGGCACCACTACGGAATTAGCTGTCAGGAGGAAAGTAAAAGAAAGTGTGACTTCAATCTGACGTCACTTGTTTGTTTCCGTAGAACTTATCAAATTAAAAAATGCAAAGTTAATATATTTTCTGAAATTGCAAATTATTTAGAATATAAAAATATAATTTTCAACTGAGAGAATTTAATGAAATATAAAACAAATGCTTTGTAGATACTTCTATTCTGTAACGTTTCAAATGCATGGGTATAGATGTTGAATTTGTTCCAATAACTTTCCAAAGATTTCGTCCTTAAATTCATAATGCCACATGAATTCAATGAGATGGGATTGAAGTAAATTTCGGGCTGTTCCATTTTCTCTTTTGTTACGATTCTTTACATGCTTCCATAAACATTCTATGTGGTTGGTTGTGGCAAATGTTACCGGATCAACAAAATTTATTGCCGGTGGCACATAAAATACACCAATCTGACCGTGGCCGTTGCCAGCCTCGCCTGGCACCTGTGCAGGTGGCACGTAAAAAGCACCCACTACACTCACGGAGTGGTTGGCGTTAGGAAGGGCATCCAGCTGTAGAAACATTGCCAGATTAGACTGGAGCCTGGTGCAGCCTTCTGGCTTCCCAGAACCCCGGTCGAACCGTCCAACCCATGCTAGCATGGAGAACGGACGTTAAACGATGATGATGATGATGATGATGATTCACAGTCAAATGCCTATATCCTAGCTGATTGAGCGTATTATACGAACGCCAGAGGTTAGAAATTACAGTTGTACCAGGCTATATACGCTCTTGTATAATTTCTAAAAGAGTGTCCGCAGTCCGATCTTCCACTGCCACCAAATACCATCTTCTAGTATCCCTTTCCAAAGCACCAAAAACCCACTGCGTTTTAACCTGATGGCCAACATTATATTTTCTTCTAACAAACGCTCTTTCATCTATCTCTACAATTCAGTTTGGCCCTCCGAGCTTAATGTTTTGTGCAACATAATATTCTGCACATATATCACAGCAAAAATTTCTCCAATCTATACGGCATTCCTGGGCTATTCCCTTTGCTAAATCTTCTTTTGCCCAATAATATAAAATATCAATAATCTGCTCGCACTTTAACTTACTATTCTCTAGAAATGTTCCTTGAAGGATGTAGCCAAAAAAAATTTGTCGGATGGCGTGATATGGTCATGTGGAAGGCCTTGCAGAAAAATGGTTTCAATTAGAAAAGGAGGATCTATTTCTTTTGAACGGCAGTTTTCAACACAATTTCTGGCTCTCTTGAGAAAATTGTAATTTGTAAGTTTAACGTAGTTTAATTTTTCAGATTTTAACCAATCAATGGCCTCTACTCAACACTGTTCATGAATTATTTCACCATGGTTAACAGCAGATACAACCTGCGAGAACCTTCTGTACCAAGTAACCGGCTCTGCATAGTAGCCACAGCTTCACGCATGACATGTGCCTCAACTGGCTCTGCATTGCATTCTTCTAACGTCCTATTATAGACTCTTTCAATGCTCTGTACTTATCGCACACGCATACATCCACGTTTCTGCACACACATTATGTATACATGACGGCCTGTCTATTATTATATATACATGACACACACACACAGACACACATGTTAACCTATCAATAAAATCTTTCTCTTAAACATTCTACTGGTTGTGTCTCTCTTTTCCTGCTGGCATTCATACTCATTCATCCTTTTTCCTATTTATTGTAATCGACCGTGCGGCGTACTAAAGGAGACATTCTCGTCACCTCTCCTTCACACGGTCATGTGGTGTGTGCACGATTTGAATATAAAGGCACCTACCTTCTCTTCCTCGTGATGGAGACCCTTCTGTGGTAGCTAATCCTTCGACACAGCTCCAACCCGAACACTAAAGATAGCAGCTGCTCACCCAGACCCTTCGCCACCATCCTCACACGTCTTGTCATTTGGACGACCCACGTTGGAAAGGCCCAATTGACTGCTGCCTGCGCACGCCTGACAGCAGCCCTTTCCGGTTGCCCCAGCTTCCGGTCAACGCACCCAGCTGCTGACGTCATCCCACAGGTCATTCTACAAACTAAATATTAACCATTGAGTCTAGGTTTACAGGATCCGGTCTAGCTTGGTATTACACTAATTAGTTCAACATCACCTCCAGGCACATTAAGGCCTTTTTTGAGGATGTCATTTTGTTGCAAGTATTTGACCAGGCTCTCAGCAGGTGGAGTATATCATTGTACTTGATACCTTATCTTACCATATATGCAAAAAATGAAAACTAAACCTGCTCCATTCAAATTTGTCTCTGAAATGCAAACATGGTTAAGTTCCAACATCATCTTATAAATGAAACTTTTAAGATATGTGCCAAATATCAGATAAATATTGGAGAAAAAAATGGTTATATTAATTAATCATATAAATTTTTAATTATTTTAAAAACTGTTTAAAACACATTAACTCTGTGTTATGTTAAAAATATGTTCATGTAAAAGTTAAAATTAGAGTTTGATCAGAAGAGATTTCAGACTTTGCTTTTATAGATGTCTCTAATTACAGTAATGTCTAATAAAATATTTTGAAATGTTTGCAAGAATTTATTCTGTATATTTTCTCTTCATATTCTATATTCTCCAGATACTATCGTATACAATATGGACTCAGCAAAGAAACAAGACATCAGTAACCTTGCTGCTTCAATTGATTATTTTACAAACAGTCTTTATCAAGCTGTGGCTACAGGAATCAATGAAAATGTCTTCATGTCACCATTCAGTGTTGCTACTGTTTTATCAATGGTTTATTTGGGAGCAAGACAAAACTCTGCCAAACAGTTTGAAAATGTTTTGAAGATAACATCAAATCCAGATTCTGTAGCTTTAGCTTTTAAAGAATATTTTTCACTTTTGAAAAACTCAGATAAACGCGTCACATCCAATTTAGTGAATCGTTTGTGTGCCAATGAAAAATTCCCTATTTCAGAAGACTACAAGAACAACATGGTAAAATATTTCTTTTCAGATATTGAAAATGTAGACTTTATAACAAATGCTGAGAAGACAAGAATAACTATTAATGATTGGGTTAAGAATACCACAAATAACAAAATTACTGATCTGTTACCAAGTGGAAGTTTGACACCTCAATCGGTTCTAGTTCTTATTAATGCTGTATACTTCAAAGGAACGTGGGCTGAAATATTCTCAGAAAGAGCAACATCATCTAGAAAGTTTTATTTAAGCTCTGACAAGACTGTATCTCATGATTTTATGTATCTATCTGAAGGTTTTAATTCAAAAATAAGTGACAACTATAAAGTGGTTGAGTTACGTTATATAGGGAAAGCATTTAGTATGTTTGTAATTCTTCCCAATGAAATCAATGGTCTTGCTGCTTTAGAGAAGGAGATCAATGCTCAATTTCTCAAAGATATTATAGACAGAAAAGGATTTGAAGGGTTGTTTCTAGAATTACGTATGCCAAAATTTCGTTTAGAGAGTAGTTTTCAGTTAGGTGAAGTTTTGATAAAGCTTGGACTCTCTGATATTTTTGATCCTCAAAAAGCTGATTTATCTGGAATGACTGGTGGTGAGAAGAATATTTATGCCAGTGAAATGTTTCATAAAGCATTTGTTGAAGTTAATGAAGAAGGGACGGAAGCTGCAGCTGCAACTGGAATGTTCGCGATGGATTTGTCAGGCTATTTTGGTATGCCTATGGATTTTGATGTCAATCACCCATTCACATTTTTAATTGTTGACAACCAAACTAAAATGATCCATTTCATTGGTAAAGTAACAAATCCTACAACATGAGATGATATTGCCCTGTCAAAGATTTCCCTCTTATGGAATACTACATTGTATTATGTGGAGAATGTAACTGAACAAATTTATTTAGAATCGTTTTTTTAGTAAAATGACTTAGGACATTATAATTGTAATTGTGTAGAACCAAGGTCATATCTATTCAATGATATATTATAATACCACATTAATCTAAATCAATATTATGAATTTGTATATGCCATACATTGACAGAAAAATTTGACACTTTTTAAAGTATCCTTTCTTTGCAAGTTTACTATTTTAACAATATATCTACTGTTGCCTGTAAACGTTATTTTCTGGTTGAATAAAGTGAAATCAATATTTGTATGTTTCATATTAATAAAGTATCTCAGTAAATATTCCATTACTATGTATGTGTTGATTGCATCTGGCTTTTATATTCTTTGTTTTAAATTTAGACATTCGAAATTTTTGAGCGCCCGTGTTCACCCTTCGTAATTATGTCTTGGATCTTGATAAACTAATTACATTGTTTCAATAATTGCGGCATTACAAAACTTTTGGAAAGTTAACAGCCAATGTACCATATACATATATATTCTCAAGGTAGCAAAGAGAATATATACCGTCTATTCTAGAATGTTCTATCTATAAGTAGAACAAGAATCAGTGAAGAAATTCCCATCTACTTTTCTATTTTTGTTGCTGTTACTGAAATTCCAGTGATGGGGCTTCATTTAATATTTACAAACCAACATTTCCATTTAAAAAAATATTTGAAAATATTAAGCAAGATGCAAACAAATCATCATCATCATGATCATCATCATCATCATGCGTCCGCTTTCCGTGCTAGCATGGGTTGGACGGTTCAAACTGGGGTCTGGAAAGCCAGAAGGCTGCATCAGGCCCAGTCTGATCTGGCAGTTTTTCTATGGCTGGATGCCCTTCCTAACGCCAACCACTCCGTGAGTGTAGTGGGTGCTTTTTACGTGCCACCAGCACAGGTGTCAGATGGGGCTGGCAAACGGCCACGGTCGGATGGTGCTTTTTACGTGCCACCGGCACGAGGGCCAGGCGGGGCTGGCAACGGACTAAAAAATAAATGGTGCAAGCCCACCCAGGAGCAGTCAAATTTTCTAGAGTACAGTTGTTGCTGTATAGTTAAGAAGCCCTTCCTAATGCCAACCACTCCGTGAGTGTAGTGGGTGCTTTTTCCGAGGCCAGACGGGGTGGCGCTGGCAACGGCCACGTTCGGATGGTTCTCTTACATACCACCGGCACTGGTATCACAGCTGCAATTTCCATTGATGTTCATCAATTTCGATTTTGATTTTCACTTGCCTCAACAGGTCTTCACAAGCAGAGTTTTGTGTCCCTAGAAGGAAAGGTATGCATAAGTGGATTGGCTACATCCCATGTTGAGGTCATGGCTTATGGTCTTACTTGGCCTCCCAGATCTTCTCATGCACAGCATACTTAAATATATATTTCTTTACTACCCACAAGGGGCTAAACACAGAATGGACAAACAAGGACAGACAAAGGGATTAAGTCGATTACATCGACCCCAGTGCGTAACTGGTACTTAATTTATCGACCACGAAAGGATGAAAGGCAAACTCGACCATGGCGGAATTTGAACTCACAACGTATCGCTGACGAAATACCGCTAAGCATTTCGCCCGTCGTGCTAACTTTTCTGCCAGCGAATCGGTTACTACCTAGTTTTGTGGTGTTGGCAGTCGGTGTTATAGGATGTGATGAGCTAAGTGGTGCACTGGTGATAGATGAAGTGGGCGGAAGACTGCAGAATGCATGCGCAGCAGGAGTTTGTCAAGCAGGACAGTTCCAACATAGACGGGAAAGCGTTAAGACGTGTAGAATTCGTGAAAGAGACCGCTGATTTCGAAGAGGTAAGGCCTTTTGTATTTCTTTCTCCCGTTGCTTCTTTTTCTGTTGTCTTCTTCATCCATCACACTACAAGTTTAATACCTGGCCACCAGAACAAGAAGAAAAAAGTTAACGAATCTGGAAAACAAAATTTGCGTAAACGAAACGGAGAGGAGGAGAGGACTTTCGGAAAATTCACACAATCCGATTTTTTCCCTCATAACTTTCAGGAGCCAATGGGGCAATGTTTCGTTTGTAGTAGCAAAAAATTTCAGTTATGTCTCTCTTTCACACATTACTCTCTCTGTCTCTTCACACACACTAACAGAAGCACTTCACTTACACAACATACTGTCTGTCTCCCACACCCCATCAAACACACACACACACGTACATCAATGCTTTCATAGCTTCAAAAGAAATTTCCTCGTCATAAAATCGCTTCCTCTTAGTCTCTTTCGCTCTCATTACTTCAAATGTTCCCGCAAAGCCATATGTAAAAAAATAAAAGTTTTTTACGGAAATCGACGGAAACGTGCTACAAGCGTGCTACTACAAACGAAACATTGCCATTTCGGCAATGTTTCGTTTGTAGTAGCACGCTTGTAGCACGTTTCCGTCGATTTCCTCCGTCGATTGTCGATTTCCTCCGTCGATTTCCGTAAAAAAACATTTGAAGTAATGAGAACGAAAGAGACGAAGAGGAAGCGATTTTATGACGAGGAAATTTCTTTTGAAGCTATGAAAGCATTGATGTACACGTGTGTGTGTGTTTGATGCGGTGTGGGAGACAGACAGTATGTTGTGTAAGTGAAGTGCTTCTGTTAGTGTGTGTGAAGAGACAGAGAGAGAGTAATGTGTGAAAGAGAGAGATAACTGAAATTTTTTACTCGATGTATGTATATATGTATGTGTGTGTGTATGTATCTATGTATGTATGTGTAAGTATGTATGTATGTATGTATGGCCGATTCAGTGTAATTTTTTACACATACTTACACACACACACACATACATAGATACATACACACACATACATACATGCAGACATACATATACACATACACCGAGTAAAAAATTAGACTGAATCGGCCATAAATACATACATACATACACATACACAGATACATAGATACATACACACATACATACATACATTCAGACATACATATACACATACACCGAGTAAAAAATTACTGAATCGGCCATACATACACACACACATACATAGATACATGCGCACATACATACACACACACATACATACACACACACATACATAGATACATACACACACACACATACATGCAGCCATAAATCGAGTAAAAAATTTCAGTTATCTCTCTCTTTCACACATTACTCTCTCTGTCTCTTCACACACACTAACAGAAGCACTTCACTTACACAACATACTGTCTGTCTCCCACACCCCATCAAACACACACACACACGTACATCAATGCTTTCATAGCTTCAAAAGAAATTTCCTCGTCATAAAATCGCTTCCTCTTAGTCTCTTTCGCTCTCATTACTTCAAATGTTCCCGCAAAGCCATATGTAAAAAAAATAAAAGTTTTTTACAGAAATCGACGGAAACGTGCTACAAGCGTGCTACTACAAACGAAACATTGCCTTTCTGGTGGAAAAATTTTTTAGGGAGCAGGGAGAGGAGTTTCCGATCAAGAAGACCACATAAGTTGGAATTTCTCCCTTTTGACTGGGTTTTCCCGATTGTTTTTCACCGCAACCTTCGAAATGATGGGAAACATCTTGTTATGAAAAAATGGTTTGGAAAATTTATGATTTTTTTTTTTTTTACTCCTCATCCCCTTTAATGATTATACCAGTGGGCCACACGTGTGCTCCATTGGTGGGATATGAGCATCAACAAAAAAATGTTAATTTAAATGTTTACCCCACCTGAATTGAGGCGGCGTGTGTGTAAGAAAACAAAAGAGCACGTAGTTGCGCTACATCCTGTTACAGGCACCACTACGGAATTAGCTGTCAGGAGGAAAGTAAAAGAAAGTGTGACTTCAATCTGACGTCACTTGTTTGTTTCCGTAGAACTTATCAAATTAAAAAATGCAAAGTTAATATATTTTCTGAAATTGCAAATTATTTAGAAGATAAAAATATAATTTTCAACTGAGAGAATTTAATGAAATATAAAACAAATGCTTTGTAGATACTTCTATTCTGTAACGTTTCAAATGCATGGGTATAGATGTTGAATTTGTTCCAATAACTTTCCAAAGATTTCGTCCTTAAATTCATAATGCCACATGAATTCAATGAGATGGGATTGAAGTAAATTTCGGGCTGTTCCATTTTCTCTTTTGTTACGATTCTTTACATGCTTCCATAAACATTCTATGTGGTTGGTTGTGGCAAATGTTACCGGATCAACAAAATTTATTGCCGGTGGCACATAAAATACACCAATCTGACCGTGGCCGTTGCCAGCCTCGCCTGGCACCTGTGCAGGTGGCACGTAAAAAGCACCCACTACACTCACGGAGTGGTTGGCGTTAGGAAGGGCATCCAGCTGTAGAAACATTGCCAGATTAGACTGGAGCCTGGTGCAGCCTTCTGGCTTCCCAGAACCCCGGTCGAACCGTCCAACCCATGCTAGCATGGAGAACGGACGTTAAACGATGATGATGATGATGATGATGATTCACAGTCAAATGCCTATATCCTAGCTGATTGAGCGTATTATACGAACGCCAGAGGTTAGAAATTACAGTTGTACCAGGCTATATACGCTCTTGTATAATTTCTAAAAGAGTGTCCGCAGTCCGATCTTCCACTGCCACCAAATACCATCTTCTAGTATCCCTTTCCAAAGCACCAAAAACCCACTGCGTTTTAACCTGATGGCCAACATTATATTTTCTTCTAACAAACGCTCTTTCATCTATCTCTACAATTCAGTTTGGCCCTCCGAGCTTAATGTTTTGTGCAACATAATATTCTGCACATATATCACAGCAAAAATTTCTCCAATCTATACGGCATTCCTGGGCTATTCCCTTTGCTAAATCTTCTTTTGCCCAATAATATAAAATATCAATAATCTGCTCGCACTTTAACTTACTATTCTCTAGAAATGTTCCTTGAAGGATGTAGCCAAAAAAAATTTGTCGGATGGCGTGATATGGTCATGTGGAAGGCCTTGCAGAAAAAGAGGATCTTTTCCTTTTGAACGGCAGTTTTCAACACAATTTCTGGCTCTCTTGAGAAAATTGTAATTTGTAAGTTTAACGTAGTTTAATTTTTCAGATTTTAACCAATCAATGGCCTCTACTCAACACTGTTCAGGAATTATTTCACCATGGTTAACAGCAGATACAACCTGCGAGAACCTTCTGTACCAAGTAACCGGCTCTGCATAGTAGCCACAGCTTCACGCATGACATGTGCCTCAACTGGCTCTGCATTGCATTCTTCTAACGTCCTATTATAGACTCTTTCAATGCTCTGTACTTATCGCACACGCATACATCCACGTTTCTGCACACACATTATGTATACATGACGGCCTGTCTATTATTATATATACATGACACACACACAGACACACATGTTAACCTATCAATAAAATCTTTCTCTTAAACATTCTACTGGTTGTGTCTCTCTTTTCCTGCTGGCATTCATACTCATTCATCCTTTTTCCTATTTATTGTAATCGACCGTGCGGCGTACTAAAGGAGACATTCTCGTCACCTCTCCTTCACACGGTCATGTGGTGTGTGCACGATTTGAATATAAAGGCACCTACCTTCTCTTCCTCGTGATGGAGACCCTTCTGTGGTAGCTAATCCTTCGACACAGCTCCAACCCGAACACTAAAGATAGCAGCTGCTCACCCAGACCCTTCGCCACCATCCTCACACGTCTTGTCATTTGGACGACCCACGTTGGAAAGGCCCAATTGACTGCTGCCTGCGCACGCCTGACAGCAGCCCCTTCCGGTTGCCCCAGCTTCCGGTCAACGCACCCAGCTGCTGACGTCATCCCACAGGTCATTCTACAAACTAAATATTAACCATTGAGTCTAGGTTTACAGGATCCGGTCTAGCTTGGTATTACACTAATTAGTTCAACATCACCTCCAGGCACATTTAGGCCTTTTTTGAGGATGTCATTTTGTTGCAAGTATTTGACCAGGCTCTCAGCAGGTGGAGTATATCATTGTACTTGATACCTTATCTTACCATATATGCAAAAAATGAAAACTAAACCTGCTCCATTCAAATTTGTCTCTGAAATGCAAACATGGTTAAGTTCCAACATCATCTTATAAATGAAACTTTTAAGATATGTGCCAAATATCAGATAAATATTGGAGAAAAAAATGGTTATATTAATTAATCATATAAATTTTTAATTGTTTTAAAAACTGTTTAAAACACATTAACTCTGTGTTATGTTAAGAAATATGTTCATGTAAAAGTTAAAATTAGAGTTTGTTCAGAAGAGATTTCAGACTTTGCTTTTATAGATGTCTCTAATTACAGTAATGTCTAATAAAATATTTTGAAATGTTTGCAAGAATTTATTCTGTATATTTTCTCTTCATATTCTATATTCTCCAGATACTATCGTATACAATATGGACTCAGCAAAGAAACAAGACATCAGTAACCTTGCCGCTTCAATTGATTATTTTACAAACAGTCTTTATCAAGCTGTGGCTACAGGAATCAATGAAAATGTCTTCATGTCACCATTCAGTGTTGCTACTGTTTTATCAATGGTTTATTTGGGAGCAAGACAAAACTCTTCCAAACAGTTTGAAAATGTTTTGAAGATAACATCAAATCCAGATTCTGTAGCTTTAGCTTTTAAAGAATATTTTTCACTTTTGAAAAACTCAGATAAACTCGTCACATCCAATTTAGTGAATCGTTTGTGTGCCAATGAAAAATTCCCTATTTCAGAAGACTACAAGAACAACATGGTAAAATATTTCTTTTCAGATATTGAAAATGTAGACTTTATAACAAATGCTGAGAAGACAAGAATAACTATTAATGATTGGGTTAAGAATAACACAAATAACAAAATTACTGATCTGTTACCAAGTGGAAGTTTGACACCTCAATCGGTTCTAGTTCTTATTAATGCTGTATACTTCAAAGGAACGTGGGCTGAAACATTCGGAAAAAAAGCAACATCATCTAGAAAGTTTTATTTAAGCTCTGACAAGACTGTATCTCATGATTTTATGTATCTATCTGAAGGTTTTAATACAAAAATAAGTGACAACTATAAAGTGGTTGAGTTACCTTATATAGGGAAAGCATTTAGTATGTTTGTAATTCTTCCCAATGAAATCAATGGTCTTGCTGCTTTAGAGAAGGAGATTAATGCTCAATTTCTCAAAGACATTGTTGACAGAAAAGGATTTCAAATGATGTGTCTAAAATTACATATGCCAAAATTTTGTTTAGAGAGTAGTTTTCAGTTGGGTGATGTTTTGAAAAAGCTTGGACTCTCTGATATTTTTGATCCTCTAAAAGCTGATTTATCTGGAATGACTGGTGCTGAGAAGAATATTTATGCCAGTGAAATGTTTCATAAAGCATTTGTTGATGTTAATGAAGAAGGAACGGAAGCTGCAGCTGCAACTGGAATAGTCATGACCTTCGCGTCAGCACAAATTTTTATAAATCGTATAGATTTTGATGTCAATCATCCATTCACATTTTTAATTGTTGACAACCGAACTAAAATGATCCATTTCATTGGTAAAGTAACAAATCCTTCAACATAAGCTGATATTGCCCTGTCAAAGATTTCCCTCTTATGGAATACTACATTGTATTATGTGGAGAATGTAACTGAGCAAATTTATTTAGAATTGTTTTTAGTAAAATGACTGAGGTCATTACAGTTGTAATCGTGTAGAACCAAGGTCATATCTATTCAATGATATATTATAATACCACATTAATCTAAATCAATATTATGAATTTGTATATGCCATACATTGACAGAAAAATTTGACACTTTTTAAAGTATCCTTTCTTAGCAAGTTTACTATTTTAACAATATATCTACTGTTGCCTGTAAACGTTATTTTCTGGTTGAATAAAGTGAAATCAATATTTGTATGTTTCATATTAATAAAGTATCTCAGTAAATATTCCATTATTATGTATGTGTTGATTGCATCTGGCTTTTATATTCTTTGTTTTAAATTTAGACATTCGAAATTTTTGAGCGCCCGTGTTCACCCTTTGTAATTATGTCTTGGATCTTGATAAACTAATTACATTGTTTCAATAATTGCGGCATTACAAAACTTTTGGAAAGTTAACAGCCAATGTACCATATACATATATATTCTCAAGGTAGCAAAGAGAATATATACCGTCTATTCTAGAATGTTCTATCTATAAGTAGAACAAGAATCAGTGAAGAAATTCCCATATACTTTTCTATTTTTGTTGCTGTTACTGAAATTCCAGTGATGGGGCTTCATTTAATATTTACAAACCAACATTTTCATTTTTAAAAAATATTTGAAAATATTAAGCAAGATGCAAACAAATCATCATCATCATCATCATCATCATCATCATTGTTTAGCGTCCGCTTTCCGTGCTAGCATGGGTTGGACGGTTCAAACTGGGGTCTGGGAAGCCAGAAGGCTGCACCAGGCCCAGTCTGGTCTGGCAGTATTTCTACGGCTGGATGCCCTTCCTAACGCCAACCACTCCGTGAGTGTAGTGGGTACTTTTTACGTGCCACCGGCACAGGTGTCAGACAGGACTGGCAAACGGCCACCAGCACGAGGGCCAGGCGGGGCTGGCAACAGACTAAAAAATAAATGGTACAAGCCCACCCAGGAGCAGTCAAATTTTCTAGGGTACAGGTGTTGCTGTATAGTTAAGAAGCCCTTCCTAATGCCAACCACTCTGTGAGTGTAGTGGGTGCTTTTTACGAGGGCAGTCGGGGCGGCGCTGGCAACGGCCACGTTCGGATGGTTCTCTTACATACCACCGGCACTGGTATCACAGCTGCAATTTCCATTGATGTTCATCGATTTCGATTTTGATTTTCACTTGCCTCAACAGGTCTTCGCAAGCAGAGTTTTGTGTCCCTAGAAGGAAAGATATGCATAAGTGGACTGGCTACATCCCATGTAGAGGTCACAGCTTATGGTCCCACTTGTCCTGCCAGGTCTTCTCATGCACAGCATACTTAAATATATATACATATCCATCTGGATATTATATGTAAAGTAAATACATCAGAAAAGGCAAAACTTCTGTTGTATTCATGCAGAAATAATATCACATATGGACATGCTTGTTTAAAAACACAATTTATATCAGGCACATGAAGATTGTCCTAGCAGTGGTTGGTGAGAATGCTAAATGTGTTCATGTCCTGTTAGACATTGTTTTAATAATGGAAGGCAAGGTTTATGATATTGGAGGAATATCATCTCCTTCCATCATCTTTTTGTTCTTTATGTAGTTCAGGCTTCCAGCAGGTGAAGAGAAAAGACTTCAATTATAAATGCTATTTACAACTGGTTTATTTACAGGAAAGGTAATGAAGGGTGCTGCTCTCAGCTGCCATCTTAAGCTCCGATAATGCGGGTGCAAATTGCCTCCAGCCAGTGGTGTGTTCAGCAAGCGCTGGTGTGTAGCGGCGCCAAAGAAGAGAGATTTGAAGAGGGTTTTCCCTTTATATAGTTTTCTATCACGAGCCTCGTTGTGATCTTACGCATGGCAAATGGATGCAGGTGAGGTCTCGCTCCCGTCTCGGAGATGGCAATGGCTGCCGTGAGATCTCATCCAATATGGCGCTGACTGCTTGTGCTGCTACATTGTCAATGGCACATACTCATAGCCAAGGGAAAGGCAAAGGCACCGATACAGCTTGGCACCTGTGACGTCGCAACTCATTTCTACAGCTGAGTGAACTGGAGCAACGTGAAATAAAGTGTCTTGCTCAAGAACACAACACGCAGCCCGATCCGGGATTCGAACTCACAACCTCACGATTGAAAGCTCGACGCCCTAACCACTGAGCCATGCACCTTCTTAAATGAGGCAGAAATGCATCTAGCATACTTACCACTTTGCAACTAGAACAATTTTCGTCTGCCTTCGATATATATATTGTATTTTTTAATGCAGCATGTTCTTATGAGATAAAATAATTTGAGATATACACAGCAGTAAATCAACCTTTTGTGATGTATTTACATTAAGTATGTGAAGGTGCATGGCTCATTGGTTAGAGCGTAGAGCTTACGATCGTGATGTTGTGAGCTCAAATCCCGGACCGGGCTGCGTGTTGTGTTCTTGAGCAAGACACTTTATTTCATGTTGCTCCAGTTCACTCAGCTGGAGAAATGAGTTGCGATGTCACAGGTGCCAAGCTGTATTGGCCCCTTTGCCTTTCCCTTGGATAACATCAGTGGTGTGGAGAGGGGAGGCTGGTATGCATGGGTGACTGCTGGTCTTCCATAAGCAAACTTGCCCGGACTTGTGCCTGGGAGAGTAACTTTCTAGGTGCAATCTCATGGTCTGCATGGCCCCTTGGACAAGTGTCTTCTACTATAGCCCGGGCCAACCAAAGCCTTGTGAGTGGATTTGGTAGACGGAAACTTAAAGAAGCCTGTCGTATATATGTGTGTATATATATATATATATATATATATATATATATATATATATATATATATGCATGTGTGTTTTTGTGTGTCTGTGTTTGTCCCCCTAGCATTGCTTGACAACCGATGCTGGTGTGTTTATGTCCCCGTCACTTAGCGGTTCGGCAAAATAGACCGATAGAATAAGTACTGGGCTTACAAAAAGAATAAGTCCCGGGGTCGAGTTGCTCGATTAAAGGCGGTGCTCCAGCATGGCTGCAGTCAAATGACTGAAACAAGTAAAAGAGTAAAAGAGTAAAGAGAGAGCAACCTCACTGAGGAAACAAAGAAAAAAGGGGGAATTAAGCAGCAAAAGATGGGGTGAGAAGGAGTAAGAGGTTTTACACCCCAGACCAAATGGCATGTTCAGCTGCACTCCACTGACATAACTGCAAAAGCATTGTCACAGAGAATGGCCAACAATGCTCGCTACAACAGCCATACCACTTTGCTGGGTTCATTTTTCAGACGGGCCACTGCTTTCCTAATTTAGTGGAAGGAATTAGCAGTGAGGGGCCCAAGAACACCGAAGGTCTTGATGGCAATCTGCACAAACAGACAGCAGCCAGTCAGGCTCATGCATTTGTTACACTTCCTCTCTTCTGCGTTATGGGCAGTAACACTCATGTTTATGGGCCAGATGCAGCTAGAGAATGTAGCACATCATGTCCCAAATTAGGGATTTGGTTTTCCCCTATGGAAACCAATATACCATACCGTAAATCCTCAAGTATAATCTGCACTTTTTACCCAAAAATTTAATGGTCAAAATCCCTAGTGCGTACTTTATACGAGAATAAAAATGAAAAATATTTTCTAAGCAATGTCCGAGTCTCTATTTGCCATCCGGCAATGGTTATTCAGACACATTTTGTGATGTTGGGCACGAAAATACCTTAAGCTAAGCCTGAAAGCAATGAAGTCATAAAAGAATCATCCATAACTTGCAGTAAGCAACATTTATCGAAATAAAAGTATTTAGAACACAGAATAACATGTAATAAAAACAATTTGCAAACATATTAACATCCCCATATAACAGTTAAGAACATCACCATTATTGTATTACGCATGTGCAGAAGTGTCTGTTCGACTAGGTGCTGCTGGTTTAATTACGCACGACTCAAGTTAGAGAAGGAGTGCGTATTATACACAAGGTTTAGGTTTTTCAGAGGTACAGCCTCCTAAAAATCCCCTGCGTATTATACTCAAGGGCAGACTATACTCGAGGATTTACAGTATTCTGTTGGGGCACCTACCATCACCAGTCAAAACCTACTCTAGCTCCAGCAGTTGTGATGGAACAGTGAAGGCTCCTTCTGATTCTATTGTCTATAATGGCATACCAGCAATTTCCAGAGAAACTGGTTAGAGTCAATAACATTGATGCTCAAATGGCCCTAACGATCCATCATTCAAAGATAATGAATGTGGTTCTAGTCATCACTACACCCATCACCATCATCATCATTGTCGTTGTCATCGTCATCATCAACTTCTTCTTCTTCTTCTTCTTCTTCTTCTTCTTCTTCTTCTTCTTCTTCTTCTTCTTCTTCTTCTTCTTCTTCTTCTTCTCTTTCTTCTTCTTTTTTCTTCTTCTTTTTCTTCTTCTTCTTCCTCTGCTCTTCTTCCATTTTCTATCTTACAGTTATAAAAGGTGGCAATGCCTATGACCCTTTACATGGCTTCCATGACACGGATAGGAGGGAAGGAGAGAGAAAGGCACCATTCCAACTGAAGATCTCACCCAAATGTTTGCTAAAGAAGTAGCAAACACACTATAAGGTATCTGGTTTATCTGCCTCTCGGTTCATGTTAGGCAAGAAGTCGAAAATGTTTTTGGCCCACGATAATCCATGGACCCTATGTCACGCATGTGTAAGATTTCATTAAAATTGGTTGGGTGGATCTCAAGTTATAACGACATAATAGACACACATCCTGTATTTCATATAAAGATTACTTAGACAAATAGTAGCAAAACCACAGACATATATGGTATGTATTTAGATATACATGTATGGAATATGTGCTGGCTGTTAACTTTTCAAAAGTTTTGTAAGACCACGATTATTGAATCAATTCTTTAATCAAGATCCAAGACTATATTACCAGAGATTAACAAGGGGGCTCAAAAAATTGAAATATCTAAATTTAAAACAAAGCTAATAAAAGCCAGATGCAATTAACACATGCATTAAAATGGAGTATTTACTGAGATGCTTTATTAATATAAACAGAAACAAAACTTACAGGCATTGATTTCTCTTTATTTAACCAGTAAATAATGTTTACAGGCAACAATAAGTATATTCTTAAAATAGTAAACTTGCTAAAAAAAGACACTTTAAAAAGTGTCATATTTTTCTGTCAATATATGGCAAGTACAAATTCATAATATTGATTTAGATTAATGTGGTATTATAATATATCATTGAATAGATATGACCTTGGTTCTACATAGTTACAATTATAATGTCCTCAGTCATTTTACTAAAAACAATTCTAAATAAATTTGTTCAGTTACATTCTCCACATAATACAATGTAGTATTCCATAAGAGGGAAATCTTTGACAGGGCAATATCATCTTATGTTTTAGGATTTGTTACTTTACCAATGAAATGGATCATTTTAGTTCGGTTATCAACAATCAAAAATGTGAATGGGTGATTGACATAAAATTCCATCCCAATTTGTACTGACATTGCCATCGCGACCATTCCACTTGCAGCAGCAGCTTCCGTTCCTTCTTCATTAACATTAACAAATGCTTTATGAAACATTTCACTGGCATAAATATTCTTCTCACCACCAGTCATTCCAGATAAATCAGCTTTTTGAGGATCAAAAATATCAGAGAGTCCAAGCTTTTTCAAAACTTCACCCAACTGAAAACAACTCTCTAAACGAAATTTTGGCATATGTAATTCTAGATACATCATTTCAAATCCTTTTCTGTTTATAATATCTTTGAGAAATTGAGCATTAATCTCCTTCTCTAAAGCAGCAAGACCATTGATTTCATTGGGAAGAATTACAAACATACTAAATGCTTTTCCAATATAAGGTAACTCAACGACTTTATAGTTGTCGCTTATTTTGGTATTAAAATCTTCAGATTTATACATAAAATCATGAGTTACAGTCTTGTCAGAGCTTAAATAAAACTTTCTAGATTTTGTTGCATGTTCTGGGAATTTTTTAGCCCACGTTCCTTTAAAGTACACAGCATTAATAAGAACTAGAATTGATTGAGGTGTCAAACTTCCACTTGGTAACAGATCAGTAATTTTGTTATTTGTGTTATTCTTAACCCAATCATTAATAGTTCTTCTTGTCTTCTCAGCATTTATTATGAAGTCTACATTTTCAATATCTGAAAAGAAATATTTTACCATGTTGTTCTTGTAGTCTTCAGAAAAAGGGAATATTTCACTGGCATACAAACGATTCACTGAATTGAATGTGACAAGTTTATCTGAGTTTTTCAAAAGTGAAAAATATTCTTTAAAAGCCAAAGCTACAGAATCTGGATTTGATGTTATCTTCAAAACATTTTCAAACTGTTTGGCAGAGTTTTGTCTTGCTCCCAAATAAACCATTGATAAAACTGTAGCAACACTTAATGGTGACATGAAGACATTTTCATTGATTCTTGTAGCCACAGCTTGATAAAGACTGTTTGCAAAATAATCAATTGAAGCAGCAAGGTTACTGATGGCTTGTTTCTTTGCTGAGTCCATAGTCGTATCTGGAGAATATAAAATATGAAGAGAAAAAGTGTAAAATAATTTCCTGTATACATTTTCTGTTTAACATTTCGAAATGTATTAGACATTAACGGAATAGAAGACATCAATGAAAGCAAGGTCTGAAACCTCCTATGTTCAAACTCTTTCACTCTTTACTCTTTTTACTTGTTTCAATCATTTGACTGCGGTCATGCTGGAGCACCGCCTTTAATCGAGCAACTCGATCCCGGGATTTATTCTTTTGTAAGCCCAGTACTTATTCTATCGGTCTCTTTTGCCGAACCGCTAAGTAACGGGGACATAAACACACCAGCATCGGTTGTCAAGCAATGCTAGGGGGACAAACACAGACACACAAACACATACACACATATATATATATACGACAGGCTTCTTTCAGTTTCCGTCTACCAAATCCACTCACAAGGCTTTGGTCGGCCCGAGGCTATAGTAGAAGACACATGCCCAAGGTGCCACGCAGTGGGACTGAACCCGGAACCCGGAACCATGTAGTCGGTAAACAAGCTACTTACCACACAGCCACTCCTGCGCCTATGTGAATTTAACTTTTGCATGGACATCTTTCACATGCAATACACTCTCCGTATATTTGAAACAGTTTTTGAAATATTTGCGTATTTGACAGGATTAAGTAATATAACTAATTTTATTATTATTGAGTGAGAAAGCAGTGCATGCCATCAAAGTGACACTGGGGTAAAATATACGAAGCCCAGCATACCCATCATGACTACCCGTCTGATAAGGGTACACCAGGCACATGCATCACAACCATATGTGCACGACATGGTGATCTCATATCAAGATAAACAGCACATGACCTTGCAGGTGGGGCCTAGTTAGAATTTTCTTCAGGTCGAGTAGCCCATTCTGCTCAAAAGGTCCCTGAATAAGGGTTGCTTTAGGATGTTGAACGAAACACCTATGTTTCCAGAGGTGAATTATTCAAACTCCAAAGAATCCCTCTCAACACATGGCTATGATGCTCCCCACTACTTCTGCTCGTGATCAGAGATGCACGTATCGTCAGCCACTAAGGGACATGCTCAACTGGTTAAGGTCAAACAACTGACAAGCAAATCTGTGGTTATTATTATTATTATTATTATTATTATTATTATTACTATTATTATTGAGTGAGAGAGCAGTGCATGCCATCAAAGTGACACTGGGATAAAATATACAAAGCCCAGTATACCCATCATGACTACCCGTCAAATCCCATCGTAACTGTTGAGGAACTAGCAGAGAAGCTTGGATTTGGTAATTCAACCATTCGTTGACACCTGCATGCCATTAGAGAATGACCATCTTTGGTTTCAAGAGGCAAAGAGTTCTTCCATCAGGATAATATTCGGCCACATACAGCAAGGATGATATTCCAAAGGCTGGAAGCAGTTTGAATGGGAAACGATGCCCCACCCACCATATTCATCAAGCATTGCTCCATCTGATTATCATTTATTCCACAGTCTTCAAAGTCATTTGAATTGAGAAAGTATGAATTCTGTAGATGGGGCCAGAACAGTAATGGAGGCGTATTTTTCATCATGGACAAAGTGAATTTTGGAAGCGGGGCCTTGCAAGTCTACCAGATAGATGGAAGAGCATTGTAGAAAATGAAGGAAAGTATATTTTGAATTAAAAAAAGGACTTTGTTTATCTTAATTTTGAAAAATAAAAGAAGTATTAAAAAAATGCATTATTTATGGGATGACCCAATACACACACACACACACACGTAGATACATATATACACACAATGCCATATGTGTACATTTTCAAGTGTGTCTTTATATTTAAGGCGACACCTGAAAATTACAGGAAGCAGCATTTCACAAGAAATATAAAGGCAATATACTCTTTCTTGCGAGACATTGAATTTTTTGGCATTCAGGTGAGAAATCTGATAGCCCCAGCTGACACACCTTGAGATAAAAGAAAGAGAGAGCAGATGAAGGTAGGAGTTGAATGATGCGGAGTAAAAGAAATTGCAGTAGGAAATTTAAATATCAAATTGTGTTTTTGTTTATCCGCTGTAAGAGAGAAAGAAATATAAAAAGACGGAAGTGTATATACCTGAGGCTGTTTGTTGTGAGACACAAGATAAGGCAATCAAGAATATAAGACAACTGATTACTTCTGCCATGTCTGGATCGCTGTTAAAACTGTTAGAATGATAACCATGTAAATGGAAGATAATTTAGTCTTGGTATTACTAATTATATGAAATAAAACTAAATATGATCTTCTTTTAATTAAAACCAGAAAGCAGCAATCAAAATTATATACGAAAACAGCTGTTTGTTGCTGCTATCTATTTCTGGAAGAAAAAAACAACCTTTAAGAACTTGACTAAGAGCTACTTTTAAAGCCAATGTGAAAAAATACAAAATGACCGAATGGACAAACTGTTTCTTCATAAAAATAGGAGAGGCAGTGGCTGTTACTGCTGCTTCTGCTGCTGCTGCTGCTGCTGCTGGTGGTGATACTGTTGGTGATGATGACAATGACAACGATGATGATGAAAATGATAAACAGACATTATGACAACAATGCTGACAAAAAGAAATGAAGTACTAAGACTAATTTATGGCAAGAAACATTTCGTTGTAATAATTTATTTATAGTCTTAACGAACTAAAGTATTTTAGTTGAAAGGAAACATAAGAAGTCTGTGTTTTTATATATCTCTTTACTCTTTTCTACTCTTTTACTCTTTTACTTGTTTCAGTCATTTGACTGCGGCCATGCTGGAGCACCGCCTTTAGTCGAGCAAATCGACCCCCGGGACTTATTCTTTTTTGTAAGCCCAGTACTTATTCTATCGGTCTCTTTTGCTGAACCGCTAAGTGACGGAGACGTAAACACACCAGCATCGGTTGTCAAGCAATGCTAGGGGGACAAACACAGACACACAAACATATACACACACACACACACACACACACACACACATATATATATATATATATATATATATATATATATATATATATATACGACAGGCTTCTTTCAGTTTCTGTCTACCAAATCCACTCACAAGGCATTGGTCGGCCCGGGGCTATAGCAGAAGACACTTGCCCAAGATGCCACGCAGTGGGACTGAACCCGGAACCATGTGGTTGGTTAGCAAGCTACTTACCACACAGCCACTCCTGCGCCTATCTATTTATTTACTTATTTATTTCTTTATTTTATTTGTTTCAATTGACTGCGTCTGGTGTTTTCATTAAAATTGACAATAAAATGACAGCTTAAATAGTCATAATTACAACACCTGTTCAGGTACTTGCCATTTTAACCAATAAAAGGAGGAAATCATCATCATCATCATCATCATCATCATCTAATGTCTATGTTCCTTGCTTACATAGGTTGGATGGATTTGACAAACAAGGAAGTATCAGCCAATATATTCAGTTATAGTTTGACTGAATTCCACATTACTTAAAATTTTAGGAATGGAGAACATTTTCACATCTTCAGATAATAATAATAATAATAATAATAATAATAATAATGAAATTATTGTATACAGTGCTCAGGTGCACCACAACTTGTCAAAAGTGCGTATGCAGTAATGTACAAATGTCTGGAAAGCGGACAGTGTCCTTGCTCACATAGGTTGGATGGATTGAAAAGGACCCAATGAGTGAAGGACTGCGTTGTGCTCCAGTGTCTGCTAACTAAATGATTATTTACTCGGAGAATCCGGGTAACATACGAATGTCAATTAGTGACGGTGATTGACTTAACCCTTTAGCATTCAAACCCGCCATATCCGGCCAGAATATTTAACCTGTTTTATATAGAAACTGACCAGAGCTTGCTTCTTACCTCAGCCCTACCATGTCATTCTAAAACTCAAAAAACCACATCACTGCAATCTCTAAACTACAAGATAATACATGATTAATTCAAAACAATATAAATAGATAAACATCACATTTGAGAGAATAATCTGAACACTAAAGGGTTAAAATTGAATCCCCATGAAACAAACGCAAAAATATATGTGATCTTAGGATGCATTTAGCAAGTTTTGCTCCAGGACACACATTTAGATTAAATTATTTAGTAAGTCTTTATTTGCTGCATCTTGCTTGTGCTATTCTCTCCAGATTACAGCAGATTATCAGGTGTATTACTAGCAGAAAATATGTCTCAAAGAAAATCTTTTACATGTAGGACCATTATCATATGGTTCATGGCATCAACTGATAAATAAAAGATTTTCATTGGTGGATCTGAAATCATGTGACTTTGTCCTTTTCACACTTAATTACAAGTCAAAGGCATTTAAGATGTGACAATCTTATTCATTTCTTTCAGATGTAGTCTATCTTATTTCTTTATTGCCCAGAAGGGGCTAAACATAGTGGGGACAAACAAGGACAGACAAAGGCATTAAATCAATTACATCGACCCAAGTGCGTAACTGGTACTTAATTTATCCACCCTGAAAGGATAAAAGGCAAAATCAACCTTGGTGGAATTTGAACTTGGAACATAGCGACAGGCAAAATACCTATTTCTTTACTACCCACAAGGGGCTAAACACAGAGAGGACAAACAAGGACAGACAGACGGATTAATTCGATTATATCGACCTCAGTGCGTAACTGGTACTTATTTAATTGAACCCGAAAGGATGAAAGGCAAAGTCGACCTCGGCAGAATTTGAACTCAAAACGTCGTGGTTGACAAAAGACTGCTAAGCATTTCGCCCGGCGTGCTAACGATTCTGCCAGCCCGCTGCCTTCCAGATAGATATTAGTTTATCTGGAACACCATTGTTTGGTATATACACTTCGTTTCCTTATGATGGCCTGGGTTAATTTGAATGAGATTCACTTCCTAAATTAAAATTCAAGGAGTGGCTGTGTGGTACATAGCTTGCTTACCGACCACATGGTTCAGGGTTCAGTCCCACTACGTGGCACCTTGGGCAAGTGTCTTCTACTATAGCCTCGGGCCGACCAAAGCCTCGTGAGTGGATTTGGTAGACGGAAACTGAAAGTAGCCCATCGTATATATGTATATATATGTGTGTGTATGTGTTTGTGTGTCTGTGTTTGTCCCCCAACATCGCTTGACAACCGATGCTGGTGTGTTTACGTCCCCGTAACTTAGTGGTTCGGCAAAAGAACCACTGGGGTCGATTTGCTCGACTAAAGGTGGTGCTCCAGCACGGCCACAGTCAAATGACTGAAACAAGGTAAAGAGTAAAAGAGTATCTTTAATGTTTCCTGAATCTGTTCATTTCTAAGCAGGTTTTTGACAGCGAAATTGGATTCAAACAAAATATCTAATTCAAAGAGATAGGTTTTGAGTTCAATACTTTACTAATGCACAACCTTCAAATTTATTACCGAGAAAGATTAATCTTAAGGGATTGAATCACTTGTAAAATCTATGACTCTAGAATACCTTGGAATGTCATTTGTTTACAGTGGACAAGACAAGGTGCCAGCCATTTCCTAGGGGTCCATTGTTATTTAACATAATACAGAATTTAAAACTGGTCAATGAATCTGATTCCCTTGACACAAATTAATACTTCTTAAGAATAAAGAAACATAGGCGCAGGAGTGGCTGTGTGGTAAGTAGCTTGCTTACCAGCCACATGGTTCCGGGTTCAGTCCCACTGCGTGGCACCTTGGGCAAGTGTCTTCTACTATAGCCTCGGGCCGACCAAAGCCTTGTGAGTGGATTTGGTAGACGGAAACTGAAAGAAGCCTGTCGTATATATGTATATATATGTGTGTGTGCATGTATGTTTGTGTGTCTGTGTTTGTCCCCCTAGCATTGCTTGACAACCGATGCTGGTGTGTTTACGTCCCTGTCACTTAGCAATTCGGCAAAAGAGACCGATAGAATAAGTACTGGGCTTACAAAAAGAATAAGTCCCGGGGTCGATTTGCTCGACTAAAAGGCGGTGCTCCAGCATGGCCGCAGTCAAATGACTGAAACAAGTAAAAGAGTAAAAGAGTAAGAGTATAACAGCTGTCGGATTAATGACTCCGTTTTTATGGCTGCAATTGTGATATATCACTGAATATGCCTCCATGTGCACCTGTTTGTGATACATATACTAATATAAAATAAATTATGTCACAATTAAATAACAAGCTGTTAAAAGAAAAATAAATTCTCCAACAAACCAACAATCTACTACCTACTGGGAAGAAATAATGTAAAACAATATATATTTGTTTGGTCGTTTAAACACACACATATATATATGTATGTTCGTATGTGTGTATATATATATATATATATATATATATATATATATATATATATATATATATATATATATATATTATATATATATATGTATATCCTAACGTGGCCTTGACTGGCTTCCGTGCTGGTGGCACGTAAAAAGCACCAACCAGTCGTGGTCGCTGCCAGACTCCCCTGGCACCCACTACACTGACGGAGTGGTTGGCGTTTGGAAGGGCATCCAGCTGTAGAAACACAGCCAGATCAGACTGGAGCCTGGCGCAGCCACCTGGCTTCCCTGACCCCAGTCGAACCGTCCAACCCATGCTAGCATGGAAAGCGGACGTTAAACGATGATGATGATGATAATGATGATGAATTACAAACATACTAACAATTATAAACATCCAATACAAAGTAACATGACAACTTTATTTCTTTACCTTCTTTTATACTAAAATTTTCAGAAATATACATAGTCATACACCTTTGATGAGTTGTAGTGCACCTGAGCACTATGCAGAATTTCATTATTATTATTATTATTATTATTATTATTATTATTATTATTATTATTATTTGCTGTGTAGTTTAAAATAGTAAAGAACACAGGTGTAGGAGTGGCTGTGTGGTAAGTAGCTTGCTTACCAACCACATGGTTCAGGGTTCAGTCCCACAGCGTGGCACCTTGGGCAAGTGTCTTCTACTATAGCCTCGGGCCGACCAAAGCCTTGTGAGTGGATTCGGTAGACGGAAACTGAAAGAAGCCCGTCGTATATATGTATGTATATATGTGTGTGTGTGTGTGTGTGTGTGTGTGTGTGTGTGTGTGTGCGTGTGTATGTGTGTCTCTGTTTGTCCCCCCAATATCGCTTGACAACCGATGCTGGTGTGTTTACGTCTCCGTAACATAGCGGTTCGGCAAAAGAGACCGCTTACAAAAGAATAAGTCCCGGGGTCGATTTGCTCGACTATAAAAGGCGGTGCTCCAGCATGACCACAGTCAAATGACTGAAACAAGTAAAAGAGAGTAAAAGAGAGAGAGAGAGTAACACAGCGTAACTGAGGAAATTACGGATGCATGCAGGGGAGACAACTGTATTGGATTACGTAAAGGTCAATAACTACTAAATGTTTGGATGACGAGGTGGGGGTATTATTTTCGAATTTGCCTTTCATCCTTTCGGGGTCGATAAATTAAGTACCAGTTACGCACTGGGATCGATGTATTCGACTTAATACCTATGTCTGTCCTTGTTTGTCGTCTCTGTGTTTAGTCCCTTGTGGGTAGTAAAGAAATAAGTATTTCGTCTGCTGTTACGTTCTGAGTTCAAATTCCGCCGAGGTCGACTTTGCCTCTCATCCTTTCGGGGTCGATAAATTAAGTACCAGTTCCGCACTGGGGTCGATGTAATCGACTTAATACCTATGTCTGTCCTTGTTTGTCCCCTCTATGTTTAGCCCCTTGTGGGTAATAAAGAAATAGGTATTATTTGGAAACAGTTTAAACTAGATGTTTCTCGGGAAAAGTGTTCAGATCAGATATCAGAATGGCTGATATTAAAATTAGATTATAATAATACATGATAAACGAGAGAAGTAGTTTGCGATACTGCAGAAAAAAGAAAATAGGAGTGGCTGTGTGGTAAGTAGCTTGTTTACCAGCCACATGGTTCCGGGTTCAGTCCCACTGCGTGGCACGTTGAGCAAATGTCTTCTACTATAGCCTCGGGCCGACCAAAGCCTTGTGAGTGGATTTGGTAGACGGAAACTGAAAGAAGCCTGTCGTATATATATATATATTGGTAGACGGAAACTGAAAGAAGCCTGTCGTATATATGTATATATATATATGCATATATATATATATATATATATACGACAGGCTTCTTTCAGTTTCCGTCTACCAAATCCACTCACAAGGCTTTGGTCGGCCCGAGGCTATAGTAGAAGACATTTGCTCAACGTGCCACGCAGTGGGACTGAACCCGGAACCATGTGGCTGGTAAACAAGCTACTTACCACACAGCCACTCCTATTTTCTTTTTTCTGCAGTACCGCAAACTACTTCTCTCGTTTATCATGTATTATTATAATCTAATTTTAATATCAGCCATTCTGATATCTGATCTGAACACTTTTCCCGAGAAACATCTAGTTTAAACTGTTTCCAAATAATACCTATTTCTTTATATATATATGTATATATATATATATATATATATATATATATATATATATATATATATATATATATATATGTATATATGTATATATATACTAGCAGTATCGCCCGGCGTTGCTCGGGTTTGTAAGGGAAATAACTATATAAGCATTTTTAGAGAGTTACTTCCTTTATAGATGCCAATTCGGGCTTTCTTAGCCATTTCTGTTTTGGTGTCTTCAAGCCATGAAATCATTGTTCTAAAAGAACGCTGGTCTCCTTCACAACGCATTACGACGTTGATTTCTTTACACTCCCTTCCCCACAGCTTCACGAGGGAGGGAAGGGGGTGAAGCAAACAGGTGCAGCTGTGAGCGTGGACGCCAACTCCGCCGCCATCGACACACGATGCATTTTATGCATTAAAATGGAATAAAAAATGATGTTAAATTATTTTTAAAATCGTAGACTCACCGTTGACGCGCGCTAATAGTCAGACGGGCTCGATATGAATCACGACTATAAGATACCCGAATTTGGTTAAACTGCACCGCAAAATGTGGGAGTAGTTAGGAATCTAAATCGAAGGAGACAGACACTCACACAACTAGAGTTTTATATATATATATATATATATATATATATATATATATATATATATATATATATATATATATATATATATTATATATATAAATATATATATGTGTGTGTGTGTGTGTGTGTGTGTGTGTGTGGTGTGTGTGTGCGTGTCTGTGTTTGTCCCCCTAGCATTGCTTGACAACCGATGCTGGTGTGTTTATGTCCCCGTTACTTAGCGGTTCGACAAAAGAGACCGATAGAATAAGTACTGGGCTTACAAAAGACTAAGTCCCGGGTCGAGTTGCTCGATTAAAGGTCACCAACTTAGGCGCAGAAGTGGCTGTGTGGTTAGTAGCTTGTTTACCAACCACATGGTTCCGGGTTTAGTCCCACTGCGTGACATCTTGGGCAAGTGTCTTCTGCTATAGCTCTGGGCCGACCAAAGCCTTGTGAGTGGATTTGGTAGACGGAAACTGAAAGAAGCCTGTCGTATATATGTATATATATATGCGTGTGTGTGTTTGTGTGTCTGTGTTTGTCCCCTTAGCCATTGCTTGACAACCGATGCTGGTGTGTTTATGTCCCCCGTTACTTTGCGGTTCGGCAAAAGAGACCGATAGAATAAGTACTGGGCTTACAAAAGAATAAGTCCCGGGGTCGAGTTGCTTGACTAGAGGCGTTGCTCCAGCATGGCCGCAGTCAAATGACTGAAACAAGTAAAAGAGAAAGAGGAAGAGATATGATTGTGCAGGACAGAGAAACTGTTTTGGTTGTACATAATAAACCTTTTGGATCTAGTCTGTTTGGCTGCCAGCATCAATTCTGTTCGAATTGATTTCATATTCAGTGCAATGATACACTTTTATATGATAATTAACGACGTGAAAGTAATTTTCGCTATAAATCTATATATATAAAACTGTAGTTGTGTGAGTGTCTGTCCCCTTCGATTTAGATTCCTAACTACTCCCACATTTTGCGGTGCAGTTTAACCAAATTCGGGTATCTTATAGTCGTGATTCATATCGAGCCCGTCTGAGTATTAGCGCGCGTCTACGATGAGTCTACGATTTAAAAAATAATTTAACATCATTTTTTATTCCATTTTAATGCATAATTTTTCGTGTGTCGATGGCGGCGGAGTTGGCGTCCATGGTCGCACCTGCACCTGTTTTTCTTCTTCCCTTCTTCCCTCCCTCGTGAAGCTGTGGGGAAGGGAGTGTAAGGAAATCAACGTCGTAAAGCGTTGTCAAGGAGACCAGCGTTCTTTTAGAACAACGACTTCATGGCTTGAAGACACCAAAACAGAAATGGCTAAGAAAGTAAGGTTGTGTGTCTGTCTCCTACGATTTAGATTCCTAACTACTCCCACATTTTGCAGTATAGTTTAACCAAAACTGGGTATCTTATAGTCGTGATTCATATCGAGCCCTTCTGGATATTAGTTCGCGTCTACGATGAGTCTACGATTTAAAAAATAATTTACCATCATTTGTTTCCATTTTAATGCATTTTTTCGCTATTATATAAGGGAAGTAACTCTCTAAAAATGTCTACGATGAGTCAACGATTTAAAAAAAAATTTACCATCATATTTTTTCCATTTTTAATGCATTTTTTTGCTATTTTTTTGGCTATAACTCTCTAAAAAATGCTTTATAGTTATTTCCCTTACAAACCCGAGCAACGCCGGGCGATACTGCTAGTCAATAAATAAAAAGTTATTAGCACTTAAAGTTTGAAAATTTTGATAATTTTAGCCAATCGTAAGCCACAGACACGTTCATGCCTATTTCAATAGTAAGAAGCGGAACAAATATACCAAGATGATACTAGAGGCATAAATAGATTTATTTTCTTTTTTTATTTCTTTTTTATTTTTGGTTAAATGGAATGTTTCAAATTTCAGGTTAAAGTTATCTCCCCTCACTGATCAAAAAATTGCATTGGATCTTTTCGGTTTGACCGGCAGTTTTTTCTAGCGGTGTCATATGAAATTGTCACCCATAATTATGACCCTAGTATCGATCTATTGCATTTCAATCTATTTTAGGGTTAGGGTTAGGGGTGGGGGGAAGGGTATCTTTTTTTCGTCAGAAATGTGAATAAACCCAATTTGTTTCTTAAACGAGGGACATTCATACGACACAGACTGTTTTTTAACTCAATAGACGTCACTGATTGGTTGAAATTGAAGAAAAAACAAAAAATATCTTACAAACTATAGAATTTTCTCAATAACGCTAAGAGAAAAAGATGTTTTATAAACACATTCTACCAGAATACGATGTTTAAAAGTGTTTAGTTACGTGGAAATTATTTTTAAAAACTGCCGTTCAAACCGAAAAGATCCATTATTTCTAGTCTAAGGTTAAATTAATCATGTATAAAATATATTACTCTTTTACTTGTTTCAGTCATTTGACTGCGGCCATGCTGGAGCACCGCCTTTAGTCGAGCAAATCGACCCCGGGAATTATTCTTTGTAAGCCCAGTACTTATTCTGTCGGTCTCTTTTGCCGAACCGCTAGGATATGGGGATGTAAACACACCAGCATCGGTTGTCAAGCGATGCTAGGGGGACAAACACAGACACACATATATATATTTCTTTACTACCCACAAGGGGACAAACAGGGACAGACAAAGGGATTAAGTCGATTACATCGACACCAGTGCGTAACTGGTACTTAATTTATCGACCTCGAAAGGATGAAAGGCAAAGTCGACCTCGGCGGAATTTGAACCCTGAACACTTAACGGCAGACGAAATACGGCTACGCATTTCGCCCAGCGTGCTAACGTTTCTGCCAGCTCGCCGCACATACGACAGGCTTCTTTCAGTTTCCGACTACCAAATCCACTCACAAGCCATGGGACTGAACTCGGAACCATGTGGTTAGTTAGCAAGCTACTTTCCACACCGCCACTCCTGCGCCTTGTGCTAACGTTTCTGCCAGCTCGCCGCATATACGACAGGCTTCTTTCAGTTTCCGTCTACCGTCTACCGAAGCTATAGCAGAAGACGCAGTGGGACTGAACCCGGAACCATGTGGTTAGCTAGCAAGCTACTTTCCACACAGCCACTCCTGCGCCTAGTATTATAGTAATATTTTTAAATGATATCGTGCGAACTCATATAACATTTTTGTTCTTTTGTTTGTCCTGTGTCGTCCCATTCTGTATAAGATCGTCCTGATCATAATAAAGATTTAATTTTTATCCAGTTGTCCATCCATAGTTTAAAAAAAAAAAAAAACCTTTCCTCCCACCACCTCTTACCAATCCTCGCGATCGAGTTGGTACGTATCTACTTCCGGTCGCAGTACGCAGGTCTGTGGGAATCGTTCTGCTTTGGAGGCTGTTGTCGTGTTTGGCGCTAAAATCAAACATGGTTAATGTGAAAGAAAGCAAAAAATCCAAGACTACCGCCCACGAAAAAGAAAATGCACCCAGTAGGTCGGTATAGAAATGTATTCAGTGACATCCAGTGAATGCTTTGAGCATCCTTTCATATTTTTTTTTTCATTAGATCTTCCAGAAAAATTAATCTGGTGTTTGTCTTTTGGCGCTTCGCTCTCTCATCGTTTTAATGTTATTTTTTTTTTGCTTAGGAATTTTTTGCTGTGTTTGTCATTTTCAGGCATAATTATACATACATTTTGCAAGTGTGTACCTACACATAGACGTGTAAGTGTATATATATATATATATATATATATATATATATACACACACACATGCACCTTTATAGATGAATAGATATGCAATTACCAATATATGTATATGTGTACAGATTATATATATATATATATATACAGAGATGCATTATATACATATATATATATATATATATATATATATATATATACACGTGAGAGAGATCTGAACTGTATTAGCTGTATGTAAAGATATATATATATATACAGAGATGCATTATATATATATATATATATATATATATACGTGAGAGAGAGATCTGTACTGTATTTATTAGCTGTGTGTAAAATATATATATACAGAGATGCATTATATATATGTATGTATGTATATACGTGAGAGAGAGAGATCTGAACTGTATTTATTAACTGTGTGTAAAGATATATATATATATACAGAGATGCATTATATATATATATGTATGTGTGTATATATATATAATGGTTGTTTACTGTCAACAACCATTATATCGCCCCACCACCGTACATATCTCTATGATTAATTTAGAAATTTAATATTTCTGATATATATATATATACGTGAGAGAGAGATCTATCTAAACTGTATTTATCAGCTATGTGTAAAGATATATATATACATAAATGCATTATATATATGTATGTGTGTGCATATATATAATATACTTTGAGAGAGAGAGAGAGAGAGATCTGAACTGTATTTATCAGCTATGTGTAAAGATATATATATATACGTGAGAGAGAGAGAGATCTGAACTGTATTTATCAGCTGTGTGTAAAGATATATATATATATATATATACAGAGATGTATTGTATATACGTACATATATATATATATATATACGTGAGAGAGAGATCTGAACTGTATTTATCAGCTATGTGTAAAGATATATATATATATATATATATATATATATACAGAGATGCATTGTATATACGTATATATATATATATATATATATATATATATATATATATATATATATATATATATATATATATACAGAGATGCATTGTATATACGTATATATATATATATAATATATATATATACGTGAGAGAGAGATCTGAACTGTATTTATCAGCTATGTGTAAAGATATATATATATACATACAGAGATGCATTGTATATACGTATATATATATATATACGTATATATATATATATACGTGAGAGAGAGAGAGATCTGAACTGTATTTATCAGCTGTGTGTAAAGATATATATATATATATATATATATATATATACAGAGATGCATTGTATATATGTATATATATATATATATACGTGAGAGAGAGAGAGATCTGAACTGTATTTATCAGCTGTGTGTGTAAAGCTGCTTAATGCGTCCTTCCCTGTGCGTAATCAGGTTAAAAGAAAATGAAAACCATATTACAAATGCAGCGGGAACAAATTAATAGGAGTTTATTAGTATTTTTTATTTCCTTTCCTTATTTTTCACAGTAATTAGCTAACACAAGGCTTGATTGGATTTGTATGATCCGAATTTCAAAATTAGTATAAATTTGAATATTCCTAGGAGCCACCAGGCATTATAGAATGTCTCTTAAAATTCTTGACATTTACGATGATACCGAATCTTTATTTAAGAGAAAATTCCCACCCTTTTCTTCATCTGTGCATATCATCGCATTCATCTGTTTGCTTTTTCGTAATTTTGTTGTCCAAACCTAAGATCAACCTTCATTGAAGAGACCCATTGATTAAAGGCATTCTAGTCGTGACTGCTATCTTTTGAATAAGGATCTGTTCAGATGATTTGAACAGAAATTGGCTGCTATTTCTTGCGTATCAAGTGACCACATAGCTGTTTCGTTGTCTTTCAAATACCAGATGTCAAGAAGTGGATGGACATCTGCCGTGGATTATTAACCTATTGTTATTATTATTATATCAATATTATTTGGAATAAAAAAAGCGGCGAGCTTGGCAGAAACGTTAGCACGCCGGGTGAAATGCGTAGCAGTATTTTGTCTGCCGCTACGTTCTGAGTTCAAATTCCGTACTGGGGTCGATGTAATCGACTTAATCCGTTTGTCTCCTCTGTGTTTAGCCCCTTGTGGGTAGTAAAGAAATAGGTATTCGTCTGCTGCTACGTTCTGAGTTCAAATTCCGCTGAGGTCGACTTTGCCTTTCATCCTTTCGGGGTCGATAAATTTAGTACCAGTTACGCACTGGGGTCGACATAATCGACTTAATCCTTTTGTCTCCTCTGTGTTTAGCCCCTTGTGGGTAGTAAAGAAATAGGTATTTCGTCTGCCGCTACGTTCTGAGTTCAAATTCCGCCGAAGTCGAATTTGCCTTTCATCCTTTTGGGGGTCTATGAAATAAGTACCAGTTTCGCACTGGGGTCGATGTAATCAACTTAATCCGTTTGTTTGTCCCCTCTGTGTTTAGCCCCTTGTGGGTAGTAAAGAAATAGGTATTTCATCTGCCGCTACGTTCTGAGTTCAAATTCCGCCGAGGTCGACTTTGCCTTTCATCCTTTCGGGGTCAATTAAATAAGCACTGGGGTCGATATAATCGACTTAATCCGTTTGTCTGTCCTTATTTGTCCCTTCTGTGTTTAGCCCCTTGTGTGTAGTAAAGAAATAAGTATTTCATCTGCTGCTACGTTTTGAGTTCAAATTCCACCGAGGTCGACTTTGCTTTTTATCCTTCCGGGGTCTATGAAATAAATACCAGTTACGCACTGAGGTCGATGTAATCGACAAGCCCCTTCCCCAAAATTTTCAAGACCTTGTGCCTTACCTAGAGTAGAAATAATATTATTTGGAATAAAAAAATTTTTTTAATTTTTTTTTTTAAATACAGATATAATTTAGAAAGGATCTTGCCATTGAAATTTATATTTATACAGGGAAGAGAATAATTAATAAATCCATACTGGTAGTGATATATATTTTTTAAAACCTCTGAATTTAATGTAATTCAATACTGATTATTCCCGTTGCTGTCCTTATGGATTTTATTGATTTCGTTAGGAATAGTTTTAATAAGTGTTTTAAATGGGACATTTTAAAATATATAATCTACAAATCTTTATATATAAAAGTGAGGTTGTGTGCTGTCTGTCTCCTACGATTTAGATTCCTAACTACTCCCACATTTTGCGGGGCAGTTTAACCAAAAGTGGGTATCTTATAGTCGTGATTCATATCGAGCCCTTCTGGGTATTAGCGCGCGTCTACGATTTAAAAAATAATTTACCATCATTTTTTTCCATTTTAATGCATTTTTTCGCTATTATATAAGGGAAGTAACTCTCTAAAAATGTCTACGATGAGTCAACGATTTTTAAAAATAATTACCGTTGTTTTTTTTCCATTTTTTTTGCTATTTTTTGGCTATAACTCTCTAAAAATGCTTATATAGTTATTTCCCTTACAAATCCGAGCAACGCCGGGCGATACTGCTAGTATACATATAAAAATGTACAAGCAACCTGATTGAATTTTTTTGTCGCCGACATGAAGAGAATAAGTTGTTAATCTATTCTGGAGTGTATAATTCGTTTGTGAGCATAGATTTCAATTTCTAGAGTTAAATACAAAATATTTGTTATTATAAAGTTTTTTTATGTTCTTTTTATTTTATTTGTCTATAGGCGCAGGAGTGGCTGTGTGGTAAGTAGCTTGCTTGCCAACCACATAGTTCCCGGGTTCAGTCCCACTGCGTGGCACCTTGGGCAAGTGTCTTCTGCTATAGCCCCGGGCCGACCAATGCCTTGTGAGTGGATTTGGTAGACGGAAACTGAAAGAAGCCTGTCGTATATATGTATATTAACGGCGGTGCATCAGCATGGCCGCAGCTCTGAGCTGAAACTAGAGAAAAAATATATATGTATGTGTGTGTATATGTTTGTGTGTCTGTGTTTGTCCCCCTAGCATTGCTTGACAACTGATTCTGGTGTGTTATTGTCCCCCGTCATTTAGCGGTTCGGCAAAAGAGACCGATAGGATAAGTACTGGGCTTACAAAGAATAAGTCCCGGGATCGATTTGCTCGACTAAAGGCGGTGCTCCAGCATGGCCGCGGTCAAATGACTGAAACAAGTAAAAGAGTTAAAAGAGAGAGAGTATGTGGAACAGATATAAAACCTTTGTTGTGGCGGTCGTAAAACAGAAATTGGTGCTGGCTGATGAATCCAGTAATTTCATGGTTTGGTGTTAAATGATGAGTCAAGTAAATTTTATACTTCAGTTGCCAGCTGGGATGACGCCTGTTTTGTTGTTTATAAAACCATTTTTACAGGTGAAAGTTCACTTATAGTACGTTAGTGTTAGATTCCAAATAGAAATCAGTTTTTTTGTTTAGGTTATTAAAAAACTGATTTACTATTAGGCTGTACCTATGTATACATTTGTTTGTGTGTCTGTGTAGAAGTAATGTGGCCTAATGGTTAAGTTGGTGGAGTTAGTATTACAGAGTAAGAGCAGTGTTTCTCAAAGATGAAGTGTGGATTACTCCAGAATGGAACATATGTAAGTAACAATGGAAAAGGACTTACAATTAAGGTTTAAGTAAAATGTCTCTTTAATTTATACTATCACTACAGGTTAGGGTTGACCTAATTTCCATTTAATTTAATCCAGTGCTAATATGCAACAACCAGGAATTGAGTTTAGAGCTTGATAGAATGTTTGTCATTTATCTAATCCTGTGCCAGTGGTTAGGGCAGAGGGTTCGCGGTTTCGATTCTCAGACCGGGCATTGTGAGTGTTTATTGAGCGAAAACACCTAAAAGCTCCACGAGGCTCCGGCAGGGGGTGGTGATCCCTGCTGTACTCTTTCACCACTCTTTCTTCTGTTGGCCTGCTCGCTTAGCCAACAGCATGAGTCTCAAATATAACTCATCTCTGAACGTGGCTTTACATTTTGCATTATGGAATACTCTTTTACTTGTTTCAGTCATTTGAGTGCGGCCATGCTGGAGCACCGTCTTTAATCGAGCAACTCGACCCCGGGACTTATTCTTTTTTTGTAAGCCCAGTACTTATTCTATCGGTCTCTTTTGCCGAACCGCTAAGTAACGGGGACATAAACACACCAGCATCGGTTGTCAAGCAATGCTAGGGGGACAAACACACACACGCATATATATATATACACATATATACGACTGGCTTCTTTCAGTTTCCGTCTACCAAATCCAATTTGGTCGGCCCGAGGCTATAGTAGAAGACACTTGCCCAAGGTGCCACGCAGTGGGACTGAACCCGGAACCGTGTGGTTGGTAAACAAGCTACTTACCACACAGCCACTCCTGCGCCTATGTTTAGATGCAATGACTTAAAATTTGTTAGCTTGAGTTAGACAAAGATTTTATGGCTGGATAAACCCTCACTATGACACATGCACGAATGTGTGTGTGTGTGTGTGTGTATGTATTTTATTTGTTTCAGTCATTGGACTTTTTGGCCATGCTCAGGCACCACCTTGAAGGGTTTAGTCAAACAAATCAACCCCACTGAATTTTTTTTTTTTTTTTTTTTTTTTTTTGTCATTTCTGATACTTAATCTCTCAGTCTTTTTTGCTGAGAATTACGAGAATGTACATGTCGAGGGCTTATATACCACTATTTGGTGAACACTTATAAGCTTAAAGCTTGTAACTATTATTTACAGAAATATATATATATATATATATATAGGCGCAGGAGTGGCTGTGTGGTAAGTAGCTTGCTAACCAACCACATGGTTCCGGGTTCAGTCCCACTGCGTGGCACCTTGCGCAAGTGTCTTCTGCTATAGCCTCGGGCCGACCAAAGCCTTGTGAGAGGATTTGGTAGACGGAAATTGAAAGAATCCTGTTGTATATATATATATATATATATATATGTGTGTGTGTGTGTCTGTGTTTGTCCCTCTAGCATTGCTTGACAACCGATGCTGGTGTGTTTACGTCCCCGTCACTTAGTGGTTCGGCAAAAGAGACCAATAGAATAAGTACTGGGCTTACAAAGAATAGGTCCCGGGGTCGATTTGCTCGACTAAAGGCGGTGCTCCAGCATGGCCGCAGTTAAATGACTGAAACAAGTAAAAGAGTATATATATCACCATGACCGACCAGGTCATCAGATGTTGTTACACATCGCCGGCCACAATGCGCTTTGCATTGTCTTAGCCTTGAAATGACGCCACCCCGCTGGCTAAGTGAGCAGGCCAACAGAAGAAAGAGTACAGCAGGGATCATCACCCCCTGCCAGAGCCTCGTAAAGCTTTTAGGTGTTTTCGCTCAATAAACACTCACAATGCCCGGTCTGAGAATCGAAACCGCGATCCTACGACCGCGAGTCCTCTGCCCTAACCACTGGGCCATTGCGCCTCTACATGAAATGATGTATATATATATATATGAACTGATGTATATATATACATATCTCTCATTTCCAAATTTATGGTACAGTGATTCACATTGTGAAGGGGTTGCTGCTTTTAAATTGCTTGGTCTCAGAATATAAACTTGGCCAAGCTCTGTTGTGCAACCCTCAATTTTGATACACATTTGAGAGAGAACGTAAATTTTCTTTTAATTTTATGCTTAACAGAAAGCGTAAAGCCAGCGGTTCCCTACCAGGCCATCCTGCTTCAAAACAAAAAGAATCTTGGTTCATGGATTCGGAAAACTACATGTATAAAGAACTCGGTGTTGGCCCGTTAACAGACAACAGTCAAGATAGTAATTCCAACAGCTGCCCACTAAAAACATCTGTGGAAAAGACGCCAGCAACCCTAATATCCGACAACTGCCAGGTTCCTGATGTAAGTTGAATTCAAAATTTTTGTTTACCTTTTACTTTTCATGTATTAGTTGTGATACCTGTGCCAGTGGCACGTAAAAAGCACCATCCGAACATGGCCGATGCCAGCACCGCCTTGACTGGCTTCTGTGCTCGTGGCATGTAAAAAGCACCATCTGTATGTGGCCGATGCCAGCGTCGCCTTGACTGGCTTCTGTGCTCGTGGCATGTAAAAAGCACCATCTGTATGTGGCCGATGCCAGCGCCGCCTTGACTGGCTTCTGTGCCAGTGGCACGTAAAAAGCACCAACCGATCGTAGCCAATGCCAGCGCCACCTTGACTGGCTTCTGTGCCGGTGGCACGTAAAAAGCACCAACTGATCGTGGCTGCTGCCAGACTCCCCCGGCACATAAATAGCACCCACTATACTCATGGAGTGGTTGGCATTAGGAAGGACATCCAGCTGTAGAAACACTGCCAGATCAGACTGGAGCCTAGTGCAGCCTCCTGGCTTCCCAGACCCCGGTTGAACCGTCCAACTCGTGCTAGCACGGAAAACGGACGTTAAACGATGATGATGTGTGAACAGTCCCTGAAAATGGAACTGAGATATGAGATTTCAACCTACATAGGTTTAAAAAAAAAGAAGTTGTAATCTTCGCCATTGTTATCAGTTTGTCTTTTTTCTTTTCAGAAGCTCACTTTGCAATCACATGGTTTCAGGTTCAGTTCCACTGCTTGGCAACTTGAGCAAATGTCTCCTCCTATAGCCCCAGATAGACCAATGCCTTGTGAATGTATCTGGTCGACTGATACTAAAAGAAACCTATTGTGTGTGATTGTTTATTTTTATGTTCAGTTATAAAAAAAACAATTTTACATTAATCTGATGGGTTACTCTATACTTTGGTAGAATTTGTAGTTTGTGGTACCAGTGCCGGTGGGACATAAGAAAACCATCCGAACGTGGCCGTACCCAGCACCGCATCAACTGGCCTCCGTGCTGGTGGCACATAACAAACACATCTGAGCGTGGCCGTTCGCCAGCATCGTCTGGCACATAAAAAGCACCATCCAACCGTGGCTGATGCCAGCGCCACCTTGACTGGCTTCCGTGTCGGTGGCACGCAAAAACCACCAACCAATCGTGGCCGTTGCCAGCCTACCCTCGCACCTGTGCCGGTGGCACGTAAAAAGCACCCACTACACTCACGGAGTGGTTGGCGTTAGGAAGGGCATCTAGCTGTAGAAACACTGCCAGATCAGACTGGTGCCTGGTGCAGCCTCCTGGCTTCCCAGACCCCAGTCAAACCGTCCAACCCATGCTAGCATGGAAAGCGGATGTTAAACGATGATGATGAATACAAAATTAATTATTCTTCTACAGGAATAATATTGACAATGAGTCCAGCAATGACCAAAACTTTGAAGTTACTGCCAATAACATTCGTTTATGAATAATACATATGTGTTTGTGTTCGACAAACACACTGCTCAAAATCAAAATCGATCAACATCAATGGAAATTGCAGCTGCGATACTAGTGCCGGTGGCATGTAAGCGAACCATCCGAACGTGGCCGTTGCCAGTGCCGCCCCAACGGGCCTCTGTGTAGGTGGCACGTAAAAAGCACCATCTGATCGTGGCCTATGCCAGCCTCGCCTGACCCCCGTGTCGGTGGTACGTAAAAAGCACCATCCGACCGTGGCCGTTTGCCAGCTTTGCCTGGCACCTGTGCCGGTGGCACGTAAAAAGCACCCACTACACTCACGGAGTGGTTGGCGTTAGGAAGGGCATCCAGCCATAGAAACATTGCCAGATCAGACTGGGCCTGGTGCAGCCTCCTGGCTTCCCAGACCCCAGTTGAACCGTCCAACCCATGCTAGCATGGAAAGCAGCACTAAATGATGATGATGACTGCTTGACAGCCGGTGCTGGTTTGTTTATGTGTCCATAACTTAGCAGTTTCACAAAAATGATCAATAAAGTACTTGGATTGATTTATTTGATTAAAACCCTTCATGCCAGTGCCTTTTAGTCAACCAAATCGACCCCAAGACTTATTCTTCGTTAGCCTGGTACTTATTCTATTGGTCTCTCTTGCCGAACCGCTAAGTGACAGGGACGTAAACACACCAGCATCGGTTGTCAAGCGATTTTGGGAGGACAAACATATACATACATACATACATCGCAATGGCCTAGTGGTTAGGGCAGCGGACTCGCGGTCGCAGGATCGCGGTCTCGATTCCTAGACCGGGCGTTGTGAGTGTTTTTTGAGCAAAAACACCTAAAAGCTCCACGAGGCTCCGGTGGGTGGTGGTGATCCCTGCTGTACTCTTTCACCGCTCTTTCTCCTACTCTTTCTTCTGTTAGCCTGCTCGCTTAGCCAGCGGGGTGGCGTCATTTGGAGGCTAAAACAATGCAAACGCATTGTGACCAGCGATGTGTAACTACATCTGATAGCCTGGTCGGTCACGGTGATATATATATGTATATACATACATACATACATATATATATGTACATACATATATATATATATACATATATCTATGTATATCCATACATACATATATATATATGTATATACATACATATATATATGTATGTACATACATATATATATATATACATGAAGTGCTTCTTTCAGTTTCCCTCTACCAAATCCACTCACATGGCTTTGGTCGGCCCGAGGCTATAGCAGAAGACACTTGTCCAAGGTGCCATGCAGTGGGACTGAACCCGGAACCATGTGGTCGGTAAGCAAGCTACTTACCACACAGTCACTCTTACGCCTATATGAATGTTGAATGATAATGGTGATCTGCAATTGCAGATTTATCTAACGAACGCTAACACAAAACACTAAAATGAATTCATTTGTAAAAACGAAACGAAATTGTTTTGATTTTGTGCTTGTATTAATATTATAGTAACCAGTGATTGTTAAATTGTTTCAGGCACCTTGCGTGATGGCCACCAGTCATCTTGTAAATAACTCTAACAGCAGCAGCCCCCAGAACCCTCGTATTTTAAAGAGCTTGCCTCAGAGAGATGATGATTTCATTCGAAGGCGGAAGAAAGTTCTTTGTCGATCTGGTTCAAGTAAGTTACTATTCTTTCTATTATTTTAAAATCTATTTGCACATAAAGTCGTTCTTTGCCTTTATTTATCACAGTTTAACCCTTTCGTTACTATATTTATTTTGAGATGCTCTGCTCCAGCATGGCCGCAGTCAAATGACTGAAACAATTGAAAGAGTAAAAGAGTATACATACATATATATATATGTTGTTTTTTTTGTTTGTTTGTTTTTTTACCATTTGTGAATTCTTAGACTTGTCAAATTCTTCGTTGCAGGTTTGGCTGAGTTGCTTCCTGACTTGGTTCTGCTGAATATCTTCAAATATTTGCCCAAAGTTGTACTTACCAAGTGTGCGCAAGTGTGTAAAAAATGGCAAAGAATCATGTAAGTAGCTAATGAAACACTTCGACCCTTTGTCCGATATCTTTTTCTAAATATTTTGAAGAATTCTTCCCAATATTAGAAATCTAAATAAATCCCATGTCTGGTGATCGCAAGAGGTTTTTTTTTTTTTGTTTTTTTGTTTTTTTTTTTTAACTTGTTTCAGTCATTTGACTGCGGCCATGCTGGGGCACCGCCTTTAGTTGAGAAAATCGAACCCCGGGACCTATTCCTTGTAAGCCCAGTACTTATTCTATCGGTCTCCTTTGCCGAACCGCTAAGTAACGGGGACGTAAACACACCAGCATCGGTTGTCAAGCAATGCTAGGGGGACAAACACAGATACGCAAACATATACACACACACACACACATATATATATACATATATACGACGGGCTTCTTTCAGTTTCCGTCGACCAAATCCACTCACAAGGCATTGGTTGGCCCGGGGCTATAGTAGAAGACACTTGCCCAAGATGCCACACAGTGGGACTGAACCCGGAACCATGTGGTTGGTAAGCAAGCTACTTACCACACAGCCACTCCTGCCATTCTAGGCATTTACACTAGACTCAATTAATATCTTTTATCTTTTACTTGTTTCACTCATTGAGCTGTGGCCATGCTGCAACCCCAGTAATTTTTTTTTTTAATCCTATTACTTATTCCATTTGGTCTCTTTTGCCAAACTGCTAAATTACAGTGGACGTAAACAAACCAACATCAGTTGTCGAGTGGTAGTGGAGGATGCAAGCGCGCACACACACACACACACATACATGACAGGTCTCTTTCAGTTTCTGTCTTACCAAAATCCACTCACAAGGCCATGGTTGGTCCAGGGCTAAAGTAAAAGATATTTGCCCGAGGTGCCACACAGTGGGACTGAACCCAAGACCATATGGTTGCGAGGCAAGCTTCTTACTGACACAGCCATGCATGTACCTAGCTGTGCTGGCAGAATCATTTAGAGTCTTGGATAGATTTCCTTGTGGTGTCTGTTCTGTGTTCAAATTCCTCCACAGTCAACTTTGACTTTCGTCCTTTTAAGGTCATTTACGGTAAAACCTCAATCTGGTTCTATGGATTGGTAGAATTGTTAGTGTCAGTTTTGACTCTTTTTTTTTTTTATTCTGATGTCAATACCTGTGACGATACTGTGGGACCAAGTTATATTGACCTTGACTTTCCTTTGGACATCATTGAAGATGGTGGAGGAGTGCATGCATATACACATGCACACACAAACTGTTCAAACCTGCAACTTTCATAAAAAAATTTTCAAGTACTGAAATCTATGGTTCAACTCTGACTATGGACAGGTGGGGGGGGGGGGCTAATTCTACCAAGAACTTGTGAGTCAGAGAATAACATCTGTAGATATTTTATTGTCCAGGGATTGTTATAACATTCTATGGAAGTGTTATCCGAAATAAAATTCTCCTTTTCTTTTTTATTTAACCCTTTCGTTACCAACCTGGCTGAAACCGGCTCTGGCTCTTTCGTACAAATGTCTTGTTTTCATAAATTTTGAATTCAAATCTTCCACCAATCTTAGTCACAATTTATGTTCCTAACACTAGCTGAATGATAACTAAGTTATTTTACTAAATTCTTTGTTATATTTAAAATAATTGGAAGAAACACAGAGCATCTCAACAGAAATACAGTAATGAAAGGGTTAACTGTTTAAGAATGTAAAAGAATTTGTTACTTCTTTAACCTTCTGCATAATGTCATTTGTAGGGAATCCGAGTGTCTTTGGAAGCGCCTAGATCTTGGCAACAAAACATTAACCGAAGGAGTTCTTGGTCAGATTCTCAACAGAGGTGTTGTTGTACTCCGACTAACGAGAGCTGAGGTAAGCCTCATTATTTAATGTTACTGGCTTTCTTCATCTGGAACAAAGTATATTTATTAATTATTTTATTATTCTAGTTTATTTTTAACCTGATGAGTGGCTATATTTATATTGAAGTGATTTTACTACTACTATTAATTAATTTTTTTTACTATAATCATTTCTTAAATATAGCCACGAAACACGTGTCGTTATTCTACCAATTATATACGTTTTTATTATTTTTTTGCAATTTACTTAATCATCGGTATATTATTGATATTTTAATTTTAATATTTCTATTATATGTAATTTTCTAGATGGTGTAATTTAATTGTTCATTTTGAATTGATAAAAGGTGTTTTTTTTCTAATTTATATATATATATATATATATAATAAAGTATATATATGTATGTATATATATGTATGTATGTGTATGTATGTATATATATGTATGTATGTGTATGTATGTATATATATGTATGTATATATAATATATGTATGTGTATGTATGTATGTATGTATATATGTATGTATGTATGTATATATGTATGTATGTATATATATATGTGTGTATGTATATATATATATATATGTATGTATATATATATAATATATATATATATATGTATGTATGTATATATATATTATGTGTTGGACCAATTAATTCCTACTCATTTTTTCCCTCTCCCTGCTTTTTTGGGTTCTCTCTCCACTTTTTTTCCCTCTCAACCCTTTCTGTCGAAAAGTGTAGTTTCAAAATGTCAAAGATTTTTCCATTCTTCCCAAATTAATACAGCTACTTGTTCCTTCATCTATCTTCATCTTTTTTGTTTTCTGTAAATTTGAACTATATATATATATATATATATATATATATATATATATATATATATATATATATATACAATGTATATGTGTGTGTCTATATATTGGGTCATCTCATAAATAATGTGGATTTTTTATACTTTCATTTTTCAAAATTAAGATAAGCAAAGTTCTACGGTTGCGTAGGAAGTCGGGGGACAAGAAACAGGAAGAAAGAGTGAGAGAAAGTTGGGGCGAAGGAGTAGAACAGGGGTCGCCACGCGCCCCCCCCCCCCCCCTACCGGAGCCTCGTGAAGCTTTGGGCGTTTTCGCTCAATAAACACACAGAGCGCCCGGTCTGGGAATCTATGGCTCGATGCCCTTCCTAACGCTAACCACTTCACAAAGTGTGCTGGGTGGTTTTTCACAGCACTGCACGAGCGCTTTTACATGGCGCTGCATGGGCTTTTCTATATGGTACCACCACAAGTGCTTTACGCGACCCGAAGGATCGGTCTTAACACTTCTGCTGCGGAGCACGGGTCTTCCTGAGTATGGCAAGGCACCAGGTATTTCGGCCCTTCGTCATCTCACCTGAAAGGTTCAACGTCCTGAGGTTTGCTCTTCAGTATTTCATCCATACTTGATGTATGTATTTGTGTGTTTGTGTCCCTCTCTCGTACCTCACATGATAATTGTGAACGAATCACTTGATCCCAACGTTCTGGGGAATGTCTCGCCATGGAAGAATATTACCTTGCTTGGAAATGGGTAAGGATTGACTAGAGGAAGGGCATCCAGCTGTGGAAAATCTGCCTCAAACTCAATCAGACCTGTGCAAATGATAGGATGTGTTTCGAAGGCGGCGAGCTGGCAGAAACGTTAGCACACCGGGCGAAATGCTTAGCGGTATTTCGTCTGCCGTTGCGTTGTGAGTTCAAATTCCGCCGAGGTCGACTTTGCCTTTCATCCTTTCTGGGTCGATAAATTAAGTACCAGTTCCACACTGGGGTCGACGTAATCGACTTAATACCTATGTCTGTCCTTGTTTGTCCCCTCTGTGTTTAGCCCCTTGTGGGCAGTAAAGAAATAGGATGTGTTTCATAAATTAATCTTTTGTTTGTTTTTTTTTTATTTTTTCAGATATCTTCTCCAATCTACACTGGTCCAACTAGTGTCTTCAGTTCTACAAAGTAAGTCATTTATTCTTTTACTTGTTTCAGTCATTTGACTGTAGTCATGCTGGAGCACTGCCTATCATTTTTTAAATTTTGCTTTTTTTATATCCAACGGCAACCCTTTTCTACTAGCAATTACTGTAGCACATGTATACTTTTGAGACACGTGGTGTTTTGGTATGTGCAGCCAAAAAGACCAAAATATTTTCTCTATTGAGATACATCTACTGAATGACAATCTCTGATTATCTGTTGCACTTCAAAACCAACCATCCACAACATTTGTTCCGTCAGGCCGATGGATCAGCCTCAAAGTCCTTTCAGCTTGTATCACTTGGGCTGATCAGTCAGCCTGGGTGTCCTAAGAGGGTTAATCTCTCTCTATATAAATGGCAAAATGTCTGTGTGTGTGTGTCCTTTATACAAATCCACAATTTTTCAGTTAGAGGGCTCGCACTTTCTATGGTCATTCAAAACCATCAAAGGATGGTCGTGCACATCTTTGCATTTCCCCAGTCACCCAACAAAGCCACTAAAAAAATCAATAGCAGTGACTTTTTTGTGAATTTTCTATGCAAAACCCAATCAAAATGCCCGAAACTTGATACGCCAATTGAATGCCAGCTAGCTGTATGTGATTGGTTGGAGATTTGGATAGTATTCACGTGTATGTGTGCACGCACGCAGCTGTATATGCATGCGAGCTGGCAGAAACGTTAGCATGCCGGGCGAAATGCCAAGCGGTATTTTGTCTGCCGCTACATTCTGAGTTCAAATTCCGCCGAGGTCGACTTTGCCTTTCATCCTTTTGGGGTCGATTAAATAAGTACCAGTTACGCACTGGAGTCGATATAATCGACTTTATCCATTTGTCTGTCCTTGTTTGTCTCCTCTGTGTTTAGCCCCTTGTGGGTAGTCAAGAAATATGTATATGCATGCACTAGCACTATGACCTGGCGTTGCCGGGTCATAGTGCTAGTAACAACTAAATTATTTTGCCAAATTCTTCTTCATTCTTGAAAAGAATTGAAACAAAGGCAGTGTTATGGGAAAAATTCTTTCCGTGTCCTTTCTTTGAAGTGGCAGCTAGAAAGGGTTAGAGACTTCTTCCTTCGTCACCCACACAATATACTCTTTTGCTTGTTTCAGTCATTTGACTGCGGCCATGCTGGAGCACCGCCTTTAGTCGAGCAAATCGACCCCGGGACTTATTCTTTGTAAGCCCAGTACTTATTCTATCGGACCCTTTTGCCGAACCGCTAAGTGACGGGGACGTAAACACACCAGCATCGGTTGTCAAGCAATGCTAGGGGGACAAACACAGACACACAAACATACACACACATATATATATATATATATACATATATACGACAGGCTTCTTTCAGTTTCCGTCTACGAAATCCACTCACAAGGCTTTGGTCGGCCCGAGGCTATAGTAGAAGACACTTGCCCAAGGTGCCACGCAGTGGGACTGAACCCGGAACCATGTGGTTGGTAAGCAAGCTACTTACCACACAGCCACTCCTGCGCCTATGGAGATAAATTTAAGTGAGCGATGTCTCAAGCATTTTAATTGAATTTATTCCATATCAGCTTTTTATTTTAATGTTAGCCTTGTTTTGACATTTTATACATGTTGGCCTTGTGCCATCTTGTCTGTGATACTCTGAAGTCTTACATAACTACATCATCATCATCGTTTAGCGTCCGTTCTCCATGCTAGCATGGGTTGGACGGTTTAACTGGGGTCTGTGAAGCCGGAAGGCTTCATCAGGCCCAGTCAGATTTGGCAGTGTTTCTACGGCTGGATGCCCTACCTAACGCCAACCACTCCGTGAGTGTAGTGGGTGCTTTTTACGTGCCACCTGCACAGGTGCCAGACAGAGCTGGCAAACGGCCACGAATCAAGCTAAAACACACCCTGCTTACTCTCCCCACCCAACCAATTAGCATCTTGTATATTTTCCCCTTTACCTCCTGAAGTAATTACATAACAAATTTATTCATGAAAATTGTAATTTTAAATGGTTGTACCTTGCCTTCTTGTGAACTAAATCTCTTTTTTTTACTTACAGGCTTTCTAAGCTGCAGTATTTAGACCTGAGTATAGCAAATATATCTGTGCAGGGCTTGGGTGAGATTCTGGCTAAGTGCCATGACTTGCGTAAATTGAGCCTTGAAAGTTGCGACGTCGACGATGCTGTGTGTAGGTAAGTAAGGCGGGGTGGGTAATTGTTTTACATGATATTCAGGCTCAGGTATGGCTATGTACTTAAGAAGCTTTATTTCCCAACTGTGGGTTCAGTCCCACTGTGTGGCACCTTGGGCAGGTGTCTTCTACAATAGTCCTGGGTTGAAAAAAGCCATCTGAGTGGATTTGGTGGACAAAAACTGAAAGAAGCCTGTTGTGTATATGTATATATGCATGTGTGTGTGTGCTCTCATTATGATTGTTGTAAATGAACAGATCATTATCATCTCGTTTAGCGTCCGCTTTCCATGCTAGCATGGGTTGGACGGTTCAACTGGGGTCTGGGAAGCCAGAAGGCTGCACCAGGCCCAGTCTGATCTGGCAATGTCTCTACAGCTGGATGCCCTTCCTAATGCCAACCACTCCGTGAGTGTAGTGGGTGCTTTTTACGTGCCAGATGAGGCTGGCAAACGGCCACGATCGGATGGTGCTTTTTACGTGCCACCAGCACGGGGGCCAGGCGAGGCTGGCAAACGGCCACGATCGGATGGTGCTTTTTACGTACCACCAGCACGGGGGCCAGGCGAGGCTGGCAAACCGCCACGATCGGATGGTGCTTTTTACGTGCCACCAGCACGGGGGCCAGGCGAGGCTGGCAAACGGCCACGATCGGATTGGTGCATTTTACGTGCCACCGGCACGGGGGCCAGGCGAGGCTGGCAATGTACACACATACATACACACACATGATGAGCTTTCAGTTGCTGTCTACCAAATCCATTCACAAAGCTTTAGTTGACCCAGGACTATAGTAGAAAACCCTTGGTCAGGGTTCTGTACAATGGAACTGAACCCAAGACCATATGTTTGGGATGCAAGCTTTTCGACCCCATAGCTATGTGGGATCTGTACCTTACGAAAAGTCTTGCTTGTGCTGGCTGGGAATATCAGTGATAACTGGAAGAGGGCTAAACCTGCAATGGGCTGACATCCTATCCAGAGGAGAGACTCTTGTATTCTTGGTCACTGAAATCAGAGTGGGTTCCAGTCAAATCAGTTTGTATACTTGAAAATAAAATGAAAGAAAAAAATGTCTGTCACTGTCTATTTGGATGAGATTATAGACAAAATCCCATTGCACATAGTTGAACACTACCTCTTGATCCTTGGGCACTTTTTTCTTTTTTTAGCAGAGTCTGTTATGTTGTAAGCATTCAGGTCAAGAATATGCCCCTCCCTCCCTTCCTACCTACAAGTCTTGGAGGCCTTGTACAAGGCCATAGATACTGCCCCTATTTTCTAAGCAAGTAAAATTTATTTTAAACTGGTCTTTGGAACATGACTCGCCAAAAGATTTGTGTCTTGAGAGTCATTGCACTAATAATAATAACATGCCTTGTTATGCACCGCTGGTCACAATGCATTTTCTTGCATTATTGTAGCTTTCAAGTGATGCAACCCTGCTGTATATCAACACCTGATAGTCTGGTTGATACAATCATCATCATCGTTTAACGTCTGCTTTCCATGCTGGCATGGGTTGGAGGGTTTGACAGGAGCTGGCCAAGCCAAAGACTGCACCAGACTGCTGGTGTCTGTTTTGGCACAGTTTTTTACAGCTGGATGCCCTTCCAAATGCCAGTGTAGACTGGAGCAGAGTGGGCTGCGTGCTTTTTATATGGCATGAGCACATGCGAGGTCAGTTTTGGCTTGGTTTTTACATCTGGATGCCCTTCCAAATGCCAGTGTAGATTGGAGCAGAGAGGACTGAGTGCTTTTTATATGGCATGAGCACATGCGAGGTCAGTTTTGGAGTGGTTTTTACAGCTGAATGCTTTGTACATGGCACCAGTACTGGCAGGGTCACCAAGTAACTTACAAGGCAAAGATTCTTTGAAAGGGGAGGGGGTGATCTTGTGTCAAATGATGAAAGATTAAAGTGTGACAGAGAGACAAAGAGGCAAAAACAGGTGTCTTGTAGAGGAGGTACATACCCAGTCAGAGAGAGAGAGAGAGTGATCGAGAATGAGAATAAACAGGTGTGCTGCTGTAAAGGAGATACATAGTTACCTGGCCTATGCTTTGTGGTGTTGAAATAATTCCAAAAGTTTAACTCTTTAGTGTTCGCATTATATATGTCTGTTGTATATATGTAGCCTGTCATATATATATGTATATATATATATATATGTGTGTGTGTTTGTGTGTCTCCCTAGCATTGCTTGACAACCGATGCTGGTGTGTTTACGTCCCCGTCACTTAGCGGTTCAGCAAAAGAGACCAATAGAATAAGTACTGGGCTTACAAAGAATAAGTCCCGGGGTCGATTTGCTCGACTAAAAGGCGGTGCTCCAGCATGGCCGCAGTCAAATGACTGAAACAAGTAAAAGAGTAGAGAGATTATTCTGCCAAAATTAATGCCTCTTCATCCACATTGTTTTGAACTAATCATTCATTAATCTTGAAGCTATGAGATTTTGATGAGGAAGCTGCTAATATTTAAAATGATATTGTAGGGTTGGTGTGTGAGACCAGATCTGGCCAGTTTGACCATAAAACAGGCAGAATACTTTTGGCCGGTTTAAATGCTAAAGGTTTAATGAAGAGTTTATATTATTCATTCCAGTTATATTGGTGAAAACAAACAGCTTGAAGTTCTGAATATGTGTATGACCAGAGGAATCACAGATAATGGCCTCATGCCTATTGCTTCCAACTGTAGAAAGTAAGTCAGTTCACCATTTATTATTTTTGAGTCTTCTATCATTACTGCAGTGATTTTTTTTTCCTATCTTCATTATTTGTGTCGTTATCACCAAGTGTGGCTGTGTGGTTAAGATGTTCGCTCTACATCCACATATAGGCACAGGAGTGGCTGTGTGGTAAGTAGCTTGTTTACCAACCACATGGTTCCGGGTTCAGTCCCACTGCGTGGCACCTTGGGCAAGTGTCTTCTCCTATAGCCTCAGGTCGACCAATGCCTTGTGAGTGGATTTGGTGGACGGAAACTGAAAGAAGCCCGTCGTATATATGTATATGTATATATATGCGTGTGTGTGTTTATGTGTCTGTGTTTGTCCCCTAGCATTGCTTGACAACCGATGCTTGTGTGTTTATGTCCCCGTTACTTAGCGGTTCGGTAAAAGAGACCGATAGAATAAGTACTGGGCTTACAAAAGAATAAGTCCCGGGGTCGAGTTGCTCGATTAAAGGCAGTGCTCCAGCATGGCCGCAGTCAAATGACTGAAACAAGTAAAAGAGTATAGTTAAAAGTTCAATTCCACTGCATGGAACCTAGGGCAAGCCTCTACCTTAGCTCTAGGTGGACCAAAGCCATCATCATCATCATCATCCTTTAACATCTGTTTTCCATGCTGGCATGGGTTGGACGATTTGACCAGAGCTGGCAAACTACACCAAGTTCTGGTCTGATTTGGCTTGGTTTCTATGGCTGGACGCCCTTCCTAATGCCAACACACTTTACAGTGTGTGCTAGATGGTACCAGTACAAATGCTTTTAAATAGTGCTCGCATGAGAAAGCATATGGCCAGTACGGGGCACAAATCCATGGCATTCACGTTATCAGCGAATGGATTTAGTAAATGGAAACTGAATGAAGCCCATCGTGTGTGTGTGTGAAATTGTGAGTGAGTGTATGTATGCTTGTGTCTCTGTCTTGACATATGATTGTTGTAAACGATTGTCATTATCATACAAACTGTGTGGTCAGATATGTTTTTCACACTGGAATCGAACTGCATCACTTGCACGATGGTAATGCTTGTTTACAATCATCACGTAGTATGAAGACACAGGTACACACACACACACACACACACACAAACATATATATACATACATATATATGACGGGCTTCTTTCAGTTTCCGTCTACCAAATCCACTCACAAGGCTATAGTAGAAGACACTTGCCCAAGGTGCCATGCAGTGGGACTGAACCTGGAACCATGGGGTTCGTAAGCAAGCTACTTACCACACAGCCACTCCTACGCCTATGCTCGAAATGTTCAAAAACCTACTCTTTTTTTACCACCTTTACCGAGCATCAAACTAGTAAATTCCGTGTGTATGGCCTTGTTCTTTTGTTATTATCATTTTTAATGTTTGATTGTTCAACTTTTAACATTCGATTTGACTGGGCATGGATTCACTGAAGCTCCGGCGTCTGGCTACGGACTTGGTAAACACCCACAAAGTTATCAACCACCTCACCAACAACAACACTGAACACCTTTTTGATTTCCATGTGTCTAACTCACGTGGACATGCCTACAAAGTCAGAAAACAACACAGCTCCCATGACTTTCAGAAACATTTTTCCACGCTCAGAGTTGCTGAAGCATGGAACAAACTGCCTGCGTCAGTTGTTGACTGCCATGACACTGCATCCTTTAAGGCCCTCATGCTTTCCGAAATCCGCCGAAACTACACCTGATTATACATACACTTTAGATGAGTTGTAGTGCACCTGAGCACTGTACACAATTATTATTATTTTTTTTATTTTACGATATATGCTGTTTCTTTTTCAGACTGGAATCTTTAAATCTTGCGTGGACAGGACTCGAACAACACAGCCTTATGTATCTTAGCTTATGTTTACCTGAAAGTTTACTCAAACTAAATATAAGTGGGTTTCGAGAAAATTTGACAGACGAAGGTAAGTTAGAGTTCCTAACCCTCTTCCTTGTGTTTTATATCTTCGTATTTTTTTTTTTAATGTTTATTTAGTTAATGTTTCTTTCATATTCAACCCCTTTTGATACCAACCCACCTGAGATCACAGCTGGTTCTATGACATAAAATGCATGACTCCACAACTTCCTATCCCTTCTTTACTAAAATATAAAACTTTTGTGCTTAATCAGAAAGAAAAAAAAACTAATATTATTTGGCCATTTGCATTATTTACATTCAACGGATATTTGTCCTCATCTTGTTTGTTATTAATACAATGTTTCGGCTGATATACCCTCCAGCCTTCTTCAGGTGCCTTGCGGAAATTTTGAACCTGGGTTCTCATTCCTAAGGTATTTTTCGATGTTATTATTATTATTATTGTTCGGGTCACTGCTTGGAATCAACTTGGAATCTTGGGGTTAGTAGCCCACGCTCTTAACCACTACGCCATATGCCCGTGAGCATATGGCGTAGTGGTTAAGAGCATGGGCTACTAACCCCAAGATTCCGAGTTCGATTCCAAGCAGTGACCAGAACAATAACAACAACAATAATAATAATTATTATTATTATGGAGATATACTTGCATAGCAAGTGACCTGATCTGAGATCGTGTGCTGGAACAAAAACAATTGCAGCGCGGAAGGTGTTTATAAGCCATTTAAGAAACACACAAAAACCGTTAAATTCACTTCAATTTGTCAAAATATTTTCGTCACTTTGAGACGGTGACCTAGTCACTGACAAAATTCCATGCTGCATAATAGTAATAACAACAACATCAAGAAATACCTTAGGAATGAGAACCCAGGTTTGAAATTTCCCCAAGATACCTGATGAAGGCTGGATGGGTATATCAGCCGAAACGTGTTAACAACAAGCAAGATGAGGACAAATATCCATTGAATATAAATAATGTAAATAATGCACATAATTCCTCATCTCTTAAATATAGAACTGTATTTGGCCATTTGTTTTATATTTAAGATTTGAAACTTATTTATAATTCCCAAACGATGTTATTTTTCCAGAGGTTACCCAGTTAGTGAAGACTTGTCCTAATCTCATAACCGTGGATCTCAGTGATTCTTCATTACTCACAGAAAACTCTGTCAATGCAATTGTTGGTTTGAAAAGCTTGGAACATCTTTCTTTGACCAGATGTAATCGTATCTTACCAGTTTCGCTTTAGTAAGTATGGTATTCTTGTGTCAAATTTTTACTGATAATTACTAGAAATGAGCAGTTGTGATACCTGTGCTGGTGGCACGTAAAAAGCACCAACCGAACGTGGCCGATGCCAGTGCCGCCTTGACTGGCTTCCGTGCCAGTGGCACGTTAAAAGCACCAACCGATCGTGGCCGCTGCCAGACTCCCCTGGCACGTAAAAAGCACCCACTACACTCACGGAGTGGTTGGCGTTAGGAAGGGCATCCAGCTGTAGAAACACTGCCAGATCAGACTGGAGCCTGGTGCAGCCTCCTGGCTTCCCAGACCCCGGTCGAACCGTCCAACCCATGCTAGCGCAGAAAACGGACATTAAACGATGATGATGATGAGTTTGGTGACAAGCCTGTGTAGTTGAGAAGTTTGCTTGTCAACACACGGGTTTGTGTTTGTTTGTAGTGTGTGTGTGTGGCACTGTAGGTAAGTGTCTTATAACCTTCTACTGACCAGTGCCTTGTAAGCATTGTTGGTAGATGGAAACTGCACGAAAATCTCGGTGTCATTGTTTGTTTCCGCTGTAGAAACATGAGCAGCTGTTGTTAATTAGTTTGTTGGTCTAAAGAGCAAGAGACGCTACTGTGTAAGTTTCAGCGCACATGCGTAGAATTGGATTGCTTCCAGTTGGCCACTGGAAGTTTTCCTCGTGCGCATGTGCAGGAACTGGAACCTAAAAGCCTGACCGCTGAATCGGCCTTTCTGGCATGAGCAGCGCTAGCGGTCGGATGTGACTTGACTTTCTCTCAGGGAACAACCCTACCCTCATAGAACCTCACCCCAACGAAGCGGAAGCGAACCGCTGAATCGGTCTTTCTGGCATGAGCAGTGCTGGTGGTCGGGTGCAGTTTGACTTTCTCTCAGAGAACAACCCTACACTCAGAGAATCTCACCCCAAAGAAGCGGGAGCGAGCCGACGAATCGTCTTGACTCGCAACAAGAAAGCATCGCAACCAGTCCTGTGGATTCGGCTGCCTGTTTCCCTACCAGAGATACACGTGCACTAGTTCTTACCTGTAAACCGCAGAATAAACCACCACTTACTGTTTTCGAAGACCGCCTGACTTTGTCTCCGTTTATTCCACTTAAATTGTATGTGATGGGATCAGATCGGATACTCCCCCAGTGTTCCTGAACTCTCTTCCTGTTACACATTACTTGGAAACTAGGTAATGGTTGATGACAAGAACAGTAACGGGCCATAGAATACTGCTGCAGCAAAACCTCATCCGACCCATGTCAGTATGTAAGAAGTGGACATGAAAACTATGGTGGTGCTGGTACTGCTGCTACCACTAGTATTGATATTCCTATTGTATTTTACACTGCTGAAAAATATTTTAGGATCATAATCATTGTTTTGACATCCACTTTTCCACACTTGTATAGGTCAGACATGATTTATTGAGGCCGGCTTTACATGACCAGATGACCTTCCTGTCGCCAATCCTTTGCCTGTGTCTAAGCAATGTAATATTTCCCTATGACCAAAGATGCTTCCATAGAGTATTGGAAGTGAATGGCATTCGTTTACAACGGTCAACCAGTTCAAGACAAAGACATACACACACAAATCAGGTTCAATTAAAAGCAAAAAGCACAGATTCCAATCCAAGGCGGTGCGTTAGTGGAATTGTTGGCAGGTTGGACAAGATACCTTGTGCCGTTCCAGTTGTGTTAACTCTGATGCCACACTGTCTACAAGTGGATAGGTTTTCCTACGAATAAGCATTAGTGACATAGAGAGAAGAGACTTGCTTGCATGGGCAACTGTCTGGCTTCCTATAAAAAAATTTTTTTTTAATCTTGCTCAGACCTACATGTATAGGTGCAGATGCATGGTCAACACTGACCAATGGAAGCACCTCAGTGATGATATGGCTGGCAAGTTCTCAGATGAAATTTCCTTAAGTCAAAAATATACTGGCTGAAAATTTTTGTAACTCTTTTTCTAATGCTAACTTGAACAGACTTCACTGATGAAGTCTGATAAGGCAAAAATATGTCTATTTTTGTCTCCCTTGTCTGTAACTCCCCCACCCTTTCAAGTATGTAGATTTAGTAAAATTCATTTTATGAAATTATCTCCCCTCTATTATCTATCACTAATAGTTTGGGGCAGTGGTTTTCAACCAGGGTTCCGCCAGTACAGTCCAGGGGTTCTGCAAGAAGTTACAAAACTGCTAAAATCGGCAGTAATTTTTAATTCTCCTGTGCAGATATGTGTGCATAAGACTATTGAATTATTGCGCAGGGGTTCCCCGAGCCAGTGGAATGTTTCCTTGGGGTTCCGCTCCAGCAAAAAGTTTGAAAAGCACTGGTTTGGGGTTTTGAGTTTTTTTTTTTTTGTTTTTTTTTTAATTCAGAAAAAATTTCATTTAGTTAGCTTTTTGCATACATCAGTCATTACAACACCCCCCACCTCCATTTTCATTATTGCATTTTGCTAATTTCTATTTTTAGAAAGATATTTTAGGGTTGGTGTGAGAGGCTGAATCTGGCTAGTTTGAACAGAATATAGGTAGATTATTTTGACCAGGTGTTGCTGGTTTAAATGCTAATCAGTTAATGATTATGTTTTCTCAACGAAGGTTTTAATTTCTGTGTCTTCCTCTCTGCTTTTTCCATATTTTCAATGTTTCATTTTCATTTTCCTTTTTTTTTTATTTCCTTTCAGTTCCTTGAGCAACTTGCCTCACCTGTCTGTCTTAAATATTTATGGAATGTTACCTGATGGAATATTGCAACATCTCAGCGATGCCCTTGGGAAAGTGGCTATCAATAAATGTCCCTTCACAAAGATTTCTCGCCCTACAACTGGTATCCACAGAACCAGCATCTGGGGTTTGAGAGTCAGAGACAACCCCCTATGAAGTTCTTATTCATATTTTTTTTTTTTCCCCTTCTTCCTCCTCCACTCATTTCCCAGCTTATCATCATCATCATCATCATCATCATTATCGTTTTAATTGAACTGATCTAAGTAAATACAAGGGTAGATCATTAATCCCCTGTATTTTGTTCCTGAAGCTCAGTGATTGGAAGGATTAACTTGTAGGTCCCTTTTCTTTTTAGGCACCACCCAGATTGTGATTTTTATCCTGCTTCAGGACAGCACATTGTATTTTATTACATCCTAATTATCGTAGCATTTCATTGTCTAATTATCTCGAGACTTACTGTAAAAATCAAACCCATTCGTTAACACTGAAATTGTTGTATATTGTTTAAAATTGTAGGTTTTATTTACCTTGATGAATTCGTTTCTTTTATTTAAAGACTTTTATTTGTTTTTTAAGCGTTAAATTTCATTGCATATTCTCTCCTGCCAAATTCTGTGTAAATTTTTAATGTCAAAGCAAGGGAATTTTTGCAAAATATTTCAATTTAGTAACTGATGATTTATCATATTTGATGTCACATAAAAGACACACAAACACATATTAGATGCACCCCAGTGTCAACAACATATTCAGGGAAAAATGCCTTTAGTGCCTTAAAGCTTATAAGAGGTCCAACATCATGTAAAAAAAACTTGGGGTGGTGGGGGGGTTTTTTTGCGGATGGGTCCTCATGCCATCGAATACAATATATAGGAAGCAATGCTTAGAAACAAGATTTTCCATGTGGCACTTGTTACAGTCAATGGATATTATTTCTTGCCCATGCTGTCTGTCTGTCTGCCTCGATTGGTTTGTTTGTGTGCGTGCATACACACATACATACAGACACACAGTTCATACAGAATTAAATGTATACACAAACAAATGTATATTCAGCCATACTATTACAAATTCTCACATAAGCACACATTCATATACACTTGTGCTCCTTACATGTGACCTGTGTCCTATTGAATTTTCCTCCTGGGAATTTTCATAACATCCTCATGGGACCTCTGTTAGAATCATTGATAGAGGCTGAGGTGGAGTGAGAAACGCTAAGCTGCCATGCAGGTCTCACAAATTAAGTTGTGGTCCTCATAATGCCATGTGATGTATATCTGTGGCACAAGTGGTTAGAACATTGGCTGTTAATCGTTTAGCGTCCGCTTTCCATGCTAGCATGGGTTGGATGGTTCAACTGGGGTTTGGGAAGCCAGAAGGCTGCACCAGGCCCAGTCTGATCTGGCAATGTTTCTACAGCTGGATGCCCTTCCTAACGCCAACCACTCCGTGAGTGTAGTGGGTGCTTTTTACGTGCCACTGGCACAGGTGTCAGATGGGGCTGGCAAACGGCCACGGTCGGATGGTGCTTTTTTCGTGCCACCGGCACAGGGGCCAGGCGGAGCTGGCAACGGACTAAAAAATAAATGGTACAAGCCCACCCAGGAGCAGTCAAATTTTCTAGGGTACAGGTGTTGCTGTATGATTAAGAAGCTTATCCTTGCATGTAGATTTGGTAGACGGGAAACTAAAAGAAGCCCATCATGTGTGTGTGCAAGCTTACTCTTGTCTTGATATCATGTGGTGATTGTAAGCAAGCATCACCATTATACAAATGTACCTGTGTCTCGATACACAAGGATATGTTGAGTAAGAAATAGTTGTGGAACGGGATTATGTTGAGAAATTCTAGACCAAATTTAGGAAATTAATGTGCTGGAGCGGGGAATTGGTCATTCTAACTAAGGGCCAATAATTGGAAAATTGCGAAAGTAAAGAATGTGGTCTTTTGGAATTAAAAACTACAAAAGCAAAAGATAGGTGAAGGCTCAGACAAAGAAAGGCATTAGGGTGTAAGAAGAATAATGCCAAATACATCTGTAGGATGTTGCCCTTTTGTTTTAATTAATTTTGAAAGTAACAAAGAATCTAGTAAGATAACTTTCTCATTAATTAAACTGGTATTTGGAACATAAATTAAAATGAAATTTTGATGGACGGTCTTTTAATCAAGATCATTTATGAAAGAGCAAATTTGCATCAGAACCAAGGTTCTATGTGCATTAGTATTGAAAGGGTTAATAGATAGACGTGGTGGGTTATATTGTATTAATTCAGGTGGTGAGCTGGCAGAAACGTTAGCACGCCGGGCGAAATGCTTAGCGGTATTTCGTCTGTTGTTAGGTTCTGAGTTCAAATTCCGCCGAGGTCGACTTTGCCTTTCATCCTTTCGGGGTCAATAAATAAAGTACCAGTTACGCACTGGGGTTGATGTAATCGACTTAATCCCTTTGTCTGTCCTTGTTTGTCCCTTCTATGTTTAGCCCCTTGTGGGCAGTATAGAAATATATATTGTATTAATTCAGCTGTTTGTAACAAAGTGGTTGGGTTATTCTTGGTTTTGAATAGGACAGAACTAGTATGTGTCCTTAGTTGTGTTATTATAGCAGTGGCTTATATAACGGTACCAACAGAATAACCAAAGGCTTGTGTTGGATTTTATAAGGGATTTTTATGAACGTTGATAATATCAGTTCTTGAATTTGCATACTCTCTTTTACTCTTTTAATTGTTTCAGTCATTTGACTGCGGCCATGCTGGAGCACCGCCTTTTAGTCAAGCAAATCGACCCCGGGACTTATTCTTTGTAAGCCCAGTACTTATTCTATCGGTCTCTTTTGCCGACCCGCTAAGTGACGGGGACATAAACACACCAGCATCGGTTGTCAAGCAATGCTAGGGGCAGAAACACAGACACACAAACACACACACGCATATATATATATATATACGACAGGCTTCTTTCAGTTTCCGTCTACCAAATCCACTCACAAGGCATTGGTCGGCCCGGGGCTATAGCAGAAGACACTTGCCCAAGATGCCATGTGGTTGGTTAGCAAGCTACTTACCACACAGCCACTCCTGCGCATAGCTATAGGTTTTATAGTACTTACTACTACATGGGCAATCAATGTTTTTCTTGATCCTGGACTGTCTTTTCTGCTTCTCTCCAGTTGGACCACTGCTGTTTCAGCCCTGTCTCAGTACTCTACTCCCAGCTGTTTTTATAGGGCATCCTCTCCCGAGTCTTGTTGGGGTTTTTGAATTGTCATTGATGCTTCTGTAACCATTTTTTCTAGGTAGGTCTGTCAACCCTTCACAACTCTATTTTTACCTATTTCTTTACTACCCACAAGGGGCTAAACACAGAGAGGACAAACAAGGACAGATAAACGAATTAAGTATATTATATCGACCCCAGTGCGTAACTGGTATATTGATTTATCGACCCCGAAAGGATGAAAGGCAAAGTCGACCTCGGCGGAATTTGCACTCAGAACATATAGACAGAAGAAATACCTATTTCTTTACTACACACAAGGGGCTAAACACAGAGGGGACAAACAAGGACAGACATAGGTATTAAGTCGATTACATCAACCCCAGTGCGTAACTGGTACTTAATTTACCGAAAGGATGAAAGGCAAAGTCGACCTTGGCGGAATTTGAACTCAGAACGTAACGGCAGACGAAATACGGCTACACATTTCGCCCGGCGTGCTAACAATTCTGCCAGCTCGCCGCCTTTCACAACTCTATTTTCACCTCTGGGAAGAAGCAGTCCATATTAGTTTGAGTTTGACCTCTATTCTTGGACCTGTCCAGAACATGTGGCCCCACCAAGACTTTGTGTTCCGCTGGTATAGCTCTCAGGTTATTGAGACACACAAACCACCATAATACTACAAAGACTGGATCTTGAGATTTTATAGCAATCTAACTGCCCGTCTCTTTCTAATTGTCTTGGTTTGTTTGTCCCCCTGATATGCACATCAAATCAATTAACCTCTATGGTACTTCTGCTATACTCTTTACTCTTTCTCTTTTTCTTGTTTCAGTCATTTGACTGCGGCCATGCTGGAGCACTGCCTTTAATCGAGCAACTCGACCCCAGGACTTATTCTTTGTAAGCCCAGTACTTATTCTATCGGTCTCTTTTGCCGAACCGCTAAGTAACAGGGACATAAACACACCAGCATCGGCTGTCAAGCAATGCTAGGGGGGACAAACACATACACACACACACACACACACATATACATATATACGACAGGCTTCTTTCAGTTTCCGTCTACCAAATCCACTCACAAGTCATTGGTCGACCCGAGGCTATAGCAGAAGACACTTGCCCAAGATGCCACGCAGTGGGACTGAACCCGGAACCATGTGGTTGGTAAGCAAGCTACTTACCACACAGCCACTCCTGCGCTATATCTTCATTTTCCTTTAAAAACCCTGACAGGTTGTTTTAGTTTGCTGAGTATTGAACAGAAATGTATATTATTAAGGTTTAATTAATTACTCATGTATAAATTGTATGAAGTTTTATAAGTGGTTGGCGTTAGGAAGGGCATCCAGCCGTAGAAACACTGCCAGATTTGACTGGGCCTGATGAAGCCTTCTGGCTTCACAGACCCCAGTAGAACTGTCCAACCCATGCTAGCATGGAAAACGGACGCTAAATGATGATGATGATGATGATGATTAAATGACAAAACTTGAACATGTATTTGATTTAATTAATCCCTTAAAATGCAGTTTGGCACAAGTAACTATTAAATTCAACCTTATCACCTTCAAATTTTCCAAGTGTACTCGGTGGTATCAATCTAATTTCTAGTTTTGAAAGGTTTCGGGGATTAGCATTGAGTTGGCTTAATGTTTGCTGTTCTTAGCCCTTAAGAAAAACATTACTTTTATATATATATATATATATATATATATATACTCTTTTACTCGTTTCAGTCATTTGACTGCGGCCATGCTGGAGCACCGCCTTTAATCGAGCAACTCGACACCGGGACTTATTCTTTTGTAAGCCCAGTACTTATTCTATCAGTCTTTTTTGCCGAACCGCGAAGTGACGGGGACATAAACACACCAGCATTGGTTGTCAAGCAATGCTAGGGAGACAAACACAGACACACAAACATACACACACACACACATATATATATATATATACGACGAGCTTCTTTCAGTTTCCGTCTACCAAATCCACTCACAAGGCTTTGGTCGGCCCGAGGCTATAGTAGAAGACACTTGCCCAAGGTGCCACGCAGTGGGACTGAACCCGGAACCATGTGGTTGGTAAACAAGCTACTTACCACACAGCCACTCCTGCGCCTATATATATATAAATTAATAAATAAATAAACCATATGCATATATACATACATATATGTACGTACCTGCCTCTACATGTATATATACATGCATATATGAGTACAGGACACTAAAAAAACGTCGAACACAATGAGAAACGAAAACGTAAACACAAAACCAAGGAAATGGACATTGTTCTTAAACAACGAAAAAATAGAGTACAGGTCATACAAAACAAGGAAAATTCCCCTTCTTCAGTCGCCTTAATTTCATCTACTCCACGTTTCGAAGTTCAAGGCGATACATGACTTTAATGAAACAATCCTTCCCGCGAAAATCAAATTAAATAAAATTTGAGGTTTTTTTGCGGTGGGTGGGGTAAAAATGGTAACAAAACCAGGACAGTAACGACAGTACAAAATATAAACAGTAAAAGACAGGACAAGGAGAATAACAGTAACACAAACAAGAAGGGCTGTTAAGCCGAATGAGATAAAAAAATTTTGAGAACGGCGAGGGAGCAACAGATGTGCCGTCTCTACTTGAAGGTAGCCAGGAGAAGAAAGACAGTAGCAGAGTTCTCGTCGCGGGTCAACGACGGGAGGGAGGAGGAGGAGTAATATATATATACCAGGGATGTGCCGCCTAGGTAGGCAAGGTAGGCTGTGCCTACATTGATTAAAATAGATCAATAGCACATTTTCCTTTTATGGCAAAATATGCGCCTAATTCAATAAAATTATGAAGGTTACTCTGATTACTATGCATAAATTGCAGAATGTTTTATATTTTTGTAGATTAGGTAGGCATAATTCGCCCCTGCTTTTCAATCTCGGTATTTAAACTACGCATAGTACTGCTGTGGTACAACACCGTTTTCTTTACGTGTTATAAAGGCAGAAGTAGATCTGCCTTTGACTCAGTTGTACACCTGTGTTTCGCTTATTTTGTGTGTTTTACTACAGAAAGGTCACCAACTGCCTACCCTGAGTAATTACTGACAGCATGTGCCTGATATATAAGTATGTTGAAGCAAACAGAACTCTGAGTACATACTCTTTTACTTGTTTCAGTCATTTGACTGCGGCCATGCTGGAGCAACTCGATCCCGGGACTTATTCTTTTGTAAACCCAGTACTTATTCTATCGGTCTCTTTTGCTGAACCGCCAAGTAACGGGGACATAAACACACCAGCATCTTTCTGTCTGTCTATCTATCTATCTTTCTGTCTATCTATCTGTCTGTCTATCTATCTATCTTTCTGTCTATCTATTTATCTTTCTGTTTATCTATCTTCTGTCTATCTATCTATCTTTCTGTCTATCTATTTATCTTTCTGTCTATCTATCTATCTATCTTTCTGTCTATCTATTTATCTTTCTGTCTATCTATCTATCTTTCTGTCTATCTATCTTTCTGTCTATCTATCTATCTTTTTGTCTATCTATCTTTCTGTCTGTCTATCTTTCGGTCTATCTATCTATCTTTCTGTCTATCTATCGGTCTATCTATCTATCTTTCTGTCTATCTATCGGTCTATCTATCTTTCTGTCTATCTATCTTTCTGTTTATCTATCTATCTTTCTGTCTATCGGTCTATCTATCTATCTATCTTTCTATCTATCTATCTACCTACCTACATACATACACACACACACACAACTCATAGTTTCCGTCTATCAAATTCACTATCAAAGCATCAGACGGGCCCAGGACTATTGGCAGAAATAATTGCCATGGTGTCGCGAGAACAAATTGAAACCAAAACCACATGGCTACAAAGTGAGCTTCTTCATCACATAACCATACTTATTATTCAGGCACAAGGCCAGTAATTTCGACTCTGGAGAGATGAAAGGCAAAGCTGACATCGGCAGGGTTCGAACTTAGAACGTAAAGATCTCGAAGAAATACCGGAAGTCGTAACTATCGACGTGTGTGTGTAGGTACGTACGTACGTATGTATGTACGTACGTACGTACGCTTGTATGCATGTATATAAGTATACACTCATATATACACCCGTGACTCATTTTTTCTTTCCTTCTTTCACTCCCACCAGTCTGGGAAGCTCTGTAGAAAGGTCACAGGGACAGCCCTTCCTCTTCCGACTGATTAGAAAAACGAGGTAAAAGAATAAATAGCAAGAAAACACACAATGCCAAAGAAGTATATTTATATTTACATCCTTCTTCTACATTCAACCTACTCAAAAAAACATCTCAACTGATTTCAAGTTTTAAATAAAATTAATTCTACCATCTACGGTGGCTGGTCGGGTGTACAATCAGTGCAGACTCGATCCCCTGTGAGAGCTAAATATTTATTGTATAAAAGAATGGGGTATAGGAGAAAGTGGTACTACTAGCGAACAGTGGTCCCGGTGCGCGCAGTCGCGCATCCGCGCTAGCTAGTCGTAAGTAGTCGATCCTACAACGACTACCTGGCAAAGTAAATAAAACACAAAATAAATAATTTTTGTTTAACAAAGTAAATAAAACACAAGGTAAATAACTTATTAAACAAAGCGCAGGAGTGGTAAGTAGGTTGTTTAACAACCACATGGTTCCGGGTTCAATCCCACTGCGTGGCACCTTGGGCAAGTGTCTTCTACTATAGCCTCGGGCCGACCAAAGCCTTGTGAGTGGATTTGGTAGACGGAAACTGAAAGAAGCCCGTCGTATATATGTATATATATATGTGTTTGTCCTCCTAGCATTGCTTGACAACCGATGCTGGTGCGTTTATGTCCCCGTTACTTAGCGGTTCGGCAAAATAAGACCGATAGAATAAGTACTGGGCTTACAAAAAAAAAGAATAAGTCCCGGGGTCGAGTTGCTCGATTAAAGGCGGTGCTCCAGCATGACCGCAGTCAAATGACTGAAACAAGTAAAAGAGTAACACAAAGTAAGGATCGACTAGTCATGGCTAGCTTTACGCGAGTGCGCGCACCGGGGCCACTGTTCTCAAATAGTACCGAGAAAGTTAAATTACACAGCCAAAAGAATATGTTAGACTACCAAAAAAAAAAAAAAAAGAACTATAGCAGTGTGCTGTATCTAACTGTACTGGATTTATTTTAGCTTTACTAAAGGAAAAAATCTCTCGCCATAACAATTTTCCTGGCTTTCCCTATTAAACTTTATTGATCCTATTTTTTCGCGGCGACTAACGACATTGTCCTTTACCACCACCACCACCACCTTCGCCGCCGCCACGATGACGACGACGAATGCCATCGTCTGTCGCCGTCACTGCCGCCGCCGACACCTCCTTCGTGATGACTAAAAAACGACTCCTGACTTCATCATCATCGTCTGCCATAAATCAATCAATATACCCTTATGACAAACGCGAAAGAACAGAGTTGATGGTGTTTTTTTTTTTCTTGAGAAAATCTCTTTGAAGTAGCCAAGCCGTGTGTGTGGTGAACTGTTACGATGTGCATCACCTGAACGACGAATTCTTAGCTTTCTCTGCTGCCTGTTGATTCCTCTTCTTCTTCTTCCAATTCTTCTTCTTCTTCTTCTTCTTCTTCCAATTCTTCTTCTGCTTCTTCTTCTTCTCCTTCTTCCAATTCTTCTTCTTCCTCCAATTCTTCTTCCAATTCTTCTTCTTCTTCCTCCAATTTTTCTTCTTCCTCCAATTTTTCTTCTTCCTCCAATACTTCTTCTTCTTCTTCTTCTTCCAATTATTCTTCTTCTTCCTCCAATTCTTCTTCTTCTTCTTCTTCCTCCAATTCTTCTTCTTCCAATTCTTCTTCTTCTTCTTTTCCTTCTTCTTCTTCTCTTTTTCTTCTTCTTTCTTCTTCTTCTTCTTCTTCTTCTTTTCTTCTTCTTTCTTCTTTTCTTCTTCTTCTTCCAATTCTTCTTCTTCTTCCTTCTTCTTCTTCTTCTTCTTCCAATTCTTCTTCTTTTCTTCCAATTCTTCTTCTTCTCTTCTTCTTCTTCTCTTCTTCTTCTCTTCTTCTTCTTCTTCTTCCTTCTTCTTCTCTTTTCTTCCTTCCTTCTTCTTCTTCCAATTCTTTTCTTTCTATTCTTCTTCCAATTCTTCTTCTTCTTCTTTTCTTCTTCTTCTTCCAATTCTTCTTCTTCCTCCAATTCTTTTTCTTCCAATTATTCTTCTTCTTCCTCCAATTCTTCTTCTTCTTCTTCTTTTTCTTCTTCTTCTTCTTCCACTTCTTCTTCTTCTCCTCCTCCTCCTCCTCATTGAGTTCAGCTACGTTTCTCGTGCTTCTGAGGTTCATAATACAATGTAACATTCAAGGACAGAGGATGATATAAATTAAGCAACTATTCCCATCAGCAAAATTCCTGGCCTTGTGTCTAAGACAAATTATTATCAACATTCTCTCAAAATATTGGTTTCAAATTTTGGTACAAGGCCAGCAATTTCGGGGCAGTGGGATTGTTGGTTATATTGGACACCAGCGCTCAACTGGTACTTATTTTATCGACTCTGAAAGGATGAAAGACGAAGTCGACTTTGGTGGAATTTGAACTCTGAAAGTAAAAGCAGATGAAATGCTGATAAACATTTTGTCTGGCATGCTAAGAACTTTGCCAGCTAAATTCCTTTCGACCCTTCTCCAAAAATATTAAGGTGGTGAGTTGGCAGAATCATTAGCATGTTGGACAAAATCCTTGGCAGCATTTTGTTTGGCGCTTTACATTCTGAGTACAAATACAAGAAAGGTCAACTTTGCTTTTCATCCTTTTGGGGTCAATATAATAATTACCAGTTGAGCACTGAGGTCAATGAACTTGACTAGGCCCCTTCCACAAAATTTCAGGTCTTGTGCCTGTGCTAGAAAGAATTGTATTATGAACCTCAGGAGTGGCTGTGTGGTAAGTAGCTTGCTGGTGTGTTTATGTCCCCGTCACTTAGCGGTTTGGCAAAAGAGACCGATAGAATAAGTACTGGGGTCGAGTTGCTCGATTAAAGGCAGTGCTCCAGCATGGCCGCAGTCAAATGACTGAAACAAGTAAAAGAGAGAGATTATATTATTCCAGTGAAAAATTAATCAAGAACAGTTGATTCCAGCAATAATGTAAGTTTACAACTTTGCTTGCCTTGGGTGGCTTGTGCCTAAATCTATTAAACTGCAGCTGCAATATAGCAAAGCTCCTTGCTTTCCTGTATTTACATCCAAAATGATAAATAAATAAGAGGGAATGTTGGTTTTGTTAAAGTTATGAGGTAATTTAGAAGTTTCTCTAGACAGATATTGATGTAGAACAACCTGAAATTTATTCAATTGAACCATAATATTAGAATTAAAAAAAAAAAACCCCAGAAATATCAGTGGTGCGGGGGGAAAAAGAAGATGGTTACTGAAAAGATCAAAAGAATTCTGAGAGAATTAACATTCCTTCAAATCTCTCCATGTGTTTCTGACAGAATCTGCAAGTTGTATGAATAGGAATATGAAGAAAAATACATGTAAACCGATGGATTGAAAGCTTCTATTGAAAGCAATTTCCCAACAAATACTGCCTTTTGACATCAGTTTAATATAGTTTGCAATCGGTTAGCTACATGAAGCTCGTTTTTAACTGCAACCATTCAATAAATTAATGGAATGGAAAGATAGAAAATTTGGCTTGTTTCGCTTTAAGGATTTATTTAAACATTGGTAATAAATGGACCACAGAATTCTGTGGTAGTTAAAAATCTTAAAAGCCAGCCAAGGAAAAATACTTGCAGACTGCTCACATCAACTAATATGAGAATCAAATTGACGTGTTTGTAAACTGAATTTATCAATTCTCATCTAATGGAAAAATTAATTTAAGAATGTTGCTTCCAACAAATATCCTCTCTTTTCTTTTTCTTGCTCTCTTTCTTTCTTTCTTTCTTTGTCGTTATATTTTTTCTTTTCTTTTAATCGGAACCCGCTTTAAAGTTACAATTTTGGAAGCATAAATGTAAGTGAAATAGCACGGAGGCTAATTTTTCTACAACCAAAGACGGTTCCTTAATTTAGAATACAGAGAAGAATGGTTTACATCAATTGGAGATTGGACATAAAATGCTGTGCTTGAAATTTGGAAGAAGAAGGATTGTTGCTAAAATTAATTTATATTACGTTAATTACTAAATAAGACAATTCTGAACAGCTTGAGATATTGCCACGAATAGAATATATATATATAAACATACATGCATATATATGTATGCATACATACATATATATCATCATCATCATCATCATCATTTAGCGTCCGTCTTCCATGCTAGCATGGGTTGGACGGTTCAACTGGGGTCTGTGAAGCCGGAAGGCTTCATCAGGCCCAGTCAGATCTGGCAGTGTTTCTACGGCTGGATGCCCTTCCTAACGCCAAATATATATATACATACACATACATATATATATATGTCGCCTTACTGGGACTTGTGCCAGTGGTACGTGGAAAACAACATTCGAGCGAGGTCGTTTTCCCAGTACTGCTGGACTGGCCTCTGTGCAGTTGGCACGTAAAGAGCACCCACTACACTCACGGAGTGGTTGGCATTAGGAAGGGCATCCAGCTGTAGAAACTCTGCCAGATCAGATTGGAGCCTGGTGCAGCCATCTGGTTCGCCAGCCCTCAGTCAAGACCATCCACCCCATGCCAGCATGAAAGCGGACGTTAAACAATGATGATGATGATGATGATATATACTGCTTTAATGTTTAGAGCGTGCTTCTTTTTTGTATATATGATTCACTGAATATATATATATATATATATGCATACATACATACATACATGCATATATATGTAGGGAATGAAGGTAGGAGTGGTCAATGGTAAACATGGGTGGTGGGGATGATGTTAAGAATGAGAGATGGGTGTCAATAGGAAACAGCCCAAGGATGAGGGAGTGATGAGTGATGACTGACAGTACAGAATGGGATGATGATGATGTATGTAGCTCTGCTCTCATTTACTTTTAGCAATGAAAGAATAATGCGATGGGGAGAAGAGTGATGGAGGAACGAGGGATAAGGAGATGAGCAGTGGGTAGAGTAGTGGTCAAAAGCTTAAAAAGGACATGTGTATGTATGTATGTATGTATGTGTGTGTATGTATGTGTGTGTGTATGTAGGTATGTATGCATGTATATATGTATGCATGTATGTGTTTATGTATGTATGTATGTGTGTATATGTGTGTATGTATGTGTGTATGTAAGTGTGTGTGTATGTATGTATGTATGTGTGAATGTAAGTGTGTGTGTATGTATGTATGTGTGTATGTATGTATGTATGTATGGGTGGATGTATGTATGTATGCATGTATGTATGTATGTATGTATGTATGTATGGGTGGATGTATGTATGCGTGCGTGCGTGTGTATGTATGTATGCATGCATGTATGTATGAATGTATGTGTGCATGTATGTATGGGTGGATGTATGTATGGGTGGATGTGTGTATTAACATCTCTATAATCTGTTGTATACTGTGGCTGGCTGTTGCTGAAAAAGGCAAAAAAAAAACTAACAAAAAATACCATGAGAGAATGAAAGCACATGTTAGCAGGGGTGGTAAATTCTCTGAACACCTGCTGCAAGAGGTGCCCATCATGACCACATTTTTGCAAAAGAGTGTTGGTCCACAGCAGAACTGAAATGCTACATCTATTTTCTCTTTTTCTCTTTTACTCTTTTACTTGTTTTCAGTCATTTGACTGCGGCCATGCTGGTGCACTGCCTTTAATCGAGCAACTCGACCCCGGGACTTATTCTTTGTAAGCCCAGTACTTATTCTATCGGTCTCTTTTTGCCGAACCGCTAAGTGGCAGGGACGTAAAGACACCAGCATCGGTTGTCAAGCAATGCTAAGGGGACAAACACAGACACACATACGTATATCCGACAGGCTTCTTTCAGTTTCCGTCTACCAAATCCACTCACAAGGCATCGGTCGGCCCGAGGCTATAGCAGAAGACACTTGCCCAAGATGCCACGCAGTGGGACTGAACCCGGAACCATGTGGTTGGTTAGCAAGCTACTTACCACACAGCCAATCCTATACTATTTATATTTCAGAGAACAATCCAGTAATGGCATTGATTGAAATGGTGTTACAACCATTATGTATATATGTAAGAATGTATGAATTTCAAACATAAAAATTAAGTTTGGTTCACAGGTTATTATAACCTATACGAGACTGTATTATAGATATGAAGAAATTTAAATGTGGAAACAATTAAGGAACAAATTTGCTATCTTCTATGGTGTCTGAAGCTGCATAACTTTTGTAAAGTATGATTGCTAAGTGAAGAATTTTAATAGGTACGTTCTGTCTATAGATTACTGTCTAAGAGAAATGTGTGTGTGTGTGTGCAAGCATGTGTGTGTGTTGACAGAGCGGCTAACCAGCTTCCATGCCAGTGGTACATAAAAGGGCACCATTCGAATGTGATCGTTACCAGCGTCGCCTTACTCGCACTTGTGCCCGTGCTAGTAGGGTGCCAAGAGCACCATCTGAGCATGATCTTTGCCAGAGCAGCCAACTGGCTCCATGCTGGTGGCACATAAAAGGGCACCATTCGAGCGTGATCGCTATGAACGTCGCCTTACTGGCACCTGTGCTGGTGGCATTTGTAAAAAGATTCGAATGAGGTCGTTGCCAGTACTGCCTGACTGGCCCCCATGCTGGTGGCACGTAAAAGCACCCAGTACACTCTCGGAGTGGTTGGCGTTAGGAAGGGCATCCAGCTGTAGAAACTCTACCAGATCAAGATTGGAGCCTGGTGCGGTCGTCTGGTTTCACCAGCCCTCAGTCAAAATCGTCCAACCCATGCTAGCATGGAAGGTGGACGTTAAACGATGATGACGATGATGATGATGATGATGAGGCCGTATTACAGAATATTTTAGTGAAGGCACATGGCGCTGTGCTTAGGGTATTCTGCTCACAGTTGTAAGACCATGAGTTCAATTCCTAGCAGCAAATTATGTCCTTGAGCAAGATGCTTTATTTCATGTTGCTCCAGTGTACTCAGCTGGCAAAAATGGATTGTACCAGTAATCCAAAGGGTCAGCCTTGTCACATTCTGTGTCACGCTGAGAACTCTGTTAAGGGTATGCATCCACAGAGTACTCAGCCACTTGCATATTAATTTCATGAGCAGGCTGTTCCATAGATTTGACGAACTAAAATGTTCACCATTATAAAATTATTAACCATCTTACTAACAATAACTCCAAGCACCTTTTCAAACTCCACCTGT